>NC_057807.1:390133355-390439723 GCF_018294505.1 Triticum aestivum | reverse complement strand
GGACGCCGGCGAGGATCCCGAGCGGCGGGGCCCCGGTGAGGCGGATCTGGGCCCGCGTGGGCCCCTGGTGGGCTCCGCGGGCCGGCGGCGCGGGGGGAGAGAAAGGGACACGCGGCGGACACGTGGCGCCTCCTAATTGGCTGCAAGCGGCGGAGGACGCGTCCGGCGACGAGATGGACATGTCCGGCGGCGCAGAGGGAAGTTAGGGTAGGGTTTGATCTGCGTGGATTTTCGGGGGAGGCCACATATTTATAGGTAGAGGGAGCTAGGAGAGTCCAAATGGGGAGCGGTTTTCGGCCACGCGATCGTGATCGAACGACCGAGAGCATGGACGGGAGTTAGGTGGGTTTTGGGCCACTTTGGAGGGGTGTTGGGCTGCAAAGAGAAAGGGGGGTTTCGGGCTACGCAGTTAACCATTGGAGTACCAAACGAACTCCAAATGGCACAAAACTTGACAGGCGGTCTACCGGTGCTATACCAAGGCCGCTTGGCAAACCTCGGTCCATTCCGAGAACATTTAACACCCGCTCACAACGAGAGACAAAAGGGGGACGCCGGAGGGCATAGGAGTGCCGGATCGCAAAACGGACAACTGGGAAAAGGCTCGGATGCATGAGATGAACATGTATGCGAAGCAATGCAATGCACATGATGACACAATGCGAATGATGACATGATAAAATGCAACACGCAAGCAAATGACATGGCAAAGATGGCGAATAACTGGCAGACACCTGGCGCATCGAATCTGGGGCGTTACAGTTGCCGATGAAGGCGGCGTGGTGAACGATCTGGATGCTGATGACGGCATGGGCGATGGCGAGGCCAGCGACGCCAGTGATGACTCCGGAGGTGCCCCTGAATATGCATTGGGAGATATGTCTGATTGATCGCGTGTCTCCTCCGCTATTTACCCTGTGTGAAAACAGTCGGGCTTGGCCCTGAAGATTATAAGAGCATTTTGGGAGGGGGAGCCCCTCGTGTAAAGGTTTGCGGTTGGTGTTCTTGTAGACATGACGCCGCATGCACGCTTATGCTGAGCCATTGGCCCTATGATGGGATAGTTGACTTGTTTTCCTTTGGCCAGGACGGGCCCCGAGCGATCCTGCGGGGGTCACAGTGCCCCGAGTGTCTCCTGAGTGGACCCACTGATCCTGTGGCGAGAACCTCCTGAGAGGGCACAGTGACAGCAGTCCGGGCTGCATACATGCCTGGCCTGGCCCGACTCACGAGGGGCTCGTGAGGGGAGGCAGCTAATGCTGACTGGATGCAAAGCGGCAACCAGAACGCGAGAGATTGCTCGAACGGGACTAAACACCCCTTCCCCGAACACACACAAGTCTCAAGCTCAAATCCAACTTAAATTCAAACCGAGGAAACTCGAAAACCAAGAGGAAGGCAAAAAAGCAAAAAAGCCGCGTCCGGCACCTAGTCTAGTCTTCGACGTCTTCTCACCAGCGCGGAGATAAGTGCTGCCACTGGGTGTGGGCGGGAGCCCCCGAGGCCCGAGGGCGGCTCTCTGGAGACTCCGGGGCATGTACAGCCCCACTCATTATTACGTGAGAGTGTCACGGGGCGGCGAGCTTAACAGGCACTGGGCCTTCTTCACAGGTACCGACCTTGCTTCATATCGCTAGAGGAGGGCCCCGCCTTGCACCACACTCTATTGCCACCGATGACGGTCGGAGACCGAGGACGCCGCCGATGGCATAGAGTGGTCGCCAGCGGTTCCCCCGACGACCAAGGGTCCTCTGCCGGGGGCAGGCCTTGGGGCACCTTCCCGGCAGAGGGCCTACCTCCTGAGGACGCTTTGCTCCGAGCGACATGGGGTGAGGCCGGATCTCGGCCCCTCTCCGGCAGCCCCCGGTGCCCTCCTCCTGAGGGGTAGGAAGCTGCTGGATTGGGGCAGCCATCTGCCACGGCGACCTGTACCTCCTATGACCCATGGTTAGCGTAAGCTTGCTCCTAAGGAACTAGCGGTACCCGATAGTTGCTGCCACCAGCGCGGTCGTCGAGGCTCTCCTGGGGTTCCCAAAAGAGATCAGCTTCCGGCGTCTCTTCCCCCCATCCTAGGCCAAGGAACGAGCCATGGTCTTCTTCCAATGTGCGCCCTTGATCTACCATGTGGGGCACATAAGCTTCCGGGGCCGCCGCCCCGAATGCCTCGTTGTAGTGCCCCACGTGCCACGCAGTCCTGCTCGAAGTGTTGTCTTGGGGGTGGTAGTGTGGTGGTCTGCCGGGGCCGTGGGCCGCAGCGAATGCCCCTTCGCTGGTCGAAGGCAAAGCCGGCACTGCTGGTCGCCCGGTGCTGATGGCCAGGTTAGCGCTGGTGAGGCCTTGGAACCCGCTCGGAGCTGCATGGGTGCTTACATGGCCTTCGTACAGTCCGCCCTAGACCTGGGGTGGCAGCTGGGCGCAGAAGGGATGAGCCCCCGAGGCGGCGGCGCCCAGGAGCTCTGCCACCCGCTCCAGTAGCACGTCACGGCCGCCCTCCAGCAGCCTGCATCGTAGTAGTTCTCGGGCCACCGTGAGCGCGGCCCTTGAATTCGCCTGTTCCCATCAGGTGTACGGCGCTGTGGCTGCGACGTGGCTTGAAGCCCTCGCTGCTGACCGCACGTGCCACGGCGTGAGAGCAGGCGATGCCTGGCCGCGCCGCCCGTAGCCCGCAGCGCCCTGTGGAGCACGGGCTGCCTGGGACACAAGGTTGAGGTCACCCTGGGTGGGTGGCTCGGTGCGAGCGGGCCAGGCCGCCCAGGGGTCGGGGTTGCCCGTCGGTCGCCGGACATGATGATGACGACGCGACGGAATCCGAGGCGGCGGGAGAAGGATTCCGGCGCACCCCTACCTGGTGCTCCAAATGTTGGATTTCGGGTTCCGGAAGACCCTTAAGGTTCGAACTCTGGGGTGCGCGCGGAGATCACTCCCCCTACCGGCTCATGTCTCGTCGCCTCTCAAAGGATCTAGGCTACACGAAGAACAACACAAGGGACGCAAGGTTTATACTGGTTCAGGCCACCATTGTGGTGTAATACCCTACTCCAGTGTGTGGCGTGTGGATTGCCTCAGGGGCTGATGATGAACAATACAAGAGAAGAACAGCCTCGCGAGGGGAGGAGTTCTTGTGTTGGCGTGGTGGTTCTGGCTAGGGTTCGAATGGTCGATCTCCCCTCTATTCCCCCTTGCCTTGAGGGCGGCTAGTCCTATTTATAGAGCAAGGCACTGGTCCTCTTCCCAAATAATGAGCGGGAAGGGCGCCAACAATTGGCCATTTTGAAGGGGAACATCTAGTACACTTATCCTGACTAAAGTTGGTCCTCGCCTGCCAAAGGCTCTGATGATGTCACCTTCTTGAGCTCCACGATGACCTCCATCCTGTCGTTCTGCTGGTCTTGGTCTTGTTGCACCGAAACGGTAACCTTTGCCTGATGCCTTGGCCTGTGCTTGCCCCCTTTGCACCGAAGGGGAAACAAGGACACTGCCCAGGCCGACGCCCGCCTGGCGCCCGCCTGGCTTCGGTCGTCATGGCTTGCGTCACGGGCACCTCGTGAGGTACCCCGCCTTGATCTCTCCGCCTCCTCGCGAGCCAGCCTGACGAGGTTGCGCCTGTAGAAGCTTCCTGTCGTCCGCCCCGCGAGGCTTGGCCCCTCGCTAGGGTCTTGAGATTCTGTTGACGAAGATGGGCTGTACTGGGCCACTCCTTGAGCCATGCTACAGGACGCAGGCAGGCAAGTCTGGGCACCCCCGTTCCCAGAGTGCCGACAGATGAGACCAAGGTTATCGAACCAGTAGGAGAACCAAGCAACACCCTGCACACAAATAACAAATGCTTGCAACCCGATGTGTTAAAGGGGTTGTCAATCCCTTCCGGGTAACGGTGCCAGAAATTGGTGAGTTGATGGGAGAACACTACAAAAAAAGACACATCCGTGACATTTTGGGCCGAACGAATTTTTTCTGTCATACATATGACACTTCTATGACGATAATTGTGACAAAACCCGGTATCATCATAGATGTGGTGGGCTCCTACTTCTATGACAAAAAATCATGACAGAAAATGGGCTTTTCATCCTGGGCGGGCCGGAGACGCAGCTGCATGACATTCTTTGGGTCGTCCATGACGTAAAAAACCATGGTAGAAGTGAGGGCGAGGAAAATTTCGGGGAGTTCCCGGTTACGGTGGGTGGTCGGGGGCCGAGCGATGCGCGTTTCTCTCGTACACGTACGCGTGTGTGTGCGAGGCGTTGGCTCTAACTAAATCCGAGCAAGGCGTTGGGCTCTAACTGAACCCGAGCGATTGCACTACAGGCTACGCGTTACTGAACCCGAGCGATTGATCGATGGCTGTTAACTGAACCCGATCGAGCGGTTCCTTCGCTACTGCTGCTAACTGAAGCCGATCGATGATGCCTCTCTGGATGAAAAGTGAGCGTTGCGGGGTGGGGGTGGATGTACAATGAGCAGTGGGGGTGGATGAACAGGACCCCGTGGCGTTGCCTCGATCGAGCTGGTTGGGGCTGGATGAACAGGACCCCATGGTGTTGCCTCGATCGAGCCAGTTGGGGCTGGATGAACAAGACCCCGTGGAGGGCTGGATGAATAGGACGACCCCGTGGAGGGCTGGATGAACAGTAGATGGTGGAGGGGTGCCCGTGGAGGGGTGGTTGAACAGTAGCCGGTGGAGTAGCGCGCGGTGGAGGCTGGATGAACAGGAGCCCGTGGAGGCTGGAGGAGGTCGACGGTAACCCATGGAGGCTGGAGGAGGTCGACGATGGAGATGAACAGTATCCCGTGGAGTCCCGTTTTGCGGTATGCCACACCCCTCCCGATGAACAGGACCCCTGTTTCGACCGTAGCACTCCAACACAAGTCCGTTTCGTCTGTTTTGTGGTACGTCACACCCCTCCCGATCAACAGGACCCCCGTTTCGACCGTAGGAGGTCCATTTCCTCTGTTTTGCGGTACGCCAGACCCATCCCGATGAACAGGATCCCGTTTCGAATGTGGCTGGTCAAACACAAGGCCATTTCCTCCGTTTTGTGGTACGCCAGGCCTCGTTTCCATCGCCTGTTCCGTCCAAGCCCTCTTGATGAACATGACGACGCATTCCATTCCGACCCAGCCGGTTGGCTCCCCGTGAACACGACGATGATGTTGTTTCTCCATTCCGACCCAGCCATGTACACGAGCCCAGGCCGTACATATGCGCGAGTAGGCGTTTGAGACTCCGCCCATATGTACTTGCACCATGGCCATTGTACATACGTGTACATGCTACGTGTGCGCCTCTACATCGACCAGTATGTACATACACGTTCGCGACCAGAATGACAACGCTACGTACGCTTCGACCAGGTGGGTCCCGACTGTCAGGCACTTCCTTGCATGCGAAGATGTAGATGGAGGGTCCCAACAGTCATGGAGGCGAATCAATTTTTATTTTTTGCCCGGACGCACTTCCTTGCGTGCGAAGATGTAGCTGGTGGGTCCCAGCAGTCAGGGGGGTGAATCGTTTTTTTTTGCCCGGACGCACTTCCTTGCGTGCGAAGATGTAGCTGGTGGGTCCTAGCAGTCAGGGGGGAAATGTTTTTTTCGCGAAATATGGTGGCCCGTACGGTGGGTCCCTGCTGTCAGGTGGAGGTATCATTATTTTCCGCGTAATAAGGAGGCACTTCCTTGCTGTGGCTGTGGACCCAGCTGTCAGCCTCTCCACGTACAGTCCACGTCCTATGGAAGTCGTTCCTTGACCACGTTGACCACGCCACCCCGAGAGAACCACGACAGTGGACGACGACGAGGCCTAGAAAGGGGACGACGCGGAGCCGGGGAAGACGCGGCAGTGGAAGCCTGCGCGGGGAGGAGTACGAGGGTTCACTGGTTTGGCTGCGGTGAGGCTGCCGTCGTCGCAGGGCCAGGCCAGCGGCGGGAATAGTAGGGGCGGTGACGCCTCCACGGTAGGACAGCCGGCCACAGGAGGCAGGAGCATGCGGCATGATCGGTACTACTTTGGGCGGATGGAGCAAGAAGACCAGAGGTTGAAGAAGCACTATGGCCGTTGGATGGACATTGTACAGTCACTGAAGCTAGAATCGTTGATATTGACTAAGTTGACAAAGCCCTTGGTACACGCCAACTTAGTAGGCCCATAGGTCAGCCTCCGAAACGGTGCGCCCCAGATGTCAGGGGGAGGAATCATTTTTTGGGCGGCCGAAGCTAAGAATATCCGAGATTGAAGAAGAAGCACGACATCCGTTGGATAGACATCCAACGCCCACTGCTGCTAGAACCGTGTGTTGACTATAATAAGTTGACAAAGCCTTGCATACGCGTCAACTTATTTTTTTAGGGGACGCGTCAACTTAGTAGGCCCACAAGTGTGTGGCAGAGAACTTATAGCCCATTTGCGATTTGTAAGAATGTACAACCCTTTTTTGAATTCTAATGGAATTTACTACAGCCCATTTACAGTTTGTTAAAAGCACAGCCCATTTTCTAGCTAGGACAACGATTAATAATTTCAACCAACCATTAAAGACAGAATTCAATAAAATTGCCTGGATTTTGATGGGATCCGAAATATTTTTATCCCAAAATTTCTAGTCAGATTAAATATAAATTTGTACTACGTAAAAATCCAACGAAACATTGCATGCGCAACAATGAAAATTTAAGATTTTCAAAATCTATAAATAATATTTTATAAACTAATTTCATGTTTGGTGCATTTTTTTATAGTTACTGCCCAGTTTTTATAATTACATCCCATTTATTATTTTTAAAGCCCATTTTCCTGTTAAGCCTAATGCATCCCTCCTAGAAAAGATTTGCAGCCCAGCAGGGCGGAGAATAACAAGTTGACCTTGGCTGGGTATTCCTCAAAAAAACGTATAGCTGGGCTAGCCATTTTCACCTTGAAAAAATTAATATCTGGGCTGGATATCTGGCCTGGGCTAGATGGGCCATAGCCCGCCCAGTTAATACCTTTCTCTCCTCTGAACAATAATGAAATCATCGCCAAGAAAAACTCTGCAGTGCTCACGCCTCAAAAACACAAATACTGCTCTGCTTGGTCCCAGCTATCGGCCGCACCTTGTGCAATTATCTCGTTTATATTAACTACATAGGTTGACAATGGTGTGGGACCATGATGTCAAGAAACCAGGAGGAAGCAAAAAAAATATAGTTGTACATAATAAGGAGGCACTTGTGTACGTACGGCTATGGCCCTAGTGGGTCCCTAGTGTCATCCAGTCAAAATAAATTCATCTCCTGAATCCTCATGTTCGTTGACGATGTTAACAATGCTCGGCGCCACGGCGAGCGCAACAACTCGAAGGGCGACAGAGCCCTACGGATGGTCTGATACAGCACCCGCTGCTCATTCAGGCAGCCAGGATCATCGGACACCTATGAGCACCTTCGAGAAACTGAGACGGCATGAAACGGTAAGGTCGCGCTTGGGAGCTCTGGTTTATTTCAAACCTGTATTAACATACAAGTGTAATTTACTCATCATCGGAAACAACGCGTAAAATATAGGCATAATGAAACCGAGGGCCCGGGGTCTGTAAGTAAAACCGGCGAGTCACGTGTGTAATTTGAGAGACCAGTGTATATTTTACGAGCACTGCTATATGGACGACATTACCAGACGATACATGCACGACGTGCGTATCATGTCATCCATGGGCAAGGCTGAAACAGCAGCTAACAGCTGGATTAGCAATCGTCCAAGTGTCGTTCGGTGTTTTTATCGTGTGTGAAGTACTTCCGATATTTCACTAGTCGAAATCGACCAACCGAGCTCTTCGAGACAATCTGCTTTTATTTACATGCGTCAGTTTTACAAGCGGTTTTGGTTGGAAAACGACGATCCAATCACGGCCTAATATCATGAGTTGGTCCGAAGATCATATGGTTTCACGTCTAACCTACCCGACTTGTCGTATAGGCTATGAATGAAACATAAGACGCTGAACTTCTTAAGCACGGAAACAACAGAAGAGGATGATCTTCTTAACAAGCAAATCACTGGCATTAGATCGACATGCAAAACAATACAAAGCATTATTCTCAGGAGGCACGGTGAATAGCTCGTGATGCCGCATGCCACAACATTCCAAGCTCAACTTTGCAATCAAACGCAAGGCCTGGCATTACATAGACAATATTCAGAACAAACTCTTAACACAGGAATATCTCAGCAGAGTAACTATTTACTTCTAAACTGAACACAGGAATAGGAAAAAACAATCGAGTTGCTCACAGCAAGGGCGTCCCACTCAAAAATATCAAATGCATGTCTTCTGGCTAACATCAATGAGCAAATTTTGACAAGGTTTTCCAATTCCAATATATTAAACTAACATCTTCTTGCTAACATCAATGACTAAACTTTGAGAAGCTTTTCCCATTCAAAATATGTAATGCCTATGATTGTGGAGCCTATCGTAGCTTCTTACTTATTTGGGGACTTTTTGCCCAGTTTCACTCCACGTGTTGTAGAATTGCCAATGCTCTTTGCAGACTAGTCATGTCACCAGCATCTAATAATACTCTGTAAAGCTTCTCGGTCATTCCTTCTGTAAGGTAGTGCAAACAGTGACTGCTTCTTTCTGCTAAGTGGAACAACCAACTGGACCCAATAATGCAACAGTTTGCCTTGGACACATTGGCTCCTTTTGTGCAGTTCAACTAAAATTGAAGTCAGAATAAAACCAAGCTTTAATTTTGATATCCCCGTAAGCAACAATAGGTATAAGGGAAACAATTACTGAGAAATAACGGTTGATGACTTGTACTCTTAGAAGAAAAGCATCTACTGATCTACCTTATCTTAATGGGAAACAAAGCAGGAGAGTAGCAATTCTCCATCAGTGTGATTCATTCATATTGACTGAGACAATATCTTAACAATGCCTTATTTCAACATGTATAAAGAACGACAAAGCAGAAAACTACAATTCCTAAAACAATGCAACTGATTCATTTTAACAGAGACATTATCTTAACAATACCTTGGTTAAACATGTAGAAAGAACTACAGAGCAGGATAATACCATTCCTAACTAGTGTTGCAGTTTTCAAGTAAGATTCAGTAGTTAATTAATTCTGAGAGTGGTGTTGCTTAATTTTACCAGCGGCATTAGATTAACGAAAAGCATAAACAGTTCCAGGGGAGACTGGGCGCAACAACAATATGTGCTTCCATCTACTTATAAAGGGGGTGATGCAGAGTTTGTTGTAACAAAGCAACAAGCATCATGTCTGGGTTGGTCCCATTTCTGTTCACTACTTAATGGGAAAAGACAGCAATACAATAGCTTCAATTCAATATTTATTTAAAACAGTACCAATACAAGTAGCACAACATCTCAAAGCACACTGCACAATCATGTGGATGAAGGCCTGTACTGACCTTTCATGAGAACACCAGGATAAAATACGAATCTGCCAACACGAATAGGAAATCCAATCTCGTGTTGTGCAGTTGCACTGAAATCAAGCAAAGTGTTTCGTGTAGCGAAGCAAAATGTTGCAATAGCAACAAGTTGAATACATATCCATGTTTAAACAGAGGCAAAAAAGGAATCGATTACTAGCTAATAAAGGAGGATGAAACATGCGGCCACAAAAATGGTAATCCCGCCAATCCCTAACAAGTGTTGCAGTTTTGAAATAAGATTCAGTAGTTAATTCTGAGAGTGGCATTGCTTAATTTTACCAGCGGCAATAGATTAACAAAAAGCATAAACAGTTCCAGGGGAGAGTGGGCGCAACAACACCATGTGCTTCCATCTACTTATAAAGGGGGTGATGTAGAGTTTGTTGTAACAAAGAAATAAGCATCATGTCTGGGTTGGTACCATTTTTGTTCACTACTTAATGGGAAAAGAGAGCAATACAATAGCGTCAATTCAACATTTATTTAAAACAGTACCAATACAAGTAGCACAGCATCTCAAAACACATTGCACAATCATGTGGATGAAGGCAAGTACCAACCTGTCATGACGCTCACAAGATCAACTATGAATCTTCCAACACGAATAGGAAATCCAATCTCGTTTTGTGTAGTTGCACTGAAATCAAGCAAAGTGTTTCGAGTAGCGAAGCAAAATGTCGCAATAGCAACAAGTTTAATCGATACCCTTGTTTTTAACAGAGTCAAAAAAGGAAACAATTACTTGCCGATAAAGGAGGATGAAATAAAAGGTGACAGAAAGAAGCATCTAACTTATCTTGGATGGAAAACAAAGTAGGATAGTAGCATTTCTAAAATGGTTGCATTGATTCATATTAACAGAGACATTCTCTTAAAACAACATTCATTAAAAATGTAATTTACTTTTAACAGTGGCATTGCTTCAATTTTCCGGCGGCATTCTTAGATTAACAGCAGCAAAATAGCTGTATGGGACATGCCAGCACTATGTGCGTTCACATGTATAAATGGGTGATGCAGAGTATGTAGCCAAGCAGCATATATGCGTTGGTCCCATATTTGTTCTCTTTCAACCTTTTTCCTATGTGAGGACAACAAATCTAGTCCTGCACAAACTACCCGACCCCCCAATTTATTTCCCTTTTCAACAAAGAGATCAGTTCCTTACAGACGTGTGTACCGGGTTACCCCCCTTTTCCCTTTTCGACCAACAAAGCGGCTGGATAGCTAGTCTATACTACTTTCGGTCCCTCCTTTCCTCATTGAACCACGTCCTAGATTCTTGCTCCAGCCCACCGCACCCTTCTTTCCTCTTTGAACCAAGACCTAGATTCGACTACAGATTGAAAAAGATCCACATGCAGCTAGAGCAACGACGGTTTCAAAGAAACTTATACCTTAGGGTCGTCGGGATGTGGCAAGGCGTGCGGCGGGAGGCTGGATCTGCCCACACTACGTATGGCAGCAAGGAAGAAGGGGTCAGTGGCCCTCCCGCACAGGCACTGGGTGAAAGAGAACAGCACAGCCGGCAGTGGATTGCCTCCCTCGCCGACGGTGATAGAGTGAACGCTGCACCTCCTCCCCTTCCCAGTGCGACGGGATACGGACGCCTCCTTCACCAGTTGTGAGGGGGGAGAGAGAGACAAGAGGCCAATGCAGTCTTGTTTAGATCTGGTGAAGAGAGGGTGAGAGACTTTGAATATAGCAAATCCTAGCAAATGAACGCTGAGCCTCCAGCGTGTATACATATATGTAGTGCGGCGAGAGTGTGGAGAGTGCAAACCCTAGCGAACAAGCACTGAGGCTCCAGCTTATATATATACTACTGTAGTACGGACTGAGCTCTGGTGCCTTCACTGCACCTGCTTTTGGCTATATGACAGGTGAGCCAGACACATTTTGGGCCCACCAGTCATAAACCCGAAGGCAGGTGCACTAAGTCAATGAAGCTACATCCATATAGTACTCTCGTGGATTGGTTTTCTTATTCTCTCCATAACAATCGTTTTAAATTGTGTAAGTACGAAACGAAACTCTTTATTTAATGTACAGTGAAGAAAACTACTACTACTTCCGATGAACTAACGATCCAGGCCCACGCGTCCTGGTCGCACTTCCTGTCCTTCACGTGCGGTACACTACCCTCCCTTAAGTGAACAACCACACATGCGCCAAATTATCGGAAACGTGTGAGAGTCTGTACAAATAAAGAATTTTAATTTTAATCACGTCGTTGGAATTATCGAAAAAATCAAAGTTAATAGCTGGACAAATAAAATTACAAGGGAGCTGGAGACAAAGTTGTGAGAAGGCTTAGAAATCAATACAAAACTTATGCTCTTAGTACCAACGTCGATCCTTCTTCGAGGAAACATTTGTTTCATAGCCAATTGTGTGATAAAATTGCACCAACGTGAAAGACGACTGCGTCTCCAATGCAACCAAGGTGAACTGACGAAGGATATCATCTTTGTGCGTAACAAGCAAAGAGCACTGATGGAAGACAACTTGTTTTTCATTGAAAATTGATCAGCTTCACCAGCCGACGCAACTATGAGGCGCAACCATGAGCATCGATAGGTGATCGTGGTGATGCATCATCCATTTGGCATCAAGTTTGGGTGAGGCACCTATGAAGTTCGACAAATCCTCATTGTGGTCTGTTTCTTCTCAGTAATCAAGCTCGAGGAAGGAACAACCACGTGGCAGAGGACAGTGAGGCGGAACAACAATGGCCATCCAATTTTGTGCAGTTCCACTAAAATTGAGGAAGACATGCCCGGGTATGGAGATACGCATCGCTGTTTCCAAAAATATAAAAAAGGGATATAGTGTTGATACTTTGTTTTACAAGATTAGCAACGACATCTCAATTGTCAATAAGAATTAATGAAAAGTGCACCAACAAACAGAAGCATCATAATTATCTTGATGGGAACTAAACCAGGATACCCGAGAAAAAAAGCATTTCTTCATTTAACCAGTGATAGTACTACCACCATATGGACAATGACCGCACAACCACCTTCTACTTTTTGTCGAAACAACATGTATACCTCCACCGAGGCATAAATCAGGACAACTTTTCGAGTGGCATTTCCTCTATAATAGTACTAGTAGGTGATGTTGGACCAGCCGACGAACCCTAGCTACTATACATGGGGAGCTGGGGAGTAGTCGCATAGAAGAAAACCCGCACGCAGCGACCTGGGGAGCTGGACCAGTACAAGAAGTTATACCTCAGGTGGGTGAGATGTCGTTTAGGTGGGCGGGCGGGATCTGCCCACACGATGGCAGCGAACAAGGGCGCGGAGGATCTTCGTCCGCGCCAGCGCTGGCTCCGAGAGGATGGTGCGCATCGACTTCCTCCGTCACCGACGGCAGCAACGTCAACGCTGCACCTCCTCACCTCCCGCGGCGGACGGGATTCGGCCGGATCTGTGACCACCGGTGAGGAGAGAGATAGAGTGGACATTGTCATCTTGTTTTGATATGGAGAGGGTGAGAGAGCGAGACGCGAGAAACTCAATCAAACAAGAGGCTATAATGGAGTAAAAAAATCTCTCCATAGCAGTGGTTTTAAATAGAATACGCGTGTTCCTGGAAAAAAGAAACGAAAACTGGCGGACAATTTTTTAACGTACCAAGCAAGAAAACTCGATCAAAAACACGTCCCCGCTTCAAGGTCGCGAGAGTCGTCGCGCACACACACATAGACATAGACATGCATATCCGTGTTTATGTAAAATTCCATCTCCATCTCCATCTCCAATCATATTTGTCCAACTGGCACATTATTTTTGTTGTTAATTATATACGCAGCAATATTAACGTACAACATCTCTTGTTTGCGGACGTCCGGACCACTGCCACGGCCGGTCCTAACCAACCCGAACCCTCTTCATCACCCACGTGTGCTTCCCGCCCGAAACAGTCAGTGCTGCATTCATGCCCGGCCAGAGCGGACGCGACCTCTCACTGGCGCCGGCATTGAAGTGGCACGCCGGCCGAGAGAGCGTCGCCCGTGCCGCTTCCGGGTGCACGCGACTGCTCCACGTTCAAAGGTCGCAATAGTCGGCTACAACATGCATGTAAAAAGTTCTTGGGAGTTCGTGCTACAGCTAGCTGTCCTCCTCCAACTCGTCAATCTCTTCCAATAGTGCTAGTACTCCATGGCGCGATCCATCGACAAGCAGGTGGGAAAGTTATCGTATACTCGGTTTGTGGTGAGTGGCATGCCGAGCGACCGTGTGGGGTCGAGCCATGGAGGAGGGTGAGACACGAACACGACAGACGTGATTTAAACGTTGGTTTTTCTCGATGGTGCAATCCAACGAAATGAAACGTTGGTTTCTCTCCATTTCCATTTTTTCTCCAGAAAAACGGAAACTTTCCGCTCCATTTTCATTCCTATTCCAAGGTTGCCCCGTTACAACATTCCATCAAATACAAAGGAAAACTAGCACGCATGCTGATGCATCTCAATGATTCACAGATCATAGCCAATATTTACTTCACAACTAAAGACAAAAGTTGTGAGAGCGTGTACGAAAGAAAAACTACTGATGGGGTCACTACGACTTAAACCCTAAACCCTAAACATGATTTAATTTCCTGGCCAGGTAGAACCTGTCGAAGGAAAGACGGCTGGCACCCTCGGATCATATGATGATTTTGTGCAGTTCCACTAAAATTGACCTGAGCATCCCTGATGGCAAAGATATTGAAGAAGTGTGATTAGAATAATAGTACTGGCACTAGTTCATGAGACATAAACTCATCACAAGTAGAAGCCGATAGAAGTAGAGAAAGATCGACATGGAGATGGAGCTACGATAGTGGAGCAAGCCGGCTCCAAAAGGAATATGGACTACCTGGGACGTCGAGCTGTAGCTAGAAGGGAAGTTGGGATGCGGCATCAGCCCATACCGCAGTGATCCCCGATTGGGACGCACCGACTGTGAGTTTTCTCCCTCGCTGATGTCGACCACGTCTACGCAGAACATTGTTCCCTTCCCCCAGCTGCGGGATCAGGCCCATCGTTCTATGCTTGTGAAGAGAGCAACCTAAGCAAGCAGGCTTGTAGCTTAGGCTCCTGCTAGTGTATATATAGTGGTTTTCTTTTTCTCTCCATATCAACCATTTTATATTGCATACGTGTCATTGAAGAGTGAAATGATGGTTGCTTCTTCCGACTAACTTATTGTGTGATTTGACTGCTCCTTAGGCCCTCCACTATGTAGCGGTGCCAAAACTCTGCAAAAGTATACCACGCCCATGTCGATGCCAGATGAAGAATTTTTAGCACCGCCCACACTATGTGAAAGAATTTGGCATTCAATGAAGCTAGGGCCCATGTACATAAACTACTATATATCAGCCCATCTCACCCTACTAGGAGCGTCCTGATTCCTAGCTTGTTGCCAGCTCTTTGCGTTAGAAGGACGGCCGGCGCGCTTAATTTACTCTGCAGATGGATTTGGCACCAGAGCAAGTAGATGCTCTGGTTCCCTAAAATTTTGTTATGGCACCCGCTAGGCAATGGAGGGCACCGGTGCCAAATAAAGTACAAGTGATTTTGGCACCGATTTTGGCCTACATAGTAGAAGGCCTTAGTGGCCCCTACACATACTCCCCCTACATGTATGCAACAGTCACACGTACACATGGACACAACAATGCGTGCGACGCCCTAATGCATGCATGTCCGAGCACACGACGGAACACACACGGTCATGCTCAAGTGCTCAACCTACACATGCATGCACACACATACTCGATCAGGGTGAGCTAGTGACCGTATAAACACTAGAAAATATATATATATTGAGCGCAATGAGCGTATTATGAAGTCCATTGACCGTATTTTTACAAATATAAAGTGACAGATAGTGTATTTATCTCGTTTGAAATTAAGCCATGTTAACCGGAGAGGAGGTAGTATGGACTAGCATTACTTTGTTGTGTCCCGTAAACTTGCCGAACAAGGAGAAGGTTGCAGGACGGGAGAAGCTTGCGCGCGGTGGCTCACAGGACAAGAAACTTTTGACTAATGCAAGCTCTCCCTCGCTCAGGCGGTGGACGTGCAACAGTTAATTCGGTGTCAGATTGCCAGAAGCATACACTATACTACTAGTGCTATTATTGTTCGACTTCCCAAATAGGCGAACAACCAAGCGCAAAGTTTACTAGTAGTACTAGTACTACTACTATAGTCCATAGAGGTATGCACTATACTAGTACTAGGAACCGGATGGAGGAGCATCTACACTCTTATTATGATTTTAAAATGTGATAAAGCAATCTTCAACACATTTGGTTCTCTTCGAGGGTTCTCGCATGTGATAATGGAAGTTGATTTCATGGAACACTCGCCACAATTCTCGCTGAATTCTGGCTCACATCCTGTTACAAATAGGAGCGCTCGGTAATATTTCCTCTTTTTTTGTTATTCAGCAGGTAAACAGGTCAGCAAACCTTGTGGCGCATCTTCGTGCGAACCGTGCTTGCTGCACTTTGAATGTGGCCGAGAGCTGGCTTGATGAAACACCTCGCTTCCAACTTCTTTTTTTGCGGGGTACCTCGCTTTCTAGTGACCAATGTCTTGGTTGATCGTCCTAAGAATGCTTATATATGAAGAAAGCTCTCTCATTTACCCGTAAAAAAGATTAAGCCATATTAACCGGAAAGGAGAGAGTATGGACTAGCACTACTTTTTGGTGTGTCCCGTCAACTCGCAGAACAAGGAGAAGCTCGCTTACGCCTTTTGACTAATGCAACCTACCCTCGGTGGACATGCATCAGTCCATTCGGTGTCAGATTGCCAGACGCATACACTGTAGTACCCAACATGCGGAGTACCATCATTGTTCGACTTCACGAAGAGGCGAAGAGCCAAGCGCAGTAGTACGAGTAGTACTACTACTAGAACCGCATGGTGGAGCATCTGTACTCTTATTTTTTTATCTCTGATAAAGTACACGTTTATTCCGGAGAAGGGCGGAAAACGGCTGCCCAACATGTAATGATGATATCGATCAACCAACCATACTCGAAATATCTTGGCCTCCGTGCGAGCCCGTCTGTGTGTTGTTGCTCCTCCTTTCTCTCAAGGAACGGCGGGTTGGCTCTTTGCCATCAATTGAGATCGGTTTGCTCACACTCATGTCCCACATGTCAGTGATATGCCAAGAGGAGGTGCATTGACCGACTAGCCATACGCGTACTTGGTTTTGCACCTTCATACTACTCCTCCCTCCGTCATAGTTTACAGGGCGTGCTTCATTATGATGCATTTCTCTCAATGCATTTCCACCACCAGAGAGACTTTAGACGCGTTTGGTTTAATGCTCAATTAATTAGGGCGTGGTAACCGCAATCAAGTCCACAATTTTCTCTCGATGTACTCCCTCCTTTTCAATTTATAGGGCTTATCTCAAAATTTTAGTTTTTCCATTTTATAAGACTCAATTTGGTTGTTTTCCATCACATGTTCAGATTCCAAGGTGTATTAAATCATTGCATGCAAGTATTAAGAGAAAATTGACCAATGCATGTACTTTATGCATGCATGCATTGCAATTAATGCATTGATGAACATATTTTTTTGAGGAAAACAAGAGCATTAATTAGGTGCTTTTGCAAAACTACAAAAAGTATTCCACCACTCGCCATCTACATTGATTTGTGAGATTTTTGAATTGAGCACTATAAACCAGAAAGGAGGGAGTACTACTACGGAGTGGAGTAAGTGCATGCATGTGTGTACCCGGGGTGGAAGCACTGCATGCATGTGTGTGCGCATTATTCCCTCTAGTAATAGACGCCGTGCTATAACTACCAATGCTATTTTTCAGGCCAATCGCCAGTCGCCTTGGTCCCACAGATTTTTTTTTTCTGAAGCGCGGTCTATAAACAGTGACGGATGGAGTAGTATGAGCGGATTCAAAGAAGAGCGTATTGATGGTTGCTTCTTCCGAGCAACTTACAGTGGGAAAGGTGGGGCTTATGATTTGACTGCTCATTACTCACTATTAATGCGGCGCAACGACGGGGCTGAGTCTCCCATGCGGTTGTGCACTACCCCCTTAGTTCTTAAATATACTCCGGAGTATTTGTCTTTCTAGAGAGTGACTACTCAAATATTTGTCTTTTTAGAGACTAGCTAATTGCCTGTGCGTTGCACCGGGGGCATATACCTATTCTAATGGTTCATCATCAATTCTGCCTCATTTTTCTTCCTCCACCCACTAACTTCATCCCCCCCCCCAACCAATCCAAGCTCGTCACTTCTATCAATGGCACGTCTAGCTCGCAATCCCTCCTCGCACCCCGTCAAAACTTCGAAACACACAAAATAATTTTATGAGGATGGCAATGCCTCGTATTTGGCTTCTATCATTGGGCATCTAACCGATTCATGTCCCCGTATTACCAAAGGACCATATGAGGGAATAATGTCATGGAAATCAATCAACCACGGTCACGTGACTAAAGTTCATCGACCGCCATGCACACCCGGACAATTGAACATTTCTCAGCAACATCCCATATTATTCGTCAGCACAAAAGAGCAGAGGAAGTGTATATACCAGACAATCTTCATGCATATTGACACCTTCCGTCCAAGACAATCAGAACTAACTGGGAAAGAAAAAGATGCGTGCATACATGCAACAGCAATCTGAGATGATGGGAAAAAACCGACAGATCTTGAGAACTACATCAACAATATTGGGATCTAAACCTGGACACCAAGCAAGCAAGTGATGGACTGATTGGATACCTTGCAATGGAGGCTCATGACGATAATGTAGCTGATCTTCTGGATGGTGTTTGAGGCGCTGCCTTTGATGCGAACCGATGATCTTCATTATCCACGTGAACATTATTTGTAGGAACTTGATGTTGCCAAAAAGTAAACTAGAATATTATTTATGATGAACAAACAAAAATCCCACTTGCTACTGGTTCCATATTAAGCTGGAAGACTGAACTCTGAAAACATGCAGCAAGCTCCCATAGATTTATCCAAGATGGATTACCCTATTATGACCTTGCTATTTCCGTTTATGTAAATTTTACCTCCATCCTCGGAGATTTTCTCCTGTAGAGTTCTCTTAATATAGGAAGATGGTTGTCTCAAGGCTTATATGTACTACTGTCTACAGATTATATTACCTCCTTCCCAGAAGCTATTCTCCCATAGAGCTCGTTTAACAAAACAAGAAGATTGTCTTTGGGTTATTTCATAACCAGAAAATGCTAACAAAATAACCAATATGTCTGCATGTTATTAATTCTCAACAAGAAAATGCTATTATCTGAATAAGCTCCCATACAAATTATTAGTACTCGAGTAGAAAAAGAAGATCGTCTGCAGTTATTAGTTCTTGACTTGAACATGAATTGACTGGTATTCTGAAATTTTAATGATTTACCTTGAAGTTGTGATATGTCAATAGTCTAATCACTGCATGCGCGAGATAGGGCGGCAGCGTTCATGTGTGACGCGGCGACCTGCATGCGCAGCGGCATGGAACTGAAGTTGTGAAATAATTTGTAAACTGCAGTAAGTAGAGTTGTAGACAAATTACCATTGCTCTAGTTATGCATAAATGAGATGAGATAATGGATTTTGCAACCGTTCAGAGGTCGCCGTTGAGTTGGCGACGCAGATCGATGGGCCGAAGTTGCCTACCTAAGCACTCTGGTTCATCTATATGCTGATGCGTGAGCAGACAGTGTCTCGTCCACACATGGTTGTCGTCTCCAATCTGAGCCAGCCCGGGCCCGACGTCCTATAGGTACCGCGCGAGTGTTGCTGCCGTCCAGAATCGAGCGGCGACCTCGACATGACAGCATCTGGAGTTTGTCGGGTGGCTTCAGCATCGACGTCGAGGAGTCATGAGGCCATCAGGCGGCGTCTAGGCGCAGGGGAGACGGCATGGTGAGGATCCGGCGGTGCTGTTTCTCTCCACCCTTGTATCAGATTGCATCCTGATCATATGACGTTGGATAGATCCTGGTGGAGCGAAGGGTGGAGGAAAGGGACGTAGGTTACGGAGGAGATCAGGGAAACAAATTAAAGCCCCCCAACTAATTATGGTTGGTTTCCAATAGAATTGATTGTGATTGAAATAAAACCGCTAGGTGCAAAAAAGAGGGAACCGGAGGAGGGAGGACGTACGAAGAGGAGGTGGGACGAACGAAGGGGTGCGACGACGACGTAAGACGGGAGACGGAACACTCCGTTTCTGTTAGGTAGTAGAGATTCAAATGGACTACTACATACGGATGTATATAGACATATTTTAGAGTGTAGATTCACTCATTTTGCTTTGTATGTAGTCACTTGTTGGAATCTCTAGAAAGACGAATAGAGTATTTAGGAACAGAGGGAGTACACATACGAATAAAAATGAGTGAATCTATACTCTAAAATATGCCCATTTGAAATTTGTAAAAAGACAAATATTTAGGAATGAAGGAGTATAATTTTGTGCATGGCACATGGACCCGGATGCTGAAGAGGCTTCTAGCAATGCTATCAAGCTTCCATCATTTGTTTACATAATTGACGTACTATACAAATAATTTTCCAGCGACATGAAATTGTACAATGGTGTGAGCTTTCAGCTTTTGTTTCGTGTGTCTTGCCATCGATGCTCTTTCGGAAACAATAAAAAAAACTAACTTCCTTGCTAATGCATGTCAATTATTAGCAGATCAGAGCTAATAATTACATCACAACTGAAGACAGAGTTGTGATAAGGTGTTAAATTAAAATTGATCCATGCTTTCATTGGCAGCAACGTCCCCCCAGCTCTGTCTAAATCAACAAGGCATGTTGGTAAAAAAGTAGCTGTCTGGAGCATGCAACATTCTGATCATTTCGTGCAGTTCCACTAAAATAGAGTTGAGCGTCCCTGTTCCAAAGATATTAAGCGGGATTATGATAATAGAGGACTGCTGATGAAACAATAAACACACAAATAGAAGCCGGTCACCTTTGCAGTCTCTCTTAAGACTAACTAGTTGGAGAAGATTAGGCTCAGAGTTGGATGAGGAGGATAGAGCAAAACCAATCTCCCTTTGTGCAGTCGCACTGAAATGTAGAGATGTTGCCCGTGTGACATTTTAGTACAACTACACAAAACACTCTTAAGAAAAAAGTGATTTGTGTAGTTCACCAAAAGGTCGCAATAGAAACGAGGTGAAATGGATAGCCCTGTTTGCAAAAAAGAGGTAGAAAGGAAACAATTACTGGCCAATAACAGTTGATGACACATGCGATGACAAAAAGGAAGCATATTCCTTGTCCTAAGGCAAGATAACAACACGGTTGTGTTTGTCTAAAACGGTGTGAGGATGAGATTACAATATGGAAAGTACGCCAGACGAGCTACGTTTTGGGCAACGAACTATGGAAGATCCACATGCAGCGACGTGGGAAGACGGGAAGTGGAGCAAGGCCGGAGGGGATACCTGGAGGTCGTCAGGATGTAACTAGGTGAGCGGCGGCGGGCGGAATCTACGAGCAGGTGGCGTAGGCCCTGCCGCATCGGAGCTTGGTCAGAGAGAACGGTGTGTACCACAGATCGGGACGTGCTGCCTCGGCACCATCGAACGGAGAAACGATGCACTTCCTCCCTTTCCTCCGGTGGACGGGATGTGGCCAAATCAGTGAGCAACGGTGAGAGAGAGAGAGAGAGAGAGGCCACTGCACTCCCTTTCCCCCAACGAACGGGATGCGGCCGGATCAGTGACCAATGGCGAGAGAGAGAGGCCACCGCAGCCTTGTGTGAGATACTCTGAAGAGCAACAAACCAGGCAGGCAGGCTCCATTGTATATAGTTGAGCGGACTACCTTTTTCTCCATCAAAATCGTTTGATATTCTGTGTACGTGCCATTGAGCGCTATAACTTTATTTAAAAATAACGCGGCAATGCGTCAAGTCGAACTTTGTTTCGTCCACGCGTGGTACACGACCTCCCTAGGTAAACAACCACTACAGGCGTTCAAATTAGCATGTGGGCTGCCATTTCGTAAAGAAATGAGCTCCACCGTGTACCCGCCCGGGTGTAGATTGGCACGAAGCGTGAGTACGTGCACGGTGCACCTATTCTCTTTTTGTACACCACCTACGTGGGGTTGTGTGAGAGAGATACAAATGTAGAGAGATATAGTGTGTGGGTTCGTGAGAGTTTTTTTTTTGGGGGGGGGGGGTTCAATCAAAAAATGTAACATATGCAATGTGTGTGAAATAGAGTCCTGGATATAACATATATATAGAGGGGGCGATCCACGAGAAGAGAGTGGAGGTATCATCGGCTTGAGGTGTCCATAGAATCGAAGAGAGGGATGATGTGTGTGTGTGTGCGCGCACGCGCATGATTGATAAAGAGTGCCATTGAATTTGTGTGTGCCCACGTCAAAGATATAGAGTGGCTGGCCTACTGGAACGTGAAAGGGGACATGTGCAGTTTGTCTCTGTGGCATGGATACCTACCTGCAGCGCTCGACTATCGGTGTGTGGTGGGGAAGAGGGAGGCCCGATTAACTATAGAGGTATAATGGCTGGTATATGTGTGGAGGAGGAGAGAGGCCTACCTCATGTATTAAGGAGATCGATCTGCCTCATGTATTAAGGGAGATCGATCAGCATCCATGCGTATGTGCAGGAGAGGAATAAGGTTGGGAGAGAGACAGAGCTAGAGTGTTGGAAGGGGTGGTAGTGGAGTTGCTTCTAACAAATGGTGGGATAGGCTTACTAGACAAACGGAGGGCACGCCCGCAATATCAATAAGAGAGGAGATGGCTACTTGTTGTTGTTTGTGCACGTGCGTGTGAGAGACGGGTCAGGAGGCATGCACGAATGATGAGGGGGGACGATATGGCTGTGGTAAGCACACGTAACTACATAGGAAGATCAATCGCCCTTTGTTAGAGAAAGGAGAGATATAACTTGTGAGGTACGTCGATCGATGGGGGGGATAGTTAAAGTCGATCTAGGTATATGTTGGGAGATCGATCGGTATACATGCATGTGCGTGTTAGAAGCAAATGAGGCACGAGGAGAAGGATAGAGAGAGAGGGATGCATCTAGGAGGTGGTACGAGAGGCATACTATATCGAGGGGGAGGAGTGTGCGAGTACGAGATCGATGAAAAGAGTGGTGGGAGTGAGGCATGGACAGTGACAAGAGAAGAGGGGAAGCTTGTGTTTGTGCTAGGCACACTTGGCTAGATAGGCATATCGATCGGTGTGTGCCGTAAAGGAGCTGGGGGGCCTACACACACCGTGGGTGAACGACCTAAAGTGAAAAGATGAATTTGCGCGATGGAGCTAGAGAATGCTAAGGGAGGGTGAGAGGGATGCGGGCGTGTGCATGCACAAGAGAAAGTTAGCGCTAGCTACAAAGATAAGAGGATTGTGTGGGTGTAAAAGACGAATCAAGATCATACTTCATTATAAAAAGCGAATTCGGATATTTGAAGAATTTATCATAGTGTTTTAAACCGACGCATGTGTGAATATATATATAACGATGATACACATGGTGTGGTTATGAACATGTTATACTACATATAATATATTTTATCTCTACTCTTATAAAAAAACGGAGTTGTCGATGATGGTGTGCCTTCCATCCTGCAATATAGGTCGTCCGATTTATATCTGGCGGATAGGAAGGAAACTATGGCAAGTTTGAAAAAAGATACCCACACCCCTCTCCATATTTGCAAATTAGGCCCCTTGATCATGTTGATGTTATGTGGAACGCATGGGCATCTTGCTAGTACTACGTATAATACATAGAACATGATTATAATTTGGGCTAATGTGTGGCTTTTGCAGCTCAGGTCTAAATACTTGTCATAATGTAGGGGGCGGGGGCACTATACTTTGTGTGATAAACACGGTGTACGTATGGAACATGGTTTAGATTATGAATATATAGTTAGTACATCAAATGTACTATTATTTGGAATCAACATCAAGTGTATTCAAAAAAATAGAATTCGAGTTCATGTAGTACACATAGTTCATATCTATCTCTATAGTAATCGTGTGGTGTGTTATTAAGGTAATACACGAATGATGGTTGAAGTTGGCAACAATCATGATTGTAGATTCTTATTGAAATAGAGAAACGAATTCAAATTTAGTTCGAATTGCAACGGTAGTATAGACATTTGGAATGCACTAAAATGTTGGTATGAGTAGGTTACATGCATTATACAACAAGCGAAAAAATTAATCGGACATAACATGGATTCATACTCCCTCCTTCCATCTATATAGGGCGTAATGAGATATTTAAGACCGCCTTTGACTATTGACAAGATTAATAGTACATGACATGCACAATGTGAAAATTATATCATTGAAAGAACTTTTCACAGACGAATTTAACGGTGTGCTTTGTGTAAGTTGCATGTCATATATTATTGCTCTAATATTTGGTCAAAGTTAGCATCGAAAAACACATTAGGCCCTATATAGACGGAAGGAGGGAGTAGCTTTGAATAGCATTTGTATAGTAAAACGGGGCAAGACTCTCTCTTTGTGTGGTGTGAATAGTTTTTTTTCGTTTTCTTTTTGGTTGAGGGAAGTGTGAATTGATTTGGTACGTACAAGTACAATATTACTACATGTTAGGCTTGTCCCTAAAATTCAACCCGCGTCTTGTTATATCCCGAAAATTCAGATATCGTGCTCCCAAATCTGGTGCCTTCACAATCCGCGCCTTGCTATCCCAAAATTACAACGCGTGCGAAAACTCCCTCCAGCTGCCAAATCCCGACACACGAAATCCCCCTTCTAACCCTGAGCCGAAAGGGCCGCTAGTTCAAATCGATGGGGGGTACTTTTGTAACACACCCTACATTTTGTACAAGCGCGTCCCTAAGTCATGCTTCACCCCCTCCCATCGCCCCCTTTTCGCCATTCGAAATCCCAGGCCGCCATAACCTCTCTGCTCCAGCTGTGAAACCCCACCCTCCTCCGTCCGCCACCTCACTGTTGCCCAGCCGGAGCCTCTTCCCCGACGACGTCGTCCACCACAACAGCTCGACGTCCCTCGTCCACCTCCCTGGATGAGGATCCGTCGTCCATCTCGTTGTCCCGCTGGTTCAGCCGCCCCGTCCTCCACCTCCAAGGAGCTGCTCCGACGATCACCGCGTCTATCGCGGCTGCTCCATCCCCACAGCGCCGCCTTAACCTGCTCCACCGGAACCGCATCGTCCTCACCGACTCCTCAGACGAAGCCGAGGCCTACTCGGCGCCACCAAAGAGGTTGTACACTCATCGCATCGCACCTTCTCCTTAACTCGACCTCCCGGCAATGATGGTGCTCCATCCCGCACCCCCATGGAACGGCTACCTTGAATTCGGCGCTGCAAGTGACATCTCCATGGTGGCTCTCCCCCAGTGCGAGGCCCCTTCGGCAGCGCCGGCCATACCACCGGATATGCTGCTGCTGCTCCGGCTCTCGCTCGCTCGCGCTACTGCTGCTGATCCGGCTCTCGCTCGATCGCTCGCTCGCCTAGCTGTTGTTGCTCTCCCCCTCGCTCGTGTTGCTGCTCTGCTCCGATTTAACCACACTTTAGTTGACTGAATCGACTTTTGGGTTAGTCGATTTTCAGGGGTTGGGGGGCTCGCCGGAGTTAAGGAAGAACCACCCGCAGCGGGGATGGGGCCTCGCCGGAGAGGTACACCACTATCTATCTTAGGGTTCAGGGTGGGGGCGGGGGGCCTAGAGGGCTGGCCGGGGCGGCGGTGGGGAGTTGTTTCGGGGCGGCGAGGTGGCACTGGGGCCGGCGGTTCGGCCGGTGGTGGCTGGCAGCTCAGGAGGGGTGCAGGTTGAAGATGAACTGCGGGGCCTCCCTAAACTACATGTCAAGTGCCTCTCTACTACCATTGCGTTCAGTTTCAACAATAGCATTCAGATTCCACGGTAAATTTCAGTTTCGACAGTTAAGTTCAAAGTCAACAGTTTTTACCTCATATGTTGTAGTCAGGTGGTTTTTGGTGATGTAAATTTTACATCTATTTTACATCATCTATTGGAGATGCTATTAGAATCCCACTTGAGATTGACGATGTTTGTCTTGTGCTGCTTCAGCCTTGACGTCTTACGGCTCACCGGAGCTACTCTAACGACAGAACGATCCATCACAATAGAGGAGTGCCCTGGATGCCGTCTACAGATTCCTCAGATCTTCCTCCACACCTCCGACAGCCACCTCTGCCTCAACTGCTTCAGCGACCAACCCAATGATGATGAGGTCGACACGGCTACGGCAAAGAGGTTGTACACTTGTTGCATCGCTTATTACTATACATTCACGTCGATCCATTAGGGCTATTTTGGTTCAACGAAAAAACATAGCAATAGGGCGTTTTTAGAATCATGCAAGCCAAATGAGCCCTTACAGAATTACTTCAGTTACAGGTAGGTGTTGAAGGGAACTTTGTGTGGTTTGTCCTGCTCCTGCCGCGACGTCGTCCACCTCACCTGAGCTACTCCATTGACAGAAGCATCCACCAAACCATACATCACGACTCCTGACCGTCTTTCGCCACCTCAGATCTTCTTCCCTGCCGCCGGCACCCACCGCAACGGCATCACCATCATCGACTCAGCAGATGAACCTGAGGAGTACACGGGTCCACAAGAGAGGTCGCACTCTTTTGTTTCTGCTTATGTAATGCATTGCTTAAACTCACCTGCTACTTTATCGTTCTGTTCAGCTCTTGGACTCCCAAGTCAGGTCCAAATTAATGTTCAAACTTGAGTTCTAAATTAGTTGTGGGGCACATATCGAGGCAACAATGAATAGTATGTCTGTCTAATATCTGTTTCACCTAGGGTATGCCTATGTTGTTCATCTTGGGTGGGAAACAAATAGTAAAGAAATCATCATCTATCTTTTTATTAAATTAAAGCAATCATCAGCCTGCTATCATTATTTTTGGATCCATCCACTGGTTGTTACCATCACTCTAAATTTCTGCATGCTCTCCTTACATAATCTCACCATATTTTTTCGTATGCATGTTAGATATTGTACACAGTCATGCTGAACATGTAGAGAAAAAGACAAGAGTTTTGCGCAGAAATACAATGTCATGCAGACATCGCTCCATGGTGGGTTCAATGGCAAACCCTCCCCACCCCTCTCCACATTGTAATCCAGAGGAAGATATCTGTTCTGAGGCGAATTCAGACACCGCTGACCACTCCTATTTACCCCCCCCCCCCCAAGGTGTTTGCTCTACCTTGGCATGATGATGTTAGTCATATCATGTATATGTTGCATTGCAGTGCCTACTTTTGACATCATATATGTCATCTGCTTAGTTTAGACATGTTCTGTAATGCCACCTATTTAGTTTCTATATCATATATGGGAATTATGCAGTCTCATGTCTTTTAGCCAGCCATAATATATGTGAAATGTGCAATGCCATCCTGTTTAACCAGGCATCATATATTTGAATGATATCTTGCCCATCCTTTTCTTCATTAAATTTCCATTTGTCGACAATGTTTGTACATTAAACTACTCTTCCTATGAATCAGCCATTTGGGTGGGAGATGGAAAAATCTAGAGTGAAAACAAGGCCTTCGGAGCAGACAGTGCTACCTGTCAAAGTAGATCTCTTGTTGGGTCCCGATAGCTCCCCAGAGATGGATTCAGAGAAAGATGACCAGTCCTATTCCCCCACCGAGGTGTATGCTCAAACTTGGCATGGTTATACTGCTCATATCATGCATATGGTGTCTTGCATTGCATAGTTTAGACATCCTATACACAATATTCAACACCATGTTCTTAGTTTAGACATCATACAGCATATAAATCGCATATGTGAATTAAATGGTGCGATCCTGATTACTTAGATACCATGTAGGTGAATTATGTCATGCGATCCTGTTTAGTTATTCATCATATCTTTGAATTATGTTATGCTATGCTATCCAGTTTAGATAGACATCATATATGTGAAATTATGTCATGCTATCCGTTTTAATTAAACAATATATATGTCAACTATTTCATGCCTTTTTTCCACACTATCTATTGCATCTGTCTCTCATACAATGTCTGTACATTCAACTATGTTTCCTGTTTATCAGCCATTTGAATTGGAGCGGGTGATGCCAGTATCCAGCGGACTAAAAACACGGTCTTCAAATAAAATAGTGCTACCTCTTGGTGGACATAGCACCCCGGTTGTACATGCACAAGAACCAGCCCTACCACACATAACCCAAACTCTCACAGATTGTACCCCTACTGCGATGGACAGAGAACCAGCTTCACCCAATCTAACCCCAACCCCAGTAGATAGTAACCTAGTTCCTATCGACACAACACCATCTCCACCATAGAGCTCCCAAACAAGAGCAGTTAGTAAGGCAGATCCAGTGCCCAAACGGCCAGTACTACCACGGCGAACCCCAACTCCACCAGTTAGTACGCATATTCCTGTGGAGGAAGCACAACCAGCTAGTCGTAGTTTAGCAACTATCGCATTTGATGTTGTTAAATCGTATGTGTGTATCTTCCCATCTTGGAAATATTATACTGAAGATGAAGGAAAATGCCAGTTGCAGGTGTTTGTCCAGGAGTTATGTGTAAGTAATGTTATTCATGGCAATTACTTTGCTTTGTCCCATACATCCTACCTCCATGATGGTTATAATACAGCAAATTTTCCCATTTTTCCCTATAGAGAAGGACCGATTTGGAAACTCTGGATGAGGTAACCTGTGCTAATACCTCTGCTATCTTCAAGAATGCTTTGGTGGCAGTATCAAAATTACCTGAAGAAAACGTACTTCACCGGCAAAGAAACTCATCAAATTCCCTTACGTTCTCCTGAGACACATTTACTGGAGGATGACTGGGAACGCCTTGTTCTGTACTAGTCCCGAACCAAGAATGTGGTAAGGTCTATGAGCTCATTTTCTATTTTTAAGTACTATATTCTTGCATCTTACTGTACTCTGTTCATGTAGAACAAGTGCCTAAACCTGAAGAACAACTATTCTAATTTAAGATTCCATTGCTATCATAGTTCAAAAAAGCGCTAGGCATTAATTATGCGTTTTGCCACCGCCTTGCGCTTTACTGACCAAAGCGCATGCTTATGCGCAATTATGCATAGATTAAGCGTAGTTATGCGCAATGCGTTTTGCCAATGCCTAGAGCCTAGGCGCGCCTTTTTTAACTATGATTGCTATCGTGCATACTGCTTTGCTCTTGTATCACTATATTTACTCATACAAACTTATTTTTAAATTGAAGGATCCAATCGAAACTCCAATGGGACAGCAGGTATGTTCACGCATGTTTCCTTAATAGGTTTGCTCTTCTCAATAGCTTTGTTGATTTCAATTTCAATTGTGTATACAGTTGACTTCTCATATCATGCATATTACTAGCATCACAATAGAGCCAATAGTGTTGTTGTACATGTAGACCCGTGGTATCCATCTGAAATCTTGTTGTGCTGTGTAGTTTCCCACGCTTTGTATTCTTTCACTGCTGCTTTGTCTTGAACTGATATGATTTGAACCGTGTCTCTATTTTGATTTGGCAAGACAATGCAGTGACCATAGGACATAGAAATATGTTAGTTTAATGCTTTTATTATGTACTAGTACTTGGGAATAGAAAAATTGGTAGTTTAATCATGTCCACCTTACTAATGAACTGGTTCACTGAAATGAGTTTCATATACTAGTACATGCTAAACATGTTATGTGTCTGCTTGTTTCTTCTTTTAGAATGCTGACAGAATATTGGGGAAGAGTGCCTTATTAAGCAATGGTAAAGGAAGTAATGTAGATAAGGTTCAGGATAGTGACACATCCTTGTTGGTCTCCAACAAAGCTGATAAAACAGCTAAGGAAGACTATCTTGAAGACAGTGAGACAACCCCAAAGTCCTGTCTTGGTTTAGTGTTTGAGTTACTGGTCACTACTGCTTGCACAAGCTATTCAAATTCACTATCTGAATCAATTCGGTTTCTTGAGTCTCAACTGCAAGCTGAAGGACATCGATCAGCTGTGCTGTGACAAGAAGCGGAACGACTGCGGAAGTCCCTGGAGCATTAAGATGCATACTTTCTGGTGCAACAGCAAGCGTTGGAGGATTTTAGCGCCAAACAGGACAAAGCTAATAAGCTAGCTAAGCTTATTGCCAGCATGGTGGATACCCATGATAACGTTTCTTGAGCTCTTTTGAAGTTGTTTCAGTTATGCTCTTGTTTTGATGCCGCCTTTATTTGCACTGGTGGCCAATTTTGACGGCCAGTGTATGTAATATGCTGCTTTGTTCCCTATATTTGCATTGGCGGCGAACTTTGATGCCCAGTGGATTTAATATGTGTAATAGCGGTAATAGGCTAGCGTTAATTGCTTGCTTGTTTATTTCCTCATTGTCTTGTTTAGTTGTTTGCTTGTAGTCACTGCAGTTCTTTTTCTGTGTTTTTCTAGTGGCCACAATAGCCTAGTTTTGGTAACTAGGCCAAAATAATCATGGCAGCACACAAACTGTTGTAACCCTAGGCCTCCTGCGAGCCGTATGATCCATGGGCCTTCTATGGTAGTAGGATCCATTGGCCTTTGTACGGGCCGTAGGATCCATGGGCCTTCTACGGGCCGTAGGGTCCATGGGCCTTCTATGAGCCGTAGGGTCCATGGGCCTTCTACGAGCCGTAGGATCCATGGGCCTTCTACGGGGCATATCATCGTTTCGCCAATCATGGGTCGTACTATTCGTGGACCATAACTGGTCGTATTTGATAACTGTATGAAAACAGCCCAACGGGTTTTTTTGACATTAAAACGACCCAACGTATTAACGGTCCACAAACGGGCCGGCTATAACGACGGGCTGAATTTGGCCCACAAGCAGAAAATGACAGTAACGGGCCGTAAGTAACCGAATGTTGTAAATGAGCCCAAGAATAAATGGGCCCTGAGAAGGCTGAAAGATAACTTGGGCTGGAAACGGCCCAGTGGAATAATGGGTCGTTAATGGGTATAAAGTGATACACTGTTTATTACGGGCCAGTTTCACCATGGGCCATTAATGGGCCAAGAGTTACAAAGGGCCTCATATGGGCCGAAAGAAGTCATGGGCCACACATGGGTCGGAAGTTAAAATGGGCTGGAATCATATTGGGCGGCCCAAATGACGCTACTGGGCCTAATTCAGAATGGGCATAACTGTCCCTGGGTTATTGGGTTGTAAATGGGCTATATGCGGACATGCCATTAACAGGCTTTCTCTGGGCCGGCCCGCCACCTTTTGACCAAGCCAAACGGGCCGGCCTTTTCATAGGAATGGGCCTTTGTTGGGCCATGCCACGTGTCGACGTATCATAGGTGCCTTGGGTCCAATGAGTGGATGACATCTGTCCCAACGGTGAGCCGACACGTGTTTCCTCCAGCCAATGATGATTTTACACGTGGAAAATCCCCATTGGTCGGGGCTGTTAACGGGTTATCGGATCCAAAACCTGACCCGATAGCTTAACAGCGTTTCGTTATGGTGGATGCCACGTGTCGGTCACCCTTGACGAAACCAGTTCTGTGATGCGCGATTTATCGTCATGGAAGTGGACACTTCCGTGATGATAATTTTGGTAATGTCATGGAACACTTCTACGACAGCACAGCTATGACTATCTTGATTCTATCATAAAATCGTCATGGATGTGCATGCATGACAAAAAATGTGACCTACTGTGACAAACATGTATCATCACGGAAGTGTATTTTTTTGTAGTGGAAAGTTGTAATAAGTTGATAGATACAAATAAAAGCAAATAAAATTCAGCGAGGTATTTTTGGGATTTTGATATATAGATCTGAAAATAAAAGCGAATAAAAATAGACCTCGAAGGCAAATATGATAAAGAAGAGACTCGGGGCGTAGATTTCAATAGTGGATTCTCTCGAGAAAAATAGCATACAATGGGTGAACAAATTACTATTGGGCAATTGGTAGAACTTCCAATAATCATGATGATGTCCAAGCAATGAGCATTATATAGGCATCATGTCCAAGATTAGTAGACTAACTCCTACCTGCATCTACGACTATTACTCACACATCGACCGCTATCCAGCATGCATCTAGTGTATTAAGTTCATGGAGAAATGGAGTAATGCAATAAGAACGATGAAATGATGTAGACAAGATCTATTCATGTAGGAATTAGACCACATCTTGTTATCCTTAATGGCAACGATACATACATGTCGTTTCCCCTCCTGTCACTGGGATCAAGCACCGTAAGACCGAACCCATCACAAAGCACCTCTTCCCATGGTAAGAAAAATCGATCTTGTCGGCCTTAACTAGACCAAAGATTTGAAGAAGAAATACGAGGCTATAAGTAATCATGCATATAAGAGATCAAAAGACTCAAATAACTTTCATGGATAAAAATATAGATTTGATCATAAACTCAAAGTTCATCGGATCCCAACAAATACACCACAAAAGAGTTACATCAAATAGATCTCCAAGAGGCCGTTGTATTGAGAATCAAAAGAGCGAGAGAGAGCAAGCCATCTAGCTACTAACTACGAACCCATAGGTCTATAATGAACTACTCACGCATCATCGGAGAGGCACCAATGAGGATGATGAACCCCTCTGTGATGGTGTCTAGATTGGATCTTGTGGTTTTGGAAATTGCGGCGGCTAGACTTGATTTTCGTCGACTCCCCTAGGGTTTCTAGAATATTGGGGTATTTATAGAGAAAAGAGGCGGTGCGAGAGGCCACCGAGGTGGGCACAACCCACCTGGGCGCGTCTGGGCCCCCAGGCGCGCCCTGGTTGGTTGTGCTCCCCTTGAAGCCCCCCTCAAGTACTTTCTTGGCCCATCTCGTGTCTTCTGGTCCAGAAAAAATCACAAAAAAGTTTCGCTGTGCTTGGACTTCGTTTGGTATTGATTTTTTGCGAAGTAAAAACAAGCAAAAAATAGCAACTGGCACTAGGCACTATGTCAATAGGTTAGTCCCAAAAAATGATATAAATTTGCTATAAAATGATTGTAAAACATCCAAGAATGGTAATATAACAGTATGGAAGAATCAAAAATAGATATGTTGGAGACATATCAGATGATCAAGCAAATCATTAACTAATTGGAGAAGCCTCCCCCAAGCTTGAGGAAGATTCTCTTCTTCAATTTGCATAAAGTTAAAAAAATCCTGTAAGGCAGCTTGTTTCTTATGAACATGAAAATGTTTTTGAGAGAAGTAATATATCATATCCCTGGGACTATGTAGATTACCAGGAGCAACAGTATTAAAACATTTCTTAGCATCACCCTTTAATGAAAAAGGAAACAACTTAAGGATATAGTAGTAGCGAATTTTTTCCTCCTGGGCAAATAGGGTGGCTATATCATTCAATTTAGAAAGATGTGCCACAATAGTTTCAGTTCCACAACCTTGAAAAGGATCAGATTCAACCAAAGTAATTAACTCAGGATCAACAGAGAATTTATAATCCTTATCACTAACAAAGATAGGAGAAGTAGCAAACTTAGGATCATATTTCATTCTTGCCATCATAGACTTTTATTTCAGTTTACTCAAATAGTTTCTTAACATCATCTCTATCATTACAAGCAAGAAATTATCTAGCTATCTCCCCATCCATAACATAACCCTCTGGTATCTTAGGCATTTCGATTCTAGGAGGGCTAGGCCTAATAGGTGAATCAAAATTTTCATCAGTTTCAGTAGTTTCAAGTTCTTTAGCTTTAGCAAGTTGTTCATCAAGAAATTCACCTAGTGACATAGTTTTATTAAGCAGAGTACTAGCATCATCAATAGCATCATTCATAGCAGAAGTAGCATCATCAATAACTTGCAACATATCTGATTGGATAGCAGGTGGTGGTGTCTTAAGCCTACTCAAAATTGAGGTGAATCAAGTACAGAGCTAGATGGCAGTTCCTTACCTCCCCTCGTCTTAGAGGTTACGATCTTGGTTCTAGTGTCTTTCAGATTCTTCATAGTGATAAAGAGGGGATGCCTTACGGGGCATCCCAAGCTAAGGATCTTGGTTGTCCTTGAATATTACCTTGGGGTGCCTTGGGCATACCAAAGATTAGGCTCTTGCCGCTCCTTATTCCATTGTCCATCAAATCCTTACCCAAAACTTGAAAACTTCATCACACAAAACTCAACAGAAAATCTCATAAGCTCCGTTAGCATAAGAAAACAAATCACCACTTTATGGTACTGTTGCAAACTCATTATTTATTAATATTAATATCTACTGTATTCCAACTTTTCCATGCTTCATACCCCCCGATACTACCCATAGATTCATTAAAATAAGCAAACAACACAAATAAAACATAATCTATCAAAAACAGAATAGTCTTTAGTAATCTGTAACTCTTGAATACTTCTGTAACTCCAAAAGTTCTAAACCATTAGGACACACTGAGCAATTTGTGCACCAATCCAGAGCAAAAAATATTAGATCAAAAGCACGTTTCAATAAAATCCAAGAAATTATTTACTAGGCGCAAAAGTTTCTATTTTTCAGCAGGATCAAAACAACTATCACCGTAAGCTATCCTAAAGGTCTTACTTGGCACAAACACTAATTAAAACACAAAACCACATCTAACCAGAGTCTAGATGAGTTATTTAAAGCAAAACAGAAACAAAAAGCAAAGAACAAAAATAAAATTGGGTTGCCTCCCAACAAGCGCTATTGTTTTAACGCCCTTAGCTAGGCATAAAAACATGAATAGATCTAGGTATTCTCATCTCCTCCCTTTTCGTAATAAAGGGAGAATTACTTATCCAGAGTGTTTATCTTTCTATTTTGTGAAAGTACATGGCCATTAATGGTGGAAGAAAGATTAAGCACACTTCAAAAATTTGCATCTAAGCTAGCCTTCATCTCTTTGATGATCACATTTATATAAAAGCACATAAGGGTAGTTGACTCAACGTTTTCACTTTTGGGGTGCCCAAATATAGCTTTCATCTTTTCGTAAGTATCGAGGGCATCCCCTTCAAGAAAACCATTTTAAAATATAGAATCCAAAACTTTCTTAAAAGAAGAGGGTAAACCAACATAGAAGCTTTTCAAGTATATCTCAATATGATATTGAGGCACATAGCTGGCTCGGATCCTTAACAGCCTATCCCAAGCATATTTCAAAGATTCATCAAGCAAATAACAAAAAATTCCAGGGTCGTCTTGATCAAAATTGTTAAAACTCTCATTGATAACCCCGGTAGGTATTTCCGTAGCATCATTATTTATGAGCTTACAAAGGACAGAGGGGCTACCTAAAGCATTAAAACCCAGAAGAAACCCTTAGCCCTTTTTGATTTGGCCATGATGATAGAAAGGCAAACTTAAGAAAACAAGAGAACAGCGAGAGAAAAGGAAAATCTTTTCAAAAATAGTTTTAGAAGTGGGGGGAGGAAAACGAGAGGCGAATGGCGAATAATGTAATGCAAGAGATGAGAGTTTATGATGGGTACTTGGTATGTCTTGACTTGGCATAGATCTCCCCGGCAACAGCGACAGGAATTCTTCCTTCTACTTCTTGAGCTTGCGTTGGTTTTTCCCTTGAAGAGGAAAGGGTGATGCGTGAAAGTAGAGATACGTATTTCCCTCAGTTTGAGAACCAAGGTATCAATCTAGTAGGAGATAATGCACAAATCACCGAATACCTGCACAAACAATCAAACAAACTTGCACCCAATGTGATAAAGGGGTTGTCAATCCCTTCACGGTTACTTGCAAAAGTGAGATCTGATAGAGATAGGTAAACGATAAAGTAAATATTTTTGCTATTTTTGTTTATAGATGGGAAAGTAAAAGGTTGCAAGAATAGTAGATCGGAAACTTGTATGATGGAAAAGAGAACTTATATGATGGAAAAGAGACCCGGGGCCATAGGTTTCACTAGAGGCTTCTCTCAAGATAGAAAATAATACGGTGGCTGAACAAATTACTGCCGAGCAATTGATAGATAAGCGCAAAGTTATGACGATATCTAAGGCAATGATCATGAACATAGGCATCACGTTCGTGTCAAGTAGACCGACTCTTGCCTGCATCTACTACTATTACTCCACACATCGACTGCTATCCAGCATGCATCTAGAGTATTAAGTTCATAAATAACGGAGCAACGCATTAAGTAAGATGACATGATGTAGAGGAATTACCTCAAGCAATATGATGAAAACCCCATATTTTTATCCTCGATGGTAACAATACAATACATGCCTTACTGCCCCTACTGTCACTGGGAAAGGACACCGCAAGATTGAACCCAAAGCTAAGCACTTCTCCCATTGCAAGAAGAACCAATCTAGTTGGCCAAACCAAACCGATAATTCGAAGAGACTTGCAAAGACATCAAATCATGAATAAAAGAATTTAGAGAAGATTCAAATAATATTCATAGATAATCAGATCATAAATCCACAATTCATCGGATCCAGGCAAACACACCGCAAAAGAGTATTACATCAAATAGATCTCCAAGAACATCGAGGAGAACATGGTATTGAGAATCAAAGAGAGAGAAGAATCCATCTAACTACTAGCTATGGACCCGTAGGTCTGAGGTAAACTACTCGCGCTTCATTGGAAGGGCAATGGTGTTGATGCAGAAGCCCTCCATGATCGAATCCCCCTTCGGCAGGACGCCGGAAAAGGCCCCTAGATGGGATATCACGGGTACAGAAGGTTGCGGCGGTGGAAAAGTGTTTTCGTGGATGCCTCTTATGGTTTTGGGGTATAAGAGAATATATAGGCGAAGAAATTAGGTCAGGAGACCCACGGGGGGCTCACAAGACAGGGGGGCTGTCCTACCCCCCTGGGCGCGCCCTCCACCCTTGTGGCCTCTTCGTTGCTCCTCCAACTTCATTTCGAAGTCTCCTGGTTTGCTTCTGGTACAAGAAAGATCATCGCGAAAGTTTTATTCCGTTTGGACTCCGTTTGGTATTCCTTTTCTGCAAAACTCTAAAACAGGGAAAAACAGGAACTGACACTGGGCTCTAGGTTAATAGGTTAGTCCCAAAAATAATATAAAATAGCATAATAATGCATATAAAACATCCAAAACAGATAATATAATAGCATGGAACAATAAAAAATTATAGATACGTTGGAGACGTATCAGTGGGTGGTCGGGCCCTTGGGGCTTCACTGACCCTAATTCCAACGCTATAAAATCCTATTTTCTAGAAAAAAATATGAGAGGAAGTTTCATCGTGTTTTATGATACGGAGCCGACGCCACCTCATGTTCTTCATCGGGAGGCCAGGTCTGGAAGATCTTCGGTCGTCATCATCACCAACCCTCCTTCATCACCAATTCCATGATGCTCCCTGCTGGGAGTGAGTAATTCCTTCGTAGTCTCGCTGGTCGGTGAGGAGTTGGATGAGATTCATCATGTAACCGAGGTAGTTTTGTTAGGGCTTGATCCCTAGTATCCACTATGTTCTGAGATTGATGTTGCTATGACTTGCTATGCTTAATGCTTGTCACTAGGGCCTGAGTGCCATGATTTCATATCTGAATCATTTATGTTTTCACCATTATATCTATGTTCTAGATCTGATCTTGCAAGTCATATGCACCTATTATGTGTTATGATCCGTAAACCACAGGGTGACAATAATTGGGATACTTTTCGGTGATGACCGTAGTTTGAGGAGTTCATGTATTCACTATGTGTTAATGCTTTGCTCAGGTTCTCTATTAAAAGGAGGTGTTGATATCCCTTAGTTTCCTTATGGACCCCGCTGCCACGAGAGGGTAGGACAAAAGATGTCATGCAAGTTCTTTTCCATAAGCGTGTATGACTATTTACGGAATACATGCCTACATTATATTTAAGAACTAGAGCTAGTTCTGTGTTGCCCTAGGTTATTACTATTATATGATGAATATCATCCAACAAATTCACCGATCTAATGCCTACGAGTTTTCCACATATTGATCTTGCTAAGTTACTATTGTTATTGCTACTGTCATAACTGCTACAAAACTGTTACTGATGTTACCGTTGCTATTGCTGATGTTACCACTGCTATCAAAACTATCATCTTATTGTGCTACTGATCACTGTGCTGCAAATATTTAATCTCCAGGTGTGGTGTGTGGTTGAATTGACAACTCAACTGCTAATACTTGCAAAAATTCTTTGGTTGCTCTTGTGTCGAAACTATAAATTTGGGTTGAATACTCTACCCTCGAAAATTGTTATGATCCCCTATACTTGTGGGTTATCAAGATCTCTTTTTTGGCGCCGTTGCCGGGGAGCATAGCTATATTTGTTGAGTCACTTGGGATTATTATCTATTTATCACTATGAAGAATCTAAAAGATTCAAGAACCAAGATAGTCCCCTTTAAGATGAGGGGAGGTAAGGAACTGCCATCTAGCTCTGCACTTGATTCACCTTTTGTTTTGAATAGACTTGCAACACCACCACATGCTATTAATCCTGATATGTCGCAAGTTATTGATGATGATTCTGCTATGAATGATGCTTATGATGATGTTAGTACTTTGCTTGATGATAATGTGCCACTAGGTGAATTTCTTGATGAACAACTTGCTAGAGCTAAAGATATTGAGAATGCCAAAATTGACTAAATTACTGAAACCGATGAAGTCCCTAAAACTAGGAATTGTGAAACACCTATTAGACCTAGATCTCCTAGATTTGAATTGCCTAAGATACTTGATGGTTATGTTATGGATGATGAGGTAGCTAGAGACTTTCTTGCTTGCAAGGATAGAGATGATCTTAAGAAATTATTATGCAAACTGAAAGAAAAGACTTTGAATTCTAGAATGAAATGTGATCCTAAGTTTGCTACCTCTCCTATCTTTATTGCTGATAAGGATTGTGAATTCTCTGTCGACCCTGAGTTAATTACGTTGGTTGAATCTGATCCTTTCCATGGCTATGAAACTGAAACTGTGTGGCACATCTTACTAAATTAAATGATATAGCCATCCTATTTGCTGATGATGACAAAATTCACTATTACTATATCCTCAAATTATTTCCGTTCTCATTAAAGGGTGATGCTAAGATATGGTACAATACTCTTGCTCCTTGTTGTGTGCGTAGTCCCCAGGATATGATGTACCACTTCTCTGAAAAATATTTTCCTGCTCATAAGAAACAAGCTGCCTTACATGAAATATTTAAATTTGTGCAAATTGAAGAAGAGAGTCTCCCACAAGCTTGGGGAAGGCTTCTCCAATTGCTTAATGCTTTGCCTGATCAAACTCTTAAGAAGAATGAAATACTTGATATCTTCTATAATGGACTAGCTGATGCTTCTAGGGACTTCCTAGACAGTTATGCCAGTTGTGTTTTCAGGGAACGAACTATTGATCAAGCTGAGGAATTATTGAATAATATATTGAAAAATTATGATGATCGGAGTCTTACTGAACCACCACCTAAAACCACTCCAAAGAAGAGGGGTATCTTATTTCTCAGTTCTGAAGATATGCAAGAGGCAAAGAAATGTATGAAGGAAAAAGGTATTAAAGCTGAACATGTTAAGAATTTTCCACCTATTGAAGAAATACATGGACTTTTCACACCACCACCGCAGGTGGTAGAGGTAAATTCTTTATTAAATTTTCATGATGATGACATCCCTTACAATAAACATCCTAGTCAATGCTTATATGAATTTGACAATTATGTCATGAAACAAGATCACTTCAATGCAATGTTATGAAACAATTGAAACAAAATTTTGATATGATTGCTCGCTTGAGTGACTTGTTATAGAGTTGTAGGAAAACATTCCTCTATGTTTCAAACTCAGTTAGAACAAGTTGCTAAATCTCAAAGAGAATTGCTTAGTGAAATGAACAATAATATGAATGATCATGCTGTTAGACTAATGACCGGAGGAGGTAGAATGACTCAGGAACCACTTTATCCTGAGGGACACCCTAAGATAATTGAACAAGACTCTCAAATAATTAACACTAATGCACCTAGTCCTTCTAAGAAGAAAAAGAAAAAGAAAAATGATAGGACTTTGCATACCTCTAGTGAACCTAAAGTTGAAAAACCTCCTAAAGATAATAATGATGTCTCTATATCAGATGCTGAAACTCAATCTGGTAATGAACATTCACCTAGTGATAATGAAAATGATAAAGATGTTCGTGAAGATGCTCAACCAGATAATGATAAAGAACCAGATAATTATGTTGAAATTGAATCTTCTGTTAATCTTGATAACCCACAACGTAAAAATAAATGATATCATAAAAGAGACGTTGTTGCTAGAAAACATGGTGAAGAAAGAGAACCATGGGTTCAGAAACCCATGCCCTTTCCACCTAAATCATCTAAGAAAAAAGATCATGAAGAATTTGAACGCTTTGCTGAAATGCTTAGGCCAGTCTTTTCGCGCACTCGCTTAACCGATATTTTAAAGATGGCCCCTTATGCTAAATATATGAAAGAAAATTGTCACCAATAATAGAAAAATACCTGAAGCTGAAATCTCCACCTTACTTGCTAATTATTCTTTTAAAAATGGAGTACCTAAAAAACTTGGCGATCCTGGAATACCAACTATACCTTGCTCTATTAAAAGAAATTATGTCAAAAAGCATTATGTGATTTAGGAGCTGGTGTTAGTCTTATGCCTTTCTCTTTATATAAAAGACTTGATTTGAACAAACTCACACCTACTGAAATATCTTTGCAAATGGCTGACAAATCAACTGCCATACCTATCGGTATTTGTGAGGATGTACCATTGTTATTGCAAATGTTACTATCTTAATAGACTTTGTTATACTTGAGATGCCCGAGGACGACAACATGTTGATTATCCTTGGTAGACCCTTTTTCAGTACTGCAAGGGATGTTATTGATTGCAATAAAAGCAAAGTCACTTTTCATACCAATGGTAATGAGAAAATAGTGCACTTTCCGAAGAAACAATTCCAAGTTAATGGTATTAATGTTATTGAAAAGTCACCGACAATTACTATTGGAAGTTCTCAACTCCCTTTACCTATTACCAAAAAGAAATATGGCATATTTATTGTTGGGGAGATGCATATCCCGTTGAGGTAACTTAGTTATTTATGAAAGTTCTTCGGGTACATGTTAATTGGAAGTGATTATTAATAAAACTTGATCGACCTTACTAATGGATTGTTTTTGAGAGGCATATGGTCGATGAACTTAGTAAGCACAGCATTTAGTTTTCTGTTTTTCTAGTTAAATATAATCAAATGCCATGTTTAGTCTATTTTCTGAATTTTCGTGCAATAAAAAGATGACCCAAAAATAAGTGCTCATAATGCCCTGAAATTTTAACACGTTTTTTTGAATATTTTTGAATTTCTGGTACAAATTACATCAGAGGGGGGTGCCCCTGGTTCCCACAAGACACCAGGGCACGCCAGCCAACCCAGGTTCACCCTAGTGGCTGGTGGGCCGCACGTGGGTCCCCTCACTTATATATTTAGCCCATGTCATCTCCTACCCCCAGAAAAAAATCACCATAGCTCTCTCTCTCTCGTGTTCTTGCTCTCAAACCCATGGATTTCGATCTCTTTGTTCGAAGCACCGTTTTTTTAATTGTTTTGGGGTATTGCTACTTGGTAGTTACTCCTCCATTGCTCCAATTAGTTTTTTCCTCTAGTGGTTTATATTTTAAATAATTAGGTACTCTTGGTGGTGTTGTAAACGGGCTTGCATGTTGAATTCTTAGAGTTCTAAGTAGTTTGAATGCTTGATATAGCCTCTAGGCACCTATATCAGTAGTTGCTATCAATCTTGTGAAGTTTTGTTGACCAAAAATTTTGTGGCCAAAATTTTCAGAATTTTATTCATAAGAACAAGATGAGTATCTTCAGGAGGTTTTCCTCCAAAAAGAATGCTAAGGGAGTCATTGGGGAATCCTCGGACAATGACCTCAACACTGCAAGAACGGCGGAGGGGCGGTCGTGCGAATGGCCACATAATGCCTTCATGGATGAGGTCGGATTCCATCAAGAGTTTGCCCAATTCGTTGCAAATGCTGGGCTAACCAACTTCCCCGCAGATGAGTGTGATCAACACCACTTCCTCACAAATTCCTTTGTGCATTTTTTTTCTTAAATAGGAACAATCCTCCAGAGGTACGGTTTAATTTATATTCTGAAACCCATCAGACCCCTCACCGACTTTTGCGACATATGTTCGATTCCCTCTGACAGGGAATTAAGAGAGCCTAGACCGGCAGAGTTTGAGGACTATTGATACGTCTCCAACGTATCTATAATTTTTGATTGTTTCATGCTATTATATTATCTGTTTTAGATGTTTAATGGGCTTTATTATACGCTTTTATGTTATTTTTGGGACTAATCTATTAACCGGAGGCCCAGTCCAAATTGTTGTTTTTTGCCTATTTCAGTGTTTCGAAGAAAAGGAATATCAAATGGATTCCAAACAGAATGAAACCTTCGGGAGAGTGATTTTTGGAACAAACGTGAACTAGAGGACTTGGAGTGGACGTCAAGAAAGAAGCAAGGAGGCCACTAGGCAGGGAGGCGCGCATGCCCCCCTGGGCGCACCCCCACCCTCGTGGGCCCCTTGCAGCTCCACCGACCTACTTCTTTCTCCTATATATACCCATATAGCCCAAAAACATAGATCGGGAGTTCCACCTCCGCAAGCCTCTGTAGCCACCAAAAACATCACGAGACCCTGTTTCGGCACCCTGCCAGAGGGGGGATCCCTCACCGGTGGCCATCTTCATCATCCTGGCACTCTCCATGACGAGGAGGGAGTAGTTCACCCTCGGGGCTGAGGGTATGTACCAGTAGCTATGTGTTTGATCTTTCTCTCTCTCTCTCTCTCTCTCTCTCTCTCTCTCTCTCTCTCTCTCTCTCTCTCTCTCTCGTGTTCTTGATTTGGCATGATCTTGATGTACCGCGAGCTATGCTACTATAGTTGGATCTTATGATGTTTCTCCCCCTCTACTCTCTTGTAACGGATTGAGTTTTCCCTTTGAAGTTATCTTATCGGAATGAGTCTTTAAGGATTTGAGAACACTTTATGTATGTCTTGCATGTGCTTATCTATGGTGACAATGGGATATTCACGTGATCTACTTGATGTATGTTTTGGTGATCAACTTGCGAGTTCAGTGACCTTCTGAACTTAAGCATAGGGGTTGGCACATGTTTTTGTCTTGACTCTCCAGTAGAAACTTTGGGGCACTCTTTGAAGTACTTTGTGTTGGTTTGAATAGATGAATCTAAGATTGTGTGATGCATATCGTATAATCATACCCACGGATACTTGAGGTGACATTGGAGTATCTAGGTGACATTAGGGTTTTGGTTGATTTGTGTCTTAAGGTGTTATTATAGTACGAACTCTATGATAGATCGAATGGAAAGAATAGCTTCATGCTATTTTACTAAAGACTCTTGAATAGATCGATCGGAAAGAATAACTTTGAGGTGGTTTCGTACCCTACCATAATATCTTCATTTGTTCTCCGCTACTAGTGACTTTGGAGCAACTCTTTGTTGCATGTTGAGGGATTGTTATATGATCTAATTATGTTATTATTGTTGAGAGAACTTGCACTAGTGAAAGTATGAACCCTAGGCCTTGTTTCCTAGCATTGCAATACCGTTTACGCTCACTTTTATCACTTGTTACCTTGATGTTTTTATAATTTCAGATTACAAAAACCTATATCTACCATCCATATTGCACTTGTATCACCATCTCTTCGCCAAACTAGTGCAACTATACAACTAACCATTGTATTGGGTGTGTTGGGGACAAAAGAGACTCTTTGTTATTTGGTTGCAGGGTTGTTTGAGAGAGACCATCTTCATCCTACACCTCCCATGGATTGATAAACCTTAGGTCATCCACTTGAGGGAAATTTTCTATTGTCCTACAAACCTTTGCACTTGGAGGCCCAACAACGTCTACAAGTAGAAGGTTGTGTAGTAGACACCAAGCTCTTTTCTGGCTCCGTTGCCGGGGAGGTTAGTGCTTGAAGGTATATCTTTAGATCTTGCAATCGAATCTTTTAGTTTCTTGTTTTATCACTAGTTTAGTCTATAAAAGAAAACTACAAAAAATGGAATGAAGGTTGCCTCATATGCTTCATCTTTTTAATATCTTTCGTGAAAATGATGGAAAGGAAAATTGTGCTCAAGTGCTAGACGAAGAATGCATTAGAATGTTTGGCACTAAATCTTTGTATGATGAGCATGATTGCAATGTTGTTAGTATGAATTCCATGAATATCCATGATGCTAATGATATGCAAAGCCACAAGCTTGGGGATGCTATGTTTGATGAAGATTATATTTTTTGTCCCCCAAGTTTTGATGAGAAAATATATTATGATGATAGCATGCCTCCTATTTATGATGATTATTGTGATGACATGTATGCTATAAAGAATAAATATAACCATGAAACTTGTCATCATGATTTTAATTTTCTATTGGATTATGCTTCACATGATATTTATTTTGTTGAGTTTGCTCCCACTACTATTGATGAATAAATTTGGTTATGTGGAGAGTAGTAAAATTTCTATGCAAGTAGATCATGAAAAGAATGCTTTAGGTGCTGGTTATATGGTTGAATTCATTCATGATGCTACTGAAAATTATTATTAGAGAGGATCATATGATTCTACATATTGCAATAATATCAAGTTTCCTCTCTATGCGTTGAAAATTTTGAAGTTATGCTTGTGTTGCCTTCCTATGCTAGTTGATTATTGTTCCCATAAGTTGTTTGCTCACAAAATCCCTATGCATAGGAAGTGAGTTAGACTTAAATGTGCTAGTAATATTCTTCATGATGCTCCCTTTATGTTTCAATCTTATCTTTTATGTGAGCATCATTGAAATCATCAGGCCTAGCTAGGGGCATTAAACGTTATCGCTTGTTGGGTGAAGTCTTTGCGATCTTGCTGTAAAACACAGGAACTTTTGTGCTCACCAGATTAGATGCCATTTTTTACTGGAGAGAGATTTTAGGTTGATTCTTTTTTAATATGATTAATAGACAAATTCCTCAGGCTCAACAATTTATTTCAGAATTTTTGTATTTACAGAAGTATTCGAATGATACAGATTACTACAGACTGTTCTGTTTTTGACAGATTCTGTTTTCATTGTGTTGTTTGCTTATTTTGATGAATCTATGAGTAGTATCGGAGGGTATGAACTATATAGAAGTTGGAATACAGTAGATATTACACCAATATGAATTTATAATGAGTTCACAACAGTACCTAAGTGGTGGTTTTATTTTCTTATACTAACGCAGCTTACGAGTTTTCTGTTGAGTTTTGTGTTGTGAAGTTTTCAAGTTTTGGGTAAAGATTCGATGGACTATGGAATAAGGAGTGGAAAGAGCCTAAGATTGGGGATTCCCAAGGCACCCCAAGGTAATATTCAAGGACAACCAAGAGCCTAAGCTTGGGTATGCCCCGGATGGCATCCCCTCTTTCGTCTTCGTTCATCGGTAACTTTACTTGGAGCTATATTTTTACTTCTTCACATGATGTGTGCTATCCTTGAAATGTCATTTTGTTTTGTTTTGCTTGCTGTTTGAATGAAATACCAAGATCTTAAATTATTAAATGTTAGAGAGTCTTCACATAGTTGCATAATTATTCGACAACTCATTGATCTTCACTTATATCTTTTGGAGTAGGTTGTCATTTGCTCTAGTGCTTCACTTATATCCTTTTAGAGCACGGTGGTGGTTTTATTTTGAATAAATAGATGAACTATCATACTTCACTTATATTAGAGAGTCTTAAACAGCATGGTAATTTGCTTTGGTTATGAATTTAGTCCTAATATGATAGGCATCCAAGAGGGATATAATAAAAACTTTCATATAAAGTGCATTGAATACTATGAGAATTTTGATTCTTTATGATTGTTTTGAGATATCAAGATGGTGATATTAGAGTCATGATAGTAGGGTAGTTGTGAAATTGAGAAATACTTGTGTTAAAGTTGGCAAGCCCCGTAGCATGCACATATGGTGAACATTGTGTGACAAATTTGAAGCATGGGGTGTTCTTTGATTGCCTTCCTTATGAGTGGAGGTCGGGATCGCGCAATGATTAACTCCTACCAACCCTTCCCCTAGGAGCATGTGTAGTAGTACTTTGCTTCGAGGGCTAATAAACTTTTGCAATAAGTATATGAGTTCTTTATGACTAATGTGAGTCCATGGATTATACGCACTCTTACCCTTCCGCAATTTGCTAGCCCCTACGGTACCGTGCATTGCCCTTTCTCACCTTGAGAGTTGGTGCAAACTTTGCCGGTGCATCCAAACCCCGTGATACGATACGCTCTATCACACATAAACCTCCTTATATCTTCCTCAGAACAGCCACCATACTACCTATTATTATGACATGCTCCATCATTGTCATATTGCTTTGCATGATCATGTAGTTCACATCGTATTTGTGGCAAAGCCACCTTTCATAATCCTTTCATACATGTCACTCTTGATTCATTGCACATCCCGGTACACCGCCGGAGGCATTCATATAGAGTCATATTTTGTTCTAAGTATTGAGTTGTAATTTTTGAGTTGTAAGAAAATAAAAGTGTGATGATCTTCATTATTAGAGCATTGTCCCAGTGAGGAAAGGATGATGGAAGCAATGATTCCCTCACAAGTTGGGATGAGTCTCCAGACTTTATGAAAATAAAAGAGGCCAAAGAAGCCCAAATAAAAAAAGAGGCCAAAGAAGCCCATGAAAAAATGAGAGAAAAAGAGAGAAGGGGCAATGTTACTATCCTTTTACCACACTTGTGCTTCGAAGTAGCACCATGATCTTCATGATAGAGAGTCTCCTATGTTGTCACCTTCATATGATAGTGGGAATTTTTCATTATAGAACTTGGCTTGTATATTCCAATGATGGGCTTCCTCAAAATGCCCTAGGTCTTCGTGAGCAGGAAAGTTGGATGCACACCCACTTAGTTTCTTTTTTATGAGCTTTCATACATTTATATCTCTAGTGCATCTGTTGCATGGCAATCCCTACTCCTCGCATTGACATCAACTAATGGGCATCTCCATAGCCCGTTGATTAGCCGCGTCAATGTGAGACTTTCTCCTTTTTTGTTTTCTCACAAAATCCCTATCATCATACTCTACTCCACCCATAGTGCTATGTCCATGGATTACGCTCATGTATTGCATGAGGATTGAAAAGGCTGAAGCGCGTTAAAAAGTATGAACCAATTGCTTGGATGAAACCGGGGTTGTGCATGATGGGAGTATTTTGTGTGATGAAAATGAAGCATGGCCAAACTATATGATTTTGTAGGGATAAGCTTTCTTTGGGTATGTTATTTTGATAAGACATAAACTGCTTGGTCAGCATGCTTGAAGTATTACTATTTTAATGTCAATATTAAACTTTTATCTTGAATCTTTTGGATCTGAACATTCATGCCACAATAAAGAGAATTACATTGGAAATTATGTTAGGTAGCATTCCACGTCAAAAAATTTGTTTTTATCATTTACCTACTCGAGGACGAGCAGGAATTAAGCTTGGGGATGCTCAATACGTCTCCAACGTATCTATAATTTTTGAGTGTTGCATGCTATTATATTATCTGTTTTGGATGTTTAATGGGCTTTATTATACACTTTTATATTATTTTTGGGACTAACCTATTAACCGGCGGCCCAGTCCAAATTGTTGTTTTTTGCCTATTTCAGTGTTTCGCAGAAAAGGAATATCAAAAGGTGTCCAAACGGAATGAAACCTTCAGGAGAGTGATTTTTGGAACAAACGTGATCCAGAGGACTTGGAGTGGACGTCAAGAAAGAAGCAAGCAGGCCACGAGGTAGGGAGGTGCGCTTGCCCCCCCCCCCACCCTCGTGGGCCCCTCGCAGCTCCACCGACCTACTTCTTCCTCCTATATATACCTATATACCCTGAAAACATCCAGGAGCACCATAGATCGGGAGTTCCGGCGCCGCAAGCCTTTGTAGCCACCAAAAACCTCTCGGGACCCTGTTCCGGCACCCTGCCGGAGGGGGGATCCCTCACCGGTGGCCATCTTCATCATCCCGGCGCTCTCCATGACGAGGAGGGAGTAGTTCACCCTCGGGGCTGAGGGTATGTACCAGTAGCTATGTGTTTGATATCTCTCTCTCTCTCTCTCTCTCTCTCTCTCTCTTGTGTTCTTGATTTGGCACGATCTTGATGTACCGTGAGCTTTGCTACTATAGTTGGATCTTATGATGTTTCTCCCCCTCTACTCTCTTGTAATGGATTGAGTTTTCCCTTTGAAGTTATCTTATCGGATTGAGTCTTTAAGGATTTGAGAACACTTGATGTATGTCTTGCATGTGCTTATCTGTGGTGACAATGGGATATTCACGTGATCTACTTGATGTATGTTTTGGTGACCAACTTGCGGGTTCAGTGACCTTGTGAACTTATGCATAGGGGTTGGCACACGTTTTCGTCTTGACTCTCTGGTAGAAACTTTGGCCCACTCTTTGAAGTACTTTGTGTTGGTTTGAATAGATGAATCTGAGATTGTGTGATGTATATTGTATAATCATACCCACGTATACTTGAGGTGACATTGGAGTATCTAGGTGACATTAGGGTTTTGGTTGATTTGTTTCTTAAGGTGTTATTCTAGTACGAACTCTATGATTGATCGAACGGAAAGAATAGCTTCGTGCTATTTTACTATGAACTCTTGAATAGATCGATCAGAAAGAATAACTTTGAGGTGGTTTCGTACCCTACCATAATCTCTTTGTTCGTTCTCCGCTATTAGTGACTTTGGAGTGACTCTTTGTTGCATGTTGAGGGGTTGTTATATGATCTAATTATGTTATTATTGTTGAGAGAACTTGCACTAGTGAAAGTATGAACCATAGGCCTTGTTTCCTATCATTGCAATACCATTTACGCTCACTTTTATTACTCGTTACCTTGCTGTTTTTATAATTTCAGATTACAAATACCTATATCTACCATCCATATTGCACTTGTATCACCATCTCTTCGCTGAACTAGTGCACCTGTACAATTTGTATTGGGTGTGTTGGGGACACAAGAGACTCTTTGTTATTTGGTTGCAGGGTTGTTTGAGAGAGACCATCTTCATCCTACACCTCCCATGGATTGACAAACCTCTGCACTTGGCGGCCCAACAACGTCTACAAGAAGAAGGTTGTGTAGTAGACATCAACTATCTCCTCACTTTGACAATGGGTGATGAAAAGGGCATGTCGAAAGCAACCGCCACTGGTTTGCAGTTTCCTTCTGTGCATTACTTTGATGTATTCAACGCGAAGTGTTTAACTTCTAGGGAGAAGACCGGAGCACTCAATGTCCTCGACCTCGCCATATTACGCCGTGCACTACACAATGATCACACCTTTAGCCTAGGGGCTATTATTGCACATCGTCTACAACTCAACAGAACTAAGGGAAAAATTCATGGTGGTATTTTTTCCACTCGCCTAGCGAGTCCTTTTAATGTTCAGATACGCCAACATGATTATCCTTTGCCCCGAGTTTAACTAGATCACAAGGAAATGGTGTCTCACCAGTTCACTGATGGTGCTGATTCATTTCATAACATTCGTTACAACTTGGTTTTCAGTGTGGAAACCCGGTCGGCATATTATTCCGTTGCCTGCACCTACTTTGTTTGATTCTAATGCCAGGGGCGGATACCGGGTCGTGCCAGAGGACATTATTTCCTACCAAAACAACCAGGCAGCGACAACGGAGGAGCCTCAGGATTGGGACATTAAAGTGTCGCCGCCACAGAACTTCTAAATGGTCTGGATGGCTACTACGGATGGTGATTACCAAGTTAGGCCAAAAGCCTAAGCTTGGGGGAACTACGTATTTCCACCGATATTATATTCATATGTTTGCACATTTCATTCCAATTGTTGGTGTCCACACTTTTTCATTTGTATTATCCATGCTAGATTTATTTTTTCACTTTCTTCTTGTGTGTTTGAAAAAACTTTAAGAAAACCCAAAAAAATAATTCTTGCTTCTTTCGGTTTTCCTTTCTAGTTTATTTAGTTATAGTATTAAAAGAAAAACCTAAGAAGATTTCTCGATCCTTCTTTTGCTTGTTGGGATCTGATACGTCTTCGTCGTATCTATAATTTTTTATTGTTTCATGCCAATATTATACAACTTTCACATACTTTTGGCAACTTTCTATATGATTTATTGGACTAACCTATTGATCTAGTGCCCAGTGCCAGTTCCTGTTTTCTGCATGTTTTTTGTATCGTAGAAAATACATATCAAATGAAGTACAAACACGATAAAAAATTACGGAGAATTATTTTGGAGTTTATGTGATTTTTGGGAGGTGGAATCAACACAAACGGGGGCCCACAGAGCCCACAACCCACCAGGGCACGCCACAGGCCCAGGCGCGCCCTGGTATCTTATGCCCTCCTCGTAAGGCGGTTGAGGCCCTTCTTCTGGTGCAAGAAAGATGATTAATGGGAAAAAACGTGTAAAAAATCCAGCGCAATCGGAGTTACGGATCTCCGGGAATTTAAGAAACCGTGAAGGGCCAGATCTAGGGAACGCGAAACATAAGAGAACAGAGAGGGAGATCCAATCTCGGAGGGGCTCCCACCCCTCCGCCGCCATGGAGGCCATGTACCATAGGGTGAACTCTCCACCCATCTAGGAGAGAGGCCAAGGAAGAAGAAGAAGGAGGGGGCTCTCTCCCCCTCTCTCCCGGTGGCGCCGGAGTGCCATCGGGGCTAGGATCGTGACGGCGATCTACATCAACAACCTTGCTACCGTCAACACAAACTTTATCCCCCTCTATGCAGCGGTATAACACCCCTTCTCCCCATTGTAATCTCTACTTAAACATGGTGCTCAACTCCATATATTATTTCCCAATGATCTATGGCTATCCTATGATGTTTGTGTAGATCTGTTTTGTCCTGTGGCTTAATCGTGATCTTGGTTGGTATGATTGTATATTTTATTTATGGTGTTGTCCTACGGTTCCCTCCGTCTCGCGCAAATATGGGGGATCCCCGTTGTAGGGTGTTGCAATACGTTCATGATTCGCTTATGGTGGGTTGCAAGAGTGACAGAAGCTTAAACTCGAGTAGGTGGGTTGTTGCGTATGGGATAAAGAGGACTTGATACTTAATGCTATGGTTGGGTTTCACGACCTTAATGATCTTTAGTAGGTGCGGATGCTTGCTAGGGGTCCAATCGTAAGTGCATATGATCCAAGTAGAGAAAGTATGTTAGCTCATGCCTCTCCCTCATATAAAACTACAAGAGTGATTACCGGTACTTGTTATCGATTGCCTTGGGACAAATGACTTTCTTGTTGACAAAAGCTATCCACTTTTATTACCTTGCAATTTATTCATAGTTTTTTTCTCACAAAGTACTCGTAGTTTTATTCTTGCAAAATAGTCATACTTGTTTTAGGTAAAGCAAACATCAAGCGTGCGTAGAGTTGTATCGGTGATCGATATAACTTGAGGGAATATTTGTTCTACCTTTAGCTCGTCATTGGGTTCAACACTCTTATTTATTGAAAAAGGCTTAAAACGATCCCCTATACTTGTGGGTTATCAAGACCTTTTACTGGTGCCATTGCCGGGGAGCAATAGCGTGGGGTGAATACTCTCGTGTGTGTTTGTTTGCTTTATCACTAAGTAGTTTTTATTTTCAGTTCTAAGTTGTTCTCTATCTTTAGGTATGGATATGGAACACGAAAAACCAAAAAAATTAGTTGTACTTGCTACTCATGGAGATGGGGAACCTCCTAAAACCCTCGATGGTCGTTATGTGAAAGATATTATGCACTACTTTGATAATCCTGAGAAAACCCCATTCAACTATATAATGGGAGTAACGTTGGATCAACATGAATACTTTAGGGATTATCGCTTGACTCATAAAGGGAAATTTTTATGGGATCAAATTCATATGTTGTATTGGTATGCTCGGGAGCTATGCTTGAGATATGATTATACTTGTTGCTCCAGGATGAACGCTCCACATCTTCCCTTTTCATGCAAATTTAATGATAATGAAACCTTGGCTTCTTATGCCAATGGTATATATGATTACTATGATGTGGAACGAATAGAAGAATTTGTTGCTTTTAAGGGTGCTTATGAAATTGAATCTTTGTTTTTGAAGTATGAAGCTTTCGATGATGATGTTTATAGACCTGAAAATTTTGCCATCCTTAAATATTGCTATGATAATTATAAATACAATTCCGATATTGATGCATTTATTGAGAAAGTCTCCGCTGTCCAAGAAGAGAATAATATTTTGCAGGAGTCTATGGAAGAAGGAATTGATGAAACTATGTGCTCATTGGATGAAAAAGATGATGAGGAGAGCGAAGAACAAAAGGAGGAAAAGCGGATTGATCACACGTGCCCACCTTCTAACAAGAGTAACTCTTTGATACGTCTCCGACGTATCTAATTTTCCAAACACTTTTTCCCTTGTTTTGGACTCTAACTTGCATGATTTGAATGGAACCAACCTGGACTTATGCTATTTTCAGCAAAATTGCCATGGTGTTATTTTTGTGCAGAAATAAAAGTTCTCGGAATGACCTAAAACTTGATGGAGGCGCGTTTTGGAATTAATAAAAAAATTGGCGAAAGAATCAACAGAAGAGGGCCCGCACCCTAGCCACGAGGGTGGGGGCGCGCCCCCTACCTCGTGGGCCCCATGGACCTCCATCGACCTCAACTCCAACTCCACATATTCACGTTCGGGGAGAAAAAAATTAGAGAGAAGTATTCATCACGTTTTACGATATGGAGCCGCCGCCAAGCCCTATTCTTCCTCAGGAGGGCTGATCTGGAGTCCATTCGGGGCTCCGGAGAGGGGAATCCATCGCCATCATCATCATCAACCATCCTCCATCACCAATTTCATGATGCTCACCGTCGTGTGTGAGTAATCTCATCATAGGCTTGCTGGACGGTGATGGGTTGGATGAGATTTACCATGTAATCGAGTTACTTTTGTTAGGGTTTGATCCCTAGTATCCATTATGTTCTAAGATTGATGTTGCTATGACTTTGCCATGCTTAATGCTTGTCACTAGGGCCCGGGTGCCATGATTTCAGATCTGAACCTATTATGTTTTCATGAATACATGTGAATTCTTGATCTATCTTGCAAGTTATAGTCACCTACTACGTGTTATGATCCGGCAAACCCCGGAGTGACAATAGTCGGGACACTTCCCGGTGATGACCGTAGTTTGAGGAGTTCATGTATTCACTAATTGCTAATGCTTTGGTCCGGTACTCTATTAAAAGGAGGCCTTAATATCCCTTAGTTTCCATTAGGACCCCAATACCACAGGAGGGTAGGACAAAAGATGTCATGCAAGTTCTTTTTCATAAGCATGTATGACTATATTCGGAATACATGCCTACATTATATTGATGAACTGGAGCTAGTTCTGTGTCACCCTATGTTATAACTGTTGCATGATGAATTACATCTGACATAATTATACATCATTGATCCATTGCCTACGAGCTCATTTCATATTGATCTTTGCTAAGTTACTTCTCCGTTGCCACTTTTACGATTGCTACAAAACTGCTACTATTAGTTTTGCCACTGTTACCTTTACTTCCATACTACTTTGCTACTAAATACTTTGCTGCAGATATTAAGTCTTTCAGGTGTGGTTGAATTGACAACTCAGCTGCTAATACTTGAGAATATTCTTTGGCTCCCCTCTTGTCGAATCAATAAATTTGGGTTGAATACTCAACCCTCGAAAACTGTTGTGATCCCCTATACTTGTGGGTTATCACTCTTCAACTCATGCATTTTTTAACGGCCATTCGTTCTTGCCGAAGGATGAATGCTATGATCCCGTTGATTCATTTGAAATATCCCTTTTTGATGATGCTTGCTATGCTTGTGGCCAAGATGCCAATATGAATTATGTTATAGGAGAAGAACTTGCTATTGTTCATTATGTTAAACATTAAATTATTGCTATTGCACCCACACATGATAGTCCTATTATCTTTTTGAATTCTCCAAACTACACTATATTGGAGAAGTTTGTTATTATCAAGGATTATATTGATGGGTTACCTTTTACTGTTGCACATGATGATTTAGATGAATATAATATGCATGTGCTTGTTGCTCCTACTTGCAATTGTTATGATAGAGGAACTACATCTCCACATGTCTATGTTTCCAACACGATAGAATTGGAAGAAACTACTTATGCTATGTATTGGCCTTTACTTGATGTGCATGAATTGTTCTTGTATGACATGCCGATGCATAGGAAGAGAGTTAGACTTCATCATTGCTTGATATATGTTGCTTTGTGCTCACCACTAAATGCCAAATCATTTTTAATTCAAATTGGCTTTGATATACCTTGGGATCCGGGTGGATCCATTACTTGAGCACTTCATGCCTAGCTTAATGGCTTTAAAGAAAGTGTTGCTAGGGAGACAACCCGGAAGTTTTAGAGAGTCATTTCTTTCTGTTGAGTGCTTTTATAAAGTTCAAAAACAAAAAAATAGAGGGGAACTTAAAAACTTTTTCACAAAAGAGAAGCAATTGGAAGTTATGCATTGGAGAATTGAGGGTCGACCTTGAACACTTGTGTTCATGCTCATGGAAACAATGTAGAATTTTTCATGAAGATTCTCACAAAAATAATTATTCCCTTGTACAATTCCATTGTATTATAAAATAATGTACCAAGATTTGCCTTTAGGATGGATAGATTGCTTGTTGGTATGTGCGGTGCAGAAACAGAAACTTTGGCTGTAGCGCGTGAATTTTTATTTTTTTTACTGGAACGTCAAAAGGTTCTGAAAATTTTTGCACACTATTTCTATACAAATTTTTATTTCACCCTAATTTTTCAGAATTTTTGGAGTACCAAAAGTATGGTAGATGTTCAGGTTACCACATACTGTCCTGTTTAAGACAAATTCTGTTTTTTGATGCATTGTTTTGCTTGTTTTGATGAAACTATCAATTCTATCAGTGGCGTAAGCCATGGAAAAGGTAAATTATAGTACCTTCAATGCAAAAAAACAAAATATGAATTGGTTTGCGACAGTACTTAGAGTAGTGATTTGCTTTATTATACTAACGGATCTTACCGAGTTTTTGTTGAGTTTTGTGTGGACGAAGTGATCAAAGATCAAGGAGGTCTCGATATGAGGAGGAGGAGAGGCAAGAGCTCAAGCTTGGGGATGCCCAAGGCACTCAAAGTAAATATTCAAGGAGACTCAAGCGTCTAGGCTTGGGGATGCCCTGGAAGGCATCCCATCTTTCTTCAACAAGTATTGGTATGTTTTCGTCTTTGTTTCGTTCATGTGATATGTGCAAATCTTGGAGCGTCTTTTGCATTTAGTTTTCACTTTTATTTTATGCACCATGCTGGTATGAGATAGTCCATGGTTGATTTATAGAATGCTCATTGCACTTCACTTATATCTTTTGAGTATGGCTCTATAGAATGCTTCATGTGCTTCACTTATATCATTTGAAGTTTGGATTGCCTGTTTCTCTTCACATAGAAAACTGTTATTTGTAGAATGCTCTTTTGCTTCACTTATACTTATTAGAGCATGGTCTTTGATATAAAGAATTTAACTCTCATGTTTCACTTATATCTATTTAGAGAGTCAACATGAATTGGTCATTTGCATGGTTAGTCATAAAATCCTACATAAAACTTATGGATCACTGAATATGACATTTTTGATTCCTTGCAATAGTTTTGCAATATAGAGATGGAATATGTGGGAGGTACTAGTAAATGCTTATGGTTAGTAAGAATATTGGTGTTAAGGTTTGTGATTCCCGAAGCATGCACGTATAGTCTCTCGTTATGCCGGGAAGTTGGAGCACAATTTATCCTTGATTGCCATCTTTGTGTGAAGGTCGGGGGCGCACGATGATTAACTCCTACCAACCTCCCCCCTAGGAGCATGCTTAGTATTACTTTGCTTCGAGGGCTAATAAACTTTTGCAATAAGTATATGAGTTCTTTATGACTAATGCGGGTCCATGGATTATACGTACTCTTACCTTTCCGCAATTTGCTAGCCTCTACGGTACTGTGCATTGCCCTTTCTCACATCAAGACATGGTGCAAACTTTGCCGGTGCATCCAAACCCCGTGATATGATACACTCTATCACACATAAGCCTTATTATATCTTCCTCAAAACAGCCACCATACCAACCTATTATGGCCTTTCCATAGCAATTCCGAGATATCTTGCCATGCAATTTCCACCGCCTCCGTTTGACTTGAGCATTCATTGTCGTATTGCTTTGCATAATCATATAGCTAACATAGTAGTTGTGGCTCAGCCATTGTGCATCATTTTTTGTACATGTTATGCTAGATCATTGCACATCCTGGTACACTGCCAGAGGCATTCATATAGAGTCATATTTTGTTATAGGTATCGAGTTGTAATTTTTATTTCTTTTGAGTTATGAGTAAATAGAAGTGTGATGATCATCATTATTCATTATTAGAGCATGTCCCAATGAGGAAAGGATGATGGAGACTATGATTCCCCCACAAATCGGGATGAGACTCCGGACAATGAGAAAAAAAATATAAAAATATATAAAAAAGAAAAAAGAAAGAAAGAAAGAAAGAAAAAAGAAAAAGAAAAAAGGAAAAAGAGAGAAGGGGCATGCTAGTTCCACACTTGTGCTTGAAAGTAGCACCATGTTTTTCATATGGAGAGTCGCCTATGTTGTCACTTTCATATACTAGTGGGAAATTATCATTATAGGATTAGATGCACACCCACTTAGTTTTCATATGGAGCTTCCATACACTTATATCTCTTAGTGCATTCATTGCATGGCAACCCTACTCCTCGCATTGATATCAATTGATGGGCATCTTCATATCCTGTTGGTTAGCCGCGTCGATGTGAGACTTTCTTACTTTTTTGTCTTCTCTATATTCACCCCTATCATCATACTCTATTCCACCCGTAGTTCTATGTCCATGTCTCGCGCTCATGTATTGCCTGAGGGTTGAAAAGGCTGAAGCGCATTAAAAAGTATGAACCAATTGTTTGGCTGACACCGGGGTAGTACATGATTTATACTTTGTGTTAAGAAGATAGAGCATGACAAGGCTATATGATTTTGTAGGGATAAATTTATTTAGCATTGATATTTTGAAAGACATGATTGTTTGTTGGGATGCATTAGTATTGATGTCTTTATGTCAAATTATAGCCTATTGCTTTGAGTCACTTATGCCTTAATATTGATGCCATGATTAGACATATGATCAAGTTTATGCTAGCTAGCATTCCACATCAAAAATTATCTTTTTTATCATTTACCTACTCGAGGACGAGCAGGAATTAAGCTTGGGGATGCTGATACGTCTCCGTCATATCTATAATTTTTTATTGTTTCATGCCAATGTTATACAACTTTCACATACTTTTGGCAACTTTTTATATGATTTATTGTACTAACCTATTGATCCAGTGCCCAGTGCCAGTTCTTGTTTTCTGCATGTTTTTTGTATCGCGGAAAATCCATATCAAACAAAGTCCAAATGTGATAAAAATTTACGGAGAATTATTTTGGAATTTATGTGATTTTTGGGAGGTGGAATCAACGCAAATGGGGGCCTACAAAGCCCAAAACCCACCAGGGCGCGCCACAGGCCCCAGGCGCGCCCTGGTGTCTTATGCCCTCCTCATAAGGCAGTTGAGGCCCTTCTTCTGGCGCAAGAAAGATAATTTATAGAAAAAATCGTGTAAAAATTTCAGCAATCGGAGTTACGGATCTCCGAGAATTTAAGAAACCGTGAAGGGCCAGATCTGGGGAACATGAAACAGAAGAGAACAGAGAGGGAGATCCAATCTTGGAGGGGCTCCCACCCCTCTTCCGCCATGGAGGCCATGGACCAGAGGGGGAACCCTCCTCCCATCTAGGGGGAGGCCAAGGAAGAAGAAGAAGGAGGGGGCTCTCTCCCCCTCTCTCTCCAGGTGGCACCAGAGTGCCGCCGGGGCTAGGATCGTGATGATGATCTACATGAACAACCTTGCTACCGTCAACACAAACTTTCTCCCCCTCTATGCAGCAGTGTAAAACCCCTTCTCCCTGTTGTAATCTCTACTTAAACATGGTGCTCAACTCCATATATTATTTCCCAATGATCTATGGCTATCCTATGATGTTTGTGTAGATCCATTTTTGTCCTGTGGGTTAATCGTGATCTTGGTTGGTATGATTGTATATTTTATTTATGGTGTTGTCCTATGGTTCCCTCCGTCTTGCGCAAACATGGGGGATCCCCGCTGTAGGGTGTTGCAATACGTTCATGATTTGCTTATGGTGGATTGCGAGAATGACAGAAGCTTAAACTCGAGTAGGTGGGTTGTTGCGTATGGGATAAAGAGGACTTGATACTTAATGCTATGGTTGGGTTTCACGACCTTAATGATCTTTAGTAGGTGCGGATGCTTGCTAGGGGTCCAATCATAAGTGCATATGATCCAAGTAGAGAAAGTATGTTAGCTCATGCCTCTCCCTCATATAAAATTACAAGAATGATTACCGGTACTTGTTATCGATTGCCTTGGGACAAATGACTTTCTTGTTCACAAAAGCTATCCGCTTTTATTACCTTGCAATTTATTCGTTGTTTTATTCTTGCAAAGTACTCGTAGTATTATTCTTGCAAAATAGTTTCGTACTTGTTTTAGGTAAAGCAAACGTCAAGCACGCGTAGAGTTGTATCAGTGGTCGATATAACTTGAGGGAATATTTGTTCTACCTTTAGCTCCTTGTTGGGTTCGACACTCTTATTTATCGAAGAAGGCTACAAATGATCCCCTATACTTATGGGTTATCAGGAGCTTTCCCGCGTAAATTGTTTTCCTCGTTTTGTTTTCCCTTCTTCTGCTTTCTTCAAGAAAAACTAAAAACTCCAAAAATATTTCAGTATGTTTCTCTGAATTCCTTTTCTTTTACTTTTATTGAGTCATACCAAGGTAAATACTACAATGGAAATGTTGAGTGGCTCTCTTATGCATTATTGTTGATCTAACAAAGAGCACATATTATTTTGTTTTTCCCTTTGAATGAAATTGTTGCAGATTTTAGCTTAGTCCACGACACTCTTGCACTATTATTATTTTCATATCGTTCGGTCGTGCAAGTGAAATGCAATAATGACGATATTTGATGAAGTGACTGTGGCAGAGAAAAGCGGGTATGGACTCAACTTGTTTTTGTTTTTGTAATATGTTTAATTCGGTATCCATGATTCAACATATTATGATTAGACATGTTTGTAATGACAATTAGAGATTATAGTTTCTCGTGCCATGCTTCAGTATCTAGGTGTGGATAATGATTTATCTTGGGTGTCAACATGCATTAAAATGATTGTGATGTAGTGTGATGATATGGCATCCTCCTGTAAATGTTTCAAGTGGCTTGACTTGGCACAAGTTTACGCATGTAGTTGAATCAAAACCAACATAGCCTCCATAATATTCATGTTCATGGTGTTTATATCCTACTCATGGTAGTATTCAATGTTGATTATTCATAAAGCATGTTCATAACCGTTTTCGCTCTCTAGCTAGTCGCTTCCCAACCTATTTGCTGGCCAACACCTGTGCTAAGCGGGAATACTTCTTGTGACTCAAAATCCTTAAACCAAAATTATTCCAGATGAGTCCACTATATCTACCTATATGTGGTATTACCCTGCCGTTCCAAGTAAATTTGCATGTGCCACCTCTAAAATTTCAAATGAACATATGTTTTGTGTGTTTGGAGCATGCATGGAGAGACCGGGGATGGTAGTATCTTCAATTCTAAGCGGGTATTCTCAGATGAGTGTTTATTCACTCGTCCTTGCACGACAGGGGCCGGTAATAGGGATGCCCAGTCCTGAAATCAAAAATTGCAAATAATGAAACAAAACTCTGACAGGACTGTTATTGGTATGGATGACACCCGTGGATTAGGCTAGCCATGGCTTGTGTTTGTTGGTGGAGGGGGAGTAAACCTTTAATTTTACCGCTTGGGAACCACCGCTAATGTGTTTAGCATGGAAGATATTGATAACTCTTGGTCGTAACATTGACAGGAAGGGTGTGTCGGTGTGAAATCCGGCATATCTCGTAGTAGGGGTCCTAAGCTAGGCATCGTGGAGCGATGGTAACATGGACACAGGGTTTTACCCAGGTTCGGGCTCTCTCGAAGAGATAATACCCTACATCCTGCTTTTGATTGTATTCATATGGGTGTAGTACAAAGTACATGTATCTACCACGAGATTGTTCTAATGAATATTAGATTGTCTATTGACTAGCCTGGCCTCGGCTTATATAACATACTGGAGGCCTACGGTTTAGAAGAGACCTTGTCTTGGGCGTCAAGTCTTCTGGAATCCTCCTTGTATATGGCATGGGCTTTCCGAACTAGCCCATGAGTGTACCGCCATGGGGGTCCTCGGCCCGATCCACCTAGTCGGGAGACGACGCAGTGAGTACCCCCTAGTCCAGGACACCGTCAATATCCCCCTAAACCGGTCTTCAAGTTGGGGATGCTCCTCGATTCTTCTGAACTGTTCTTCAGCTTCGGTCGTTGGTCTTGAAAACTGGTTCAACAAATCTTCTCATCTTCGATCTTGAGGATCGCCGAAGTGAATCTAAAGGGTTTACATGTCGGGTATCCGAGGAGCCCCTTTAAGTTATTGGCCTTTATTAATGCCTTGTTATTTTTTTACGCCACACCTCAGGTTTGAAGTGTTTCTCGTGCGATGGTATCCTCTCGCATCCGAGCTCCAAAGTTGGACAGTATCCAGGCTCCAACGGCGGATTGCATCCAAGGTGTCTTTTTGCAGCCAAACTCCGACGTTGGACTGTATCCATGCTCCAACGTCGGACTGTATCCGAGGTGTCATAAATCACCTTGGTTTGAAAAGGTTGAAGGAGTTCAGCCGAGCTTAATGCCGAAAATGCCCTCTATTTAGCCAGCCACTTGCATCCGAGCTTTATGCCGGACTGCATCCGAGCTGTGCAATTTATTTGCTGATGAGATGTATATAGTCAGTTTCCCTCAAGCTGTGTGTCGGCCTAAAAACCTGAGATGCACATTTAGAGCAAGTAGTGATCGGCGGACAGGCCCTTGAGAGAGGATTTTAAGAAATCACCATAATATATTAGCTTGATGCTGGATAAGTCCAAGGTGGCACCTAATGTTATATGAAGACACGTTTGCCCATAGTTCGGTCAAGCCGAACACTGAGCACTTTGAATTTTCTGCATTGAATAGCCAATGCAGTAACCCCTGAGACACTGGTCGGGTGGCAATATCAGATCAGGGGATTGATGTGCCCCTTTAATATTTGTAAATGATAAACCCAAAGCCCAGTAGCCCTCGAGCCTTAATGTGGGCACGGGTGGTCGAATTAAGGATCGATATCCAGAGTAAAATCACAAATTATGTGTAATGATTCTATGTGTCCAAGTACTCTACATCATTAATGCTCGGATTTGCATTGTACAAAACTTTGTCGACCGACCATCGGCTTCAACCTCCTGGGCCAGTAGCCGAGGAGTGTTTGTCTTATTTATAAAGCCTTTATAAGGGCAAAGATTTACGACAAACTAGGCAATCCGGCCATATGGTTTTATAAACAAAGGTGCACAGAGAGATATGTTATATTACTATTAACGTAAGAAACATCTTCCAAAGAAAATAGTCCCGCTATTGGTTCCTTTCTTTGGGTTGTCATGTTGACCATGATCATGAAACCTCACCTCCGGTCAATGTGGGTGAAAAATATTGAGGATTTAGTTCGGGGAAAGTTCCCGAACTCTATGGTCTAATGAACCGAAATTTTCACTTCTCTCATTGCCGACCAATTATATCCTTTAAGATGGCTAGCTTTCGGCTTCACCCAGTCTGAGGTACTAACTCGGATAACCCGGTAGTAACAATCACAGAGGTGCTCCCTTTACCGCCTAGCCGAACAATCGGGAACGTAGGGTAAGCACAGGAGCCAGGCAACCCAGCTTGGCTAAAATCTTAAGTCAAATTGATGCATATTTATGGCTTTATAACAATAATTACGGAAGGCAATGCTTGTATAATGAATACAAACGCTGATGATATGTTTATTTTGACACCGTTGTGACCGTTTATCATTTGAAAGTGTCCCATCGTCAGCTTCCACCCCTCTGTAGATGTTGCGTAGGGTGTTTCCGCAATAACAAAACAACCCTTAGTCGATGTCTCGGTGCCCGGAGGCGGTTGTGTTAGCAGAAACAAGGCAATCATATATGCGGGCTTTATAACTTTCACTTAGTCATAGGAGCTATAAAGTTGGGAGGCCAGTTACTAGCCCCCAGTTAGTATTCGGCGTCAACCGAGGTCAAGCCATTAACACTTCGGCCAATGTTATTAATGGCCCGTCGTTTAACACGGGGTGACCTCCATCGATCTTATAGTTTGACACAGTCATTGGACCGCTGACCAGTTTATGCGCATTGTGACAGTCAGTTTTTGGATTTCTCCACTGAGGTGCTTAACCATTCGAGTTGGAAGCACAATCGAAGTGGTCCTCCCTTTGCACACCTAGCCGAACAAAGCAGAACATATGAGGCAAGCACCGGAGCCAGGCAACCCAACTATTGACTGAAGACACAATTCAAAACCGATGCATATAAAGCAATGCCCGAGAACGCTTTGCCGAGGACTTGGGTACCTTGGTTTTGGTGGGTTCGGCTGTAGTCTCAGCCCCCTGTTAATATTGCCAATGCTTTAAAGGCGTATGGCGTTGCACTACTCGGGAACTAGTCCCGATGCAGCGTGTGTTTTGTCAATGCCGAGGTGTAGTTCGGCGGGAAAGATTCCGAGCTGTGGGTCGAAAAAGATCTCCCGAGCTGAATTATTATGTCGGGCACCTCGGTCATGAGGATGTCCCGCTTCCTGAAAGAAAAACATACAGATAGCCTAAAAGGTGACATAAGCTCGAAAAGCCAAAAACTTATGTAAAAGCTTGACATCCGGACTAAATCAAGATTTTTTATGCCAATCTGGAAATTGGACTTAAAAAAATTGTGCTTCCATCGTGCTTTGACACATCCGATCTCTACACACCAAGTAGGTTAGCCTTCGGCTTCAACCTCCTTATCCCTAAGGCGGAGTGCCTCTCAAAGGCCAGTTTGACGAACAAAACTCGAGCGGCTTCAGAGAGAGGCCAGGCCATCTGGCTATTGACCATATACTTGAGTCGAAATAGGAGTGGTAGAAAAAGACTTTGCAACGACTTAGAAGAAAACACTTATTATAAAACGACTCGTATAAATTTTCAGAGCCCCTAGTTAACATGGGCAAAGGGAGTTTCTTTTAGCAAACAACGTATGTGAGCATGGTCAAACTGAACACAAATTAAAATTTTGAAACTTTGAGCATGAAAGCGACTTAGTTGGTTAATGTATTCGGCATTGATGACGCGGTTCGAGCTTGATGTGGTACGAGGTCCTAGCCCCCAAGCCAATCCCGAGGTGGTCGAGCAAGGTGCTCGGCACTCCGAAGTGGCGACACAGCTTGGCCATTTTGGCAAGGTGAAGCCCCAATCAATCCAAGGAGACAAAGTAGGTCAGTAGGGTGATGTCTAAGTGCCAAGAGTAGATCTATGAAGCGATAGTAAAGGCTCCGGTCTAGCCGAGATGACACAATAGGTCGGTAAGGTGACGACGAAAAACCCACATCGGTACACCGAGGTGACAGCGTTGCACGACCCGGATCATTTACATGTGCACAGAAAATAGTGCAAGCCAGAGATAATAATAATAAATAAAATTGTTCCATAATTAATAATTTGTGCAAAGTGAGTAGTAAACGAAATATGGCCTGTGCACCGAACACCCGATGAGGTAAAGCTCTCTTAGTGATGCCGAGGTCCCTAAGGCAACCAAACATGTCGGTATGGCAGTTCGACCAACAAGGTGATCGCGCGAGCCGATTTATGCCGCTTGATGATGACATCGGCTTTCCGAGGTGGCGGCATATATAGCACAACCATAGTTAATTTTCCTGTTGGAGGGACGACGTCAGTTCGCCGAGATGGTGATGCAGACTAGCCAAAATCGGTTCACCTATGCACATGAAATAGTGCAAGACAAAAGTTTTAACAAGTAATGATAAGAATAAGATTCAGAAACCTGGGGTAAAGTTTCGGCCCCCAGCGCCCTGACCCCCGCGTCGCCCGAGCCGAGCGACTCGGGGGGAACCTAGCCACCAGCGCCCGTCGCCCGCCCACCGCTCGCCCCCGCGTCGCCGCCGCCGGAGGGCCGGCCGGTGAAGCCGCGCCGGGCCCTGGGATGGCGGCAGCGGGGCTGTCCTTCCTCCTCCTGCACCCCCCCCCCACCCTCCCCCTCACGCCAGATCTGGGCCGGCGGCGGCGGCGGCCTCCTCCTCCGGCGGCGACAGCGGCCTCCCCCGGTCTCCCCTGCTTGCTGGCGGCACGGGTGGAGTGCCCTGGCCGCAGTTCCTCGTGGTGATGCCCTGGTCCGCCTCGACGCGATCTAGACGCCCTCTCCGGCTAGTTGCGGCGCTCCGGCCGGCCGGCCTCCGCTGGGCCTTGCTAGCTGCGGCTCCTCCCCATCCGACCCCCCACCCCCACGCGAGTTCAGGTCCGCCTCTTCGAGGGCCGGCCATGGAGGTTGTTGCTGTGCCCGTCGGTGTCTGCCTTCTTTGGCATGCCGGCCGGGTTTGGCTGCGCGCGAATCCGCTTTGACACCACCACCTCGCCACCCCTCACCCCGCAGGGGCGGCTTCAGCCCGGCGGCAATGGACCTGCGCACCCTTCCAGCGTCCGGCCGGCACGGCTTCGGACCCGACTAGCCTCGAAACCTGCGCTCTTTCCGGCTCTCTTGGCTCTTTGGCTCCTCGGCATATCCGCACCATCACCACCCTGCAGTGTCTTGGTTGGCCATCCATCCTGGTGCATCTTCGTCACCGGCATGCTCGGGGTGCTGCGTCCCCTTCCAGTTCCCTGGACCCGCCAGCGTCCCTGCTGCTCCGGTCCCGGTGCCTCGGATCTGCGTTCCTTCCAGATCCTGGCTTTCCGGGGCATGGTCACCGTCCCATCCCCACTTCATTCCGCGCAGCCACGCATCTTCATCCTCCTCCGGAGTTCGCGCGCCCGGCGATGCACGGTGCCTCCTTTGGCACCGCCTGTGGCTCCCCTTCCTGCAGTCGCAGCACCGGCCTACACCCGACGACCTCCTCTTCGACTCGTGTTCCGACGGCTTGGGATTGCTTGGAATTGGCCAGGGCGAAAGCCCCGCATCTTTTGCTGGCAGTGGCGACGCCCGCGGGTGTCGTCACCTTCCTGGAGGCGTTGTCATGGCCGTTCCGTGCCCCTCTTCGAGCATCAGGGGAAACCCTAGGTCTGGGTTTCCGGATCGGACGAGGACGGCGTCTCGGTGTCGTTCTCCTTCTTGAAGGCGTCGTCTTGGTTGCTCGCGGCGTCCTCGGTGCGGGCTTCGGAGTTTTGGTCTTCTAGTTTTGGTTTGCTTCTCTGGTCGGAGAGTTTAGACGTGTTCTTCTTCGTTTGGGTCGTGCATCTCTCATCTCTCCGTCTCGGGCACCATGGTCACGCCCCTTGCTTCCGTGTCATGTGTTGTACCACCTCCTGTAATCATTCTCACTTCTTCTATCAATGCAATGATGCGCTTTGCGTATTCGAGAAAAAAATAGAGTTCTTCTACTTAATTAACTTAAGCGAAGTAAATAATTAAATAAAAATGGCATGAGCGCCGAGGTCAGCACGGTGGAGTGGCCGCACGGAGATGTCGGCTGAGGGACGCGGGCCGAGGTGACGCCAGAACTTAGTCGATGCAGGCGCAATGAGGACGTCGGCTCGCCATGACATTGTCTATATGCATGAAATAGCACAGGACAGATAATACTAATAAAAGTAATTAAATATAAATATTTTGTAGAACTATTTATGCGAAATAAATTATTGAATGAGATGTGGCCTTGCGGAAGGACGATGTTGGCATGCCCCGATGACGGCGCGCTGAACCCGGTTGTCGTGAGCGCGGTTTTTCCTCCTACTAAGTTGTACGTGCAAAATTGGCCATACTATTCATCAATCAAACCTTCAGATCTTGAAACGATTAGTGCACTTAATGAAAGTAGGTATACTCTCGTATGTTGGGATGTAATCCACTAGCAGTAGTACGTGGACAGTGCATATAAGACAGACTTCAGCAAAAAGCATAGACGGCCTGCTTAACTATAATTAGATACTATAATGAAGAGTAAAGGTGATGGAATCTCCCTGTGTATTGTCGGCGATCGGAATTTTCCCAGGTGCCCTACCAAGCATAAATCATAGCTAGCTCCATGGTGTCTTCGGGTAGGACGCAGCTGGCTGGACTGTGTTTTCTTTTCTGAGTTTGAACTGGTCTTAATCTGACTGAAGATCCCATTGATATGCCAGAGCTGGCGCATACGAGGCCGATCTAGGTTAAACCACGCCTGATTGATTAAGGTGTCCGCCGGACTGCAGGCCGCAGTACTGACGGCAGTAGATCGGACTGCACGAATACGGAAGAGCTAGCTTTAATGCTCTAATGCTCCACGTACAAACGTGAGGAATTAGTCCTCAATCTCCACGTCGGTGCGATTGTTGTTTCCTACCCTAGCCGCCGCCACCACCAGGCGACTAGGGCGAGGCACTTTTTCCTCCGATCTTCACCGGCCGGTGCGCTGGCCCCCTCTCCCTTCGGCTGCTGCTCCGGCGGTAGGAGGGAGGGGGGACCCCGTTCCTCCGCTCTGTAGTTAGGTTTTGGATTTGTAGGTCGTGGTGCGTCGTTGGGGTGGTGGGAGCGGCGTCCGAACGAATAAATCTGCCTCAACTCCACTCCCACACCGGCGGTGTTCTTCATGGCGGCGTCTCGGAGTTGATGGCATCGTGTCTCTATCGATCCCTCATATCGACAGCGTTAGGGTTCATGGATGGTGTTGACGAGGCGGCGGCGGCGACTCCATCAGGTGTGTCTCTCCTTCTGCTCTGTCCCCGTTGTTGTGGCGTTGTCTCCGACGTCATGGTGGAGCAGGGAGGTCTTGTCGTTCAGGAGTACGCGCAGGCGGTTGTCTACGCAAGTGACAGCTGGATGATGGAGTATCTTGTGTTGGGTCTGTGGTCGAAGGCGGGCAGTTCTGGTTTCCTTCTCCGACGTCGTCGTCATGCGAGGGTGTCAGTTCTGAAGTTCGATGGCGTGTCCGGGACATGTTGCCCCGGTCTGATTCTTTCAACGGCTATGGTTTTGCTTTTGGCAAACTACTTTGGAGGTCCGTAAAGCTGCTGATCAGCGATGGAGCCGCGTCGAGCTTGGGCGAAGAGGTGATCTGTCCTTTTACCCTTTGGTGGCCGCTTCGGTGGTGTCGAAGGAAAGGGACAGGCGCTGGTATTTTGCATAGGATCTTCCTATCTTTTTAGTCATGTATGATCGGTGCTTACGTGCCTTGTAACTTGATCTTTATTCTATATAAATGAGACACGTATTACCATGGGAAAAAAATCTCCACGTCGGCAAGCACGTGAAGAAGTGCTACTAGCACTTTTATTGTAATCAAGATTTGATAGGACAATGCCTACTGCCCGTTCTCAGTCGTAGCCTCTAGGGCTCCGTCTGAGATTTACACGCTGCACGCTGTGCAGGTACGGACACCCATGAGTGTTGTTCCTTGGCGAGGAGCACTACTTTTGTAAAGCTAGCTGCTGATCCGGACAGTCATTGGTCGTCGTAAGGAAAATTCCTCGTGCTTGAAATCTGCAAACGAGAAAATTGCATGAGCCAACAACAATGATTCTAAAAGAAGATTATCTCATGCTGGATAAATCTAACGGAAAATATAGCACCTGATTTAGAGTCGGTTGAGGATCCCATCACACCACGATGAACACCCAGCATGCTCTCAATGAAAGCAACAATGTCGGTATGAAATCCGGCATATCTCGTAGTAGGGGTCCTAAGCTAGGCGTCTTAGAGCGATGGTAACATGGACACACAGTTTTACCCAGGTTCACGCTCTCTTGAAGAGATAATACCCTACATCCGGCTTTTGATTGTATTCATATGGGTGTACTACAGAGTACATATATCTACCACAAGATTGTTCTAATGAATATTAGATTGTCAATTGACTAGCCTGGCCTCAGCTTATATAACATACCGGAGGCCTAGGGTTTAGAAGAGTCGTTGTCTTGGGCGTCAAGTCTTGTGGAATCCTCCTTGTATACGGCATGGGCTTTCCAAATTGGCCCACGAGTGTACCGCCACTGGGGTCCTCGGCCCGATCCACCTAGTCGGGAGATGACGCAGTGAGTACCCCCTAGTCCAGGACACCGACAGAAGGCCGGTGTGGTTCTAATCTCATGCCTCTAATTCTCCAGCCACAATTAGCTCTGGATGGTGAAGCGCTGCTGGATCATGAAGACTGTATGCTTGCAACCAAGTAGAGAGGTCATGCTTTCAATCTTTTGTTCGAAGGATCGTTCAGAGGGTGGTTGGCGGGATCATCATCCACGGTTTGAGTTTCTCCAACTACAATCTACATCGACACATCTACTCCCGCTGCACTCCAGAGTTGGTGACAATCGTGATACAAACCGTTTATGCATCTTCATATTGTTCCTGGGTGTTCGTAGGTCGATATTTTTTATTTTTACTATGTTCCCCAACAAGTAATTCCATCGATCCCTCCAACAAATATATTGGGTTGTAGGGCTATGCCTCAACCCATGACGTTACCGAACTACTCACACATGGATATTAGATCATGCGAAGAAATCATTGAAGAACACATCATGAAAATTGATTGATTGATAATATGTCTTACAATGGATGCCAGATGTGATATCCTATTATAAAGTATGGCTACTTGGCTCAGCACTATGATGGTGGTGATGGTGGCGGCTATGGAGAGACGGCTAGGGTTGTTGTGGATGACGAAGATGGAGGTTTCAGCGATGATCTGTGTTGTTTCTAGCGTTGGCCCCTTCACGGTACTTGTAGTGGTGGATAAGAGGGCACCCCTGGCAGGCCATATGATCGCGCATATGAGCGCGTGTGGTCGAATGGAACATCATTTATTGCTCTGGCTCATCCCGTGCGCCTCCCACTTGATCTCCTCTATCTCCTCTTTACTCTTTTCCACGTATTGACTTGATTTCATCCATATATAGCTCATTTCCTTTGGAAACAAAATAAATATAGGATATTTGGAATCTTTTGCGCTTGTTAGTCATTAGTGGCAATATCGGAGCGAATATCTCAGTTTTTATGAAATATCTCGATGTAAACTCAGGTTTGATTAGCATAAAAATAACACTCATCATGTACATCCCTGCAAAGCGACTCACACATGAGTTTTTATCGTGCACTTTAATATTCATATGGAGGGTTGTTAAATGTGCTAACCATAGCTTGATTAACTTCTTGGCCGCAGTTTGTCTTTGTGCCAATGGGGCAACAAATCATATAATTTAAAGCAAATGGTGGCGACGACGGCGTGTTGGAACAAGGTCTCTTCGCACTCTCCCAACCTTGACAACATCTGATCCGGTGCCAGCGGAAGGCCTAGAGAGTTTGTGTCCCGAGATCTATTGGCTCTCTCTAAATCATGATCGTTGGTGTGTCCTTCCAGGAGAGTAGTTGGTCGGCCATTGATGTGATGACTTCGACATTTTCTTCTGTGTTGTTCTATGGCATGGTCCAATTTCTCCAATCCTCTGGATAGGTGGCGATGTATTTCAAGCTTGTTTTACGTGGGGTGATGCTCCAATCGACACTTCTCTAACGACTTATAAAACTTCTATCAAGGGGAGAGTGTTTATTGTGGTCTTTAAATCCTGGCATGGTGAAGGCGTTTACAAGTATCCCTTCCCTTACTGTTAGTCCAGTGATTTTCAATCTCCAATAGACGGTCTACAATCAGAGGAAGAAGAAGGCAATATGTTTTGTAGTGTAACGCTATTTGTACTGGTTGATCTGTCTCCAGTTGTCATTCCATTGTACTGACTATTATTTTTCTTAATAAATATTAGGTATAAGATGCCATTTTGATATTATTTTTATAGTAAATGGTGTGACTTCGCTAAAAATGCAAATCCAAAGAAAAAAGTTTTTAGGATTTAAAGACAAACATAATGATGATAGATCACAACTGTACATGAATTTAGAATGAAGCCCTAGTCGTTCCTGCTTATAAAGGTTAAAGTTGGTGGTAAATTCACCAGTGAGGCAGACAACCTTGACAATAAACAAATACTCTTCTTCACATGTGGAAGTAGCAACCTTTCAAGAGACATATAAATAATTATAATTTATTCATGTGCGGGACATAACACAAATAAACAAATAAACTACTATTTTATTTTAAACCAACACTCATGTAGAAGACACAAATAACAATTGCAAAAATAAGACTACAACTCAAACCCATGATTTTAGTTTTAGTTTCTCTTCCCGATCAATTGTTTCAAGTTTGATATCATACCATAGGGGAGCGAACAAATTGTAATGCCCATTCTCCCATGTTTACAAATTCGAAATGTTGTCTCACTTTAGATCTTTCAAATGGCCTACTACGGTCACACCAAATTCTTCGGCGGCTACCGCATCCCACTTACTGCATTTATGCCCTTTTTAATCATGAATCATGCAAGATATTAACTTTCTTTTGCGAGATATTGACGTCTTTTGATCATGTGCGTGACTCTGTAACAACGCACATGCACTATGCTAGTTTCAAACAAAAATTAAAAAGTGGCCAACGAGAGTCAAGCATTGTTTGGATTGTTAGTCCAGTTTGCTGTACCGGGCAAAGGTTAAACCATAGGCTTAGGGCATCTCCAACAATGACCCCTAAACTGGACATTGCACCCGTCTGCAGACACAAATGCGAGAGTTGTCCATCCAAAGTTATCCGCATACATTTCACATTGGATTTCAACTAACCAGACGAATTACATCAAACACGATAGAATTCATCAAAGTTTGAATATAAATTAAATAGCACAAATCTTCCATAAATAGCCTGCAAATATGTCTAGTACACCAATAGTTCAAATTTAACGAGATTAACCGGTTGTTCAACAAGTTTGAAAACAAGTTTTTCATGGACGGGTCATGTTGTCCCACATATACTGTCCCTTGAGCTTCATCCAACAATGTATGTACGTGAGTGGTCTGCCCTCTAACCTTCGCGACGGCACATGCAAGCTATGGTGTCTACTATGCAACTTTAATCTTGTAGTCTCGTGTTGGGCCTCCAAGCACAGAGTTTTGTAGGACAGTAACAACTTTCCCTCAACTGGATGACCTAAGGTTTATCAATCTGTGGGAGGTGTAGGATTAAGATGGTCTCTCTCAAACAATCTTACAACCAAATAATAAAAATTATCTTGTGTCCCCAACACACCAAATACAATGGTAAATTGTATAGGTGCACTAGATCGACGAAGAGATGGTAATAAAAGTGTAGTAACGATAGTAGATATTGATTTTTGTGATAGGAACAATAAAAACAGCAAGGTAGCAATTGACAAAATGGAGCACAAACGGTATTGCAATGCTTGAAAATGAGGCCTAGGGTCTGTACTTTCGCTAGTGCAATCTCTCAATGATGCTCATCTAATTCGATCATATAACCATCCCTCAAAGTACGATAAAGAATCACTCTGGAGTTCTTATCTAGAGGAGAACATAAGAAGAAATTGTTTGTAGCTATTCTCTCCGATCGATCTATCCAAGAGTTCGTACTAAAATAACACCAAGTTATTCTTTCCTATCGATCTATCAAGAGTTCGTACTAAAATAACACTAAGTTATTCTTCCCGGTCGATCTATTAAGAGTTCATACTAAAATAACGCTAAAGCAAATTCAGATTCATAATACTCAATCCAACACAAAGAACCTCAAAGAGTGCCCCAAGATTTCTACCGGATAAACAAAAGACGAGAAAGTGCATCAACCCCTATGCATAGATTACCCCAATGTCACTGTCGGTGTCAAAACCAGCAGATCTCGGGTAGGGGGTCCCAAGCTGTGTGTCATAGATCGATGGGTAACAGGAGACAGGGGACACGATGTTTACCCAGGTTCGGGCCCTCTTAATGGAGGTAATACCCTACTTCCTTCTTGATTGATCTTGCTTAATATAGAGATTACAAGATTGATCTACCTCGAGATCATATGTTGTGGTCTAAAACCTAAGGCTATGAGGAATAATGTCATAATGCTCTGTCGACTAGCCTGGCCATGGCTTATATAATATACCAGAGGCCTAGGGATACAAGAGTCCTAGTCGAATACGTTGGTGGAGAGGAGTCCTTGTCTTGATCACCAAGTCTTGTGGATTCTTCCTCTTGTATACATCGGCTGTCCGAACTGGCCCATGAGTAAATGGCCATGGGGGTCCTCGACCCAATCTAACTGATCGGGAGATGACGTGGTGAGTACCCCCTAGTCCAGGACACCGTCCGTAGCCCCCTGAACCGGTCTTCAAGTTGGGGACGCTCATTGGTTCTTTCGAACTGTTCTTCATCTTCGGTCGTCGGTCTTGAAAACTGGTTCAACAAATCATCTCATCTTCAATCTTGAGGATTGCCGAAGTGAGTCTGAAGAGTTTACACATCGAGTATCCGAGGAGCCCCTTTAAGTTCTCGACCTTTATCAATGTCTTTTTATTTTTGATGCCACACCTCGGGTTTGAAGTTGTTCCCGTGCGGTGGTGTTCTCTTGCATACGAGCTCCAATGCCGGACTACATTCGAGATATCTTTTGTTGTCGAGCACCAACGCCGGACTATATCTGAGCTCCAAAGCCGAATAGTATCTGAGCTCCAACGCCAGATTATGTCCAAGGTGTCATCGATCACCTTGGCTTGAAAAAGTTTGAAGGAGGTTATCCGGGTTTAACGCCGAAAAGTTCTCTATTGAACGAGCCATTCAAATCCGAGCTTTATGCCGGACCACTTCCGAGCTCCAATGATGGTCGGCGTTCAAGGTGTTGTAAACTACCTCGGTCTTTTAAAAGATTGAAAGAATTCAGCCGAGCTTAATGCCGTAAATGCCCTCTATGCATCCAGCCACTGGCGCACAAGCTTTATGTCGGACTGCTTCCGAGGTGGTGCACCACCCCGACCGCGGGCTGATTATTTGTGAATATTTTTGATTGGTGCAATCTATTCTCTGCCAAGATATATTGCCAGTATATGTATATCCAGTAGCCCTCAAGGTGTGTGTCAGTCTAAAACCCGAGATGCACCTGAAGGAAAACATAAAACTGCTGATCTTAGTAGCCCCTGAGACTCAGGTCGATTTGCAAAATTGGCCTGAGGATCAACTCCTAGCTCGGCAGCATACGTAGGAATAGATACTCGGTGTAATATATTAGAAATAATGATCGGCAGATAGGCCCCTGAGAAAGGGTTGTGAGAAGTCATCGTGATATATCAGCTTGATGCCGGATAAGAGAGATGGTACTTATTATTGTCTGAAGACGCATTTGCCCATAGCTCGGTCAAGCCGAACACTGGTCACTATGAATTTTCTGCATTGAATAGGCAATGCAATAGCCCCCGAGCCATTGGTCGGGTGGCAACAGTAGATCAGGGGATCAATGTGCCCCCTTTAATATTTATAAATAATGAACATGAAGCACAGTAGCCCCCGAGCCTTAATGTGGGCACGGGTGGCCGAATTAAGGATCGATATCCGTTTGATAAAAAAATGTTGTGTTTAACACAAACTTCTCGGAAAGAGAATAAATATCTCATAAAGGAGTTAGAGCTAATGAAAGCTGAGCTCGCCAAGGTCGTCCTTAAGGGGCTTAATAGATAGGAAATCAATTCCAATAAGGAACTATGAGAGTGTTATGTCGGCTGCTCGGTTGTCTCAAAGAGACTGTGCCATTGACTCTTTAAAAGATTGGCTGTGAAAAATTGATTTTTGCTCACAATTTATGTGTAATGATTCTATGTACCCAAGTACTTTACATCATTAATGCTCGTATCTGCATTGTACAAAACTTTGTTAACTGACCATCGGCCTCAACCTCCTCAGCCAGTAGCCAGGGAGTGTTTATCCCACTTTATAAAGCCTTTATAATGGCAAAAGATTTACGGAAAACAAGGAAATCCGGCTATATTGTTTTATAAACAAAGGTACACAGAGATATAGGTTATAAAACATCTTCTGGGAAAAATAGTTCCACTATAGGTTTCTTTTCTCAGGCTGTTATTTTGATGATGATCATGAAACCTCAACTCCGATCAATGTGGGAGGAAAATATTGAGGATTTAGCTTGGGGAAAGTTCCCGAACTAGATGGTCTTAATGAATCGAAATTTTCAGGTCTGCCGTTGCTGACCAATTATATCCTTTAAGATGGCTAGCTTTTGGCTTCACCCAGTCTAAGGTACTAACCCGGATGACCCGATAGTAACAATCACAGAGGTGCTCCATTTACCACCTAGCCGAACAATCGGGAACGTAGGGGTAAGCACAGGAGCAAGGCAACCCAGCTCGGCCAAAATCTTAAGTCAAATTGATGCATATTTATGGCTTTATAACGATAAACATGGAAGGCAGCGCTTGTATAATGAATACCAACACTGATGATATATGTTTATTTTGATTCCTTTGTGACGTTTATAATCTGAAAGGCCCACTGTCGGCTTCTACCCCTTTGTAGATGCTACAAATGGTGTTTCCGCAGTAACAAGACAACCCTTAGCCAACGTCTTGGTGCTCGGAGGCGGTTGTGTTAGCAGAAACAAGGCAATCAGATATGCGGGCTTTATGACTTTTACTTAGTCATGGGAGCTTAAAGTAGGGAGGCCAGCTACTAGCCCCTGGTTAGTGTTCGGCAACAACCGAGGTAAAGCCGTAAACACTTCAGCCAATGTTATGAATGGCCCGTCAGTTAACACAGTCATCTGATCGCTGACCAGTTTACGCTTATTGTGACAGTCAGTTTTCGGCTTTCTCCACTGAGGTGCTTAACCATGCGAGCTGGAAGCACAATCGCAGTGGTGCTCCCTTTGCACACCTAGCCGAACAGAGCGGAACGTAGGAGGCAAGCACAGGAGCCGGGCAACCCAACTATTGACCAAAGACACAAGTCGAAACCGATGCATATATAGCAATATCCGAGAATGTTTTTGCAGAAACTCTAAAGGTGTCCGGAGTTGCACTATGAGACTTACGCTGGAAACACACAAATAGTTTAAAAGTGCCATAGGTTCGAAAAGCCAAAAACTTATGTAAAAGCTTGACATCCGGACTAAATCGAGATTTTGGTGCCAATCCGGAAATTGGACTTTTTATAAAAAAATTGTGCTTCTGTCGTGCTTTAACATGACGCATCCGATCTCAAGAATTCAAGCAGATCAGCCTACGGGTTCAAGCTCCTTAACCCGAAGGCGGAGTGCTTCTCCGAGGCCAGTTTAGCGAACTAAACTTGAGCGGCTTTAGAGAGAAGCTAGGCTATCCGACTGTTGACTATGCACTCCAGTCAAAAAAGGAGCGGTAGAAAAAGACTTTGCAACGACTAGGAAGAAAACAATTATTATAGAATGGCTCGTGTAAATTTTAAGAGCCCCCTGTTATCATGGGTAAAGGGAGTTTCTTTTAATGAACAACGCATGTGAGCATGGTCGAACCAAACACAAGTTAAAATTTTAAAACTTTCAGCATGAAAGCGACTTAGCTGATTAATGTGTTCGGCATTGATGACGTGGTCCGAGCTTGATGCGGAACAAGGTTCGATCCCCCAAGCCGGTCCCGAGGTGGCGGAGCGAAGAGCTCGACACTCCGAAGTGGTGACATAGCACGGCCAATGTAGGCCGGCAAAGTGATGCCGAAGTCCTCGGCGTGAGTTAATAAAGTGTTGACGAAGCCCCCCGTCCATCCGAGGTGACATGGTATGTCAGTACGCCGAGGTGACAACACTGCCCAACCTGAATCATCTACCTGTGCACAAAAAATAGTGCAAACCGGAGATAATAGTAATAATAATAAACTAAAAAATGTTGCATAATAAATAATTTATGCAAATTGAATAATAAAAGAAATATGGCATGTGGGCTGAACACTCGATGAGGTAGATCTCTCTCGACGATGCTGAAGTACCGAGGCAACCGAACACGTCGGTATGGCAACACGACCAATAAGGTGATCATGCGAGCCGCTTTACGCCGATTGGGACAACGGCGTTGGCTTGCTAAAGAGACCATGTGACACAGTCGAAGTCCATTACCTGCACATGTAAAATAGTGCAAGCCAACAATAATAATATAAAAAAAATCCTCACGTAATTAATTTACGCAAAATAATTTATTTAAAGATATGTGGCCCGGCACCAAAGTCAATATCGATGCAGGGCGTCGGCGTGATGCGGTAAAGGCATGGCAAAGCCTGAATTCACAGTTCGGTCCGAGTTCCGGATGCGGCGTTCGCCGAACTATGTACGGAAACTGACCGAACCACCACGCGACCGTCGTTAATGCGGGCACCATTTGATAGACCTGTGAACAAACCAGAGTAATAATTCCTTGGGAAAAATAAACCCAAACAAGCAAAAATTGCTAGGATTAATAGCACCTGATTTATTTTTTGTAGCAGTCCGAAGAAAAGTGACTCCCAAATTGGTACTCGATCCGCACACCCATTGCCTGATGGGTGGTGAAGCGACGGCATGGCGATGCTGGTAAAGGTTGGCTCGCCGAGGCAAAGGCCCCGGTCCAGCTAACGTGACAAAGTTGGTCGGATGACGACACCGAAGTCTTCGGAGTAGGTTGATGAAGGGATGGCAAAGCCCTCTGTCCAAATGAGGTGACGGAGCAGGTCGGTAAGGAGATGTTGCAGCTGCCATGTCAGCTGAGGTGTTGAAGTAGTTCGGCGTGATGGACATCGGCTCGAAGAAGCAACGGTGCGGCCATGCCGATGCAGGTTGTAACTCGTGACATGGTCAATGCCGGCTTGATGAAGTGGTCGTGCGGCGATGCCAGTGTACCTGCTCCGTGTAATCCGTGGGGCGGTGATGTTGGTGATGATTTGTCCTTCGCGATGCCGAACTCTTGTTCGGATTGCCGAGACGATGATCCGGAGAAGTTGAGCTCGGCTCAACAAAGTGACGACGTGTCTAGCGCAGGTCGGCAGCCGTGGAGCAACGTTGTCGGGCTGGTTTGACACCGGCACGATGGTGAAGATCATATTGGAAAAGACTTTAAAATTATTTGGATGTGTTTGGGAACAAAACACAATACCCCATACAAAACTTCCTTCAAAAAGGATGTCCGAAATCCCGTTCATAAAAAAGATGAACTAGGGTCAGATTCGTTCTCGCGTAGAAAACAGATCTGAAAAGTGATGCACTAATCGGAAGGTTCCTGCAGTTTGGACAGTCGGATCGAGCTAAAATTTTGAGGGATGGTAGATATAGGAATTCCGCAGCCGATCAATTGTTGGATCTTCAAAAGGACGTCCGAGCTAGATGCTGGACACCACGCTCCAAACTCGTCCAGATTCCCATCCAGATTCGACGGAGCTCCGGTATATCAGAGACCGGCGGAGAATTCTCCATTGGAACGCGACGAAATTTTACAGTGTTATTGTAGACTCAATTCCGCACAATTCCACCGAAGGAATCGTAAAAGAGATGCTCAAGGAGGTGGTGGTAGTGGGTACATGTTCGTTGTTCGGAAAAACAACACGGTCGCCCGAGGGCAATGTTGACGTTGAGCCCCCGAGCTCCATGGATGATTCCTCCATGATCTTGATAGAGGTCAGAGTTGATGTTGATGAAGGTCCTCGTCCAAACATGATGATTGGGGGTAGGGCACAGTCCTCGGTCAAGCCAAGGTGATCAGTCAGGGAACCGAAGACACCGATGTGGCAGTTGATCTGCAGGCGAGCCATTGATCCTTTTGCTGATCACACAGCGGAACTCTCAATGAAAGCACCAATGTCGGTGTCAAAATCGGCAGATCTCGGGTAGGGGGTCCCAAGCTATGTGTCATGGATCGATGGGTAACAGGAGACAGGGGACAAGATGTTTACCCAGGTTCGGGCCCTCTTAATGGAGGTAATACCCTACTTCCTGCTTGATTGATCTTGATGAATATAGAGATTATAAGAGTTGATCTACCTCGAGATCATACGTTGTGGTCTAAAACCTAAGGGTATGATGAATAATGTCATAATGCTCTATCGACTAGCCTGGCCCTGGCTTATATAATATACCAGAGGCCTAGGATAACAAGAGTCCTAGTCAAATACGTTGGTGGAGAGGAGTCCTTGTCTTGATCACCAAGTCTTGTGGAATCTTTCTCGTGTATACATTGGTTGTCCGAACTGGCCCATGAGTAAATGGCCATGGGGGTCCTCGGCCCAATCCAACTGATCGAGAGACGACATGGTGAGTACCCCCTAGTCCAGGACATCGTTAGTCACCTCGGGAATCCGCAAGTTGAGTGCCAAAACATATCTCAAGTGAATCAATATAATACCCCCATTGTCACAATGGGTATTCATATGCAAGACATATATCAAGTGCTCTCAAATCCATAAAAGTATTCAATCCGATAAAACAAAATCTCAAAGGGGAAACTCAATTCATCACAACAAGGTGGAGAGGGAGAAACACATATGATCCAACTATATTAACAAAGTCTGTGATACATCAAGATCGTGACATCTCAAGAACACGAGAGAGAGAGAGAGAGAGAGAGATTAAACACATAGCTACTGGTACAAACCCTCATCCCCGAGGGTGGACTACTCCCTCCTCATCATGGTGGCCGCCGGGATGAGGAAGATGGCCACCAGCGATGATTTCCCCCTCTGGCGAAGTGCCGGAACGGGTCTAGATTGGTTTTTCATGGCTAAAAAGGCTTGCAATGGTGAAACTTATGATCTACGTTTACCCCTAGGTTTTTTGGAATATTTAGGAACTTTTAGGGCGAAGAGGCAGTGCAGGAGGCCACCAAGGTGGGCACAACCCACCAGGGCGCGCCTCGGCCCCCAAGCGTGCCCAGGTGGGTTGTGCTCCCCTCGGAGCGCCTCTCTGGTACTTCTTTGGCCCAACAGGTGTCTTCTGGTCCAAAAAAAATCTTCAAAAAGTTTCACTGCGTTTGAACTCCGTTTGGTATTGATTTTCTGCGATGTAAAAAACAAGCAAAAAACAGCAACTGGCATTGGGCACTATGTCAATAGGTTAGCCCCAAAAAATGATATAAAGTTGCTATAAAATGATTGTAAAACATCCAAGAATGATAATATAACAGCATGGAACAATCAAAAATTATAGATACGTTGGAGACATATCAGCATCCCCAAGCTTAATTCCTGCTCGTCCTCGAGTAGCTAAATGATAAAAACGGAATTTTTGATGTGGAATGCTGCCTAACATGTTCATCACATATTCTTTTCTTTTGTAGCATGGAAATTTGGACTTTTATATGGTTCAATGCAATAGTCTAGTTTTGACATGAAAATTTCAATACTCAAGCATATCAACAAGCAACCATGTCTTTCAAAATATCGACACTAAAAAAGTTGTCCCTAGCCCATCATGTTCAATCATTGATCCATTCATGAAACACACTCACATATTAGCTACATCCAATGCTCAAGTATGATCATAGTGCCCCTTATTTGGTGCTTTTTAAGAGAAGATGGAGACTCAAATAAAAATAAAAATTGCATTAAGTAAATAGATAGGCCCTTCGCAGAGGGAAGTAGGGATTTGTAGAGGTGCGAGAGCTCAAAGCTTAAATTGAGAGATAATTTTTTTGAGAGGCATACTTTTCCCGTCAACGAAAACGACCAAGTAATTCCCAACACTTTCCATGCTAGATATATCATAGGCGGTTCTCAAACAGAAAATAAATTTTATTCCTTTTTCCACCATTCTTTCATAATCCATGGCCAGCCGTATCCACGGGTGCCCTCCATACCAACACTTTCCAAGGAATTTATTATTTGACAATATAAAGTATTTTTTTTCATTTCATGACTGGGCATTCCTAATACCTTTGGCGTACTCTCGTGCAATGACAAGTGACTAAACACTCATCTTGAGAATAACACATCTAGCATGGAAAATATTGGCCACCCCCTACCGCTTCATGAGCGGTACGAGCACACAAAAAGGAAATTTATTTTGAAATTAGAGATGGCACATACAAATTTTCTTAGAACGGCACGGGAATACCGCATATAGGTAGGTATGGTGGACTCATGTGGCAAAACTGGGTTAGTGATTTTGGATGCACAAGTAGTATTCCCGCTTAGTACAAATGGAGTCTAGCAAATAGATTGAGAAGCAACCAACCAAGAAACGAAAATTCACATAAACGAGCATTGAGCATAACTAACACCGAATAATGCACCACAACTAGGATGTAATTTCATTGCATAACTGTTGACTTTTGTGCTTGTATAGGGAATCACAAACCTTAACACAAATATTCTTACTAAACACAATTACTCATCAACATGACTCACATATTACTATCTCCATATCTCAAAACTATTGCAAGGAATCAAACTTATCATATCCAATGATCTACATGAAAGTTTTTATTATATACTTCTTGGATATTCATTATATTAGGACCAATTTCAAAGCTTGTGCAAATTTTCATCACTATTATCAACTCTCAAAATAATATAAGTGAAGCATGAGAATGTTCGACAAACTACTACAAAAAGATATAAGTGAAGATCAAATGAGTAATTAGGTAAATAGGTAGCTATGTGAGGACTCTCTTTTATTTAAAAACTTTCAGATCTAAGTATTTTATTAAAACGGCAATTAAAACAAAACAAAATGACATTTCAAGAATAGCACAACTCATGTGAAGAAGCAAAAACTTAGGCTCAACCAATACTAACTGATAATTGTTGATGAAGAAAGGTGGGATGCCTACCGGAGCATCCCCAAGTTTAGATGCTTGAGACTTCTTGAAATATTATCTTGGGGTGACTTAGGCATCCCCAAGCTTGAGATCTTTTGTCTTCTTCATTCCTCTCATATCATGGTTTTCCTAAATCTCAAAAACTTCATCCACACAAAACTCAACAAGAACTCATGAGATAAGTTAGTATAAACCAATGCAAAACCTTATCATTCTCTATTGTAGAAAATCACTAAAATTATTATTAAACATTGTATACTAAATGCCTCTGCATATTTAATACTCCTATCCTCAAAAAGAATCATTAAACAAGCAAACATATGCAAACAATGCAAACATAACAGCAATCTGCCAAAACAGGACAGTCTGTAATGGATGAAGAAGTATCCATACTTATTCAACTCAATCAATTCTGAAAATTTACAACACTGTAGAAAATTTATGATAGCTTATTGTGCAAAAAAATCAACATTTTATCAAATACTGAATTATCTTGGGAATTTTTGCAACAATGATAAACTTTCTGTTTTGAAACAGCAACTCATATACTTGCAAAATAAGCCTGGCAAAGGCTATACTTGACATTTTTATTGAAGTAAAAGATGCAAAACATTATTATAGATAGCAGCAAGAAAATCAAAACAAAATAAAATGACGCTCCAAGCAAAACCCATATCATGTGACGAATGAAAATATAGCCCCAAGTAAGGTTACCGGTAATGTTGGAGACGAAAGAGGTGATGCCTTCCGGGGCATCCCCAAGCTTAGTTGCTTGGATATTCCTTGAATATTAACTTGGGGTGCCTTGGGCATCCCCAATCTTAGGGTATTTTCACTCCTTATTCTCCTCATATCGATTTCTCACCCAAAACTTGAAAACTTCAATCACACAAAGCTTAATGCAACTTCGTGAGATAGGTTAGTATGATAAAGCAAATCATTCACTTTGATACTGTCAAAGACAAGATTCATAATTTTTATCACACAATGCCTACTGTACCTTACCATTTCCACAATTTATATTGAGCAATATAAGCCATAGAAACTAGGAAACAAGCAAACTATGCATTGAAAACAGAGTCTGTCAAAAACAGAACAGGCTAATGATCTGGACAACTACCATACTTCTGCTACTACATTTTTTCTAAAAAATTAGGAAACACAGGGAATTTGTATATCTATCATCTATAAAAAAATCAGATCAAAAGTACGTTCCAATGAATTTTGAAAATTCCTGAACTGAGCACAAAAGTTTCTGTTTTTGCACAGATTCAAGTCAACTATCATCCACACTATCCCAAAGGCTTTACTTGGCACTTTATTGAAACAAAAGATATAAAACATGATTACTATAGTAGCATAATCATGGGAACACACAAAAACAATAGGTAAAAGTGTTGGGTTATCTCCCAACAAGCGCTTTTCTTTAATGCCTTTTAGCTAGGCATGATGAGTTCAATGATGCTCGCATAGAAGATAAGAACTGAAACACAAAGAGAGCATCATGAAGCATATGACTAGCACATTTAAGTCTAACCCACTTCCTATGCAAAGGGATTTTGTGACCAAACAATTTATGGGATCAACAATCAAGTAGCATAGGAAGGTAAAACAAGCATGACATCAAAACTTTCAACATGAAGACAGGAAACTTGATGTTTTTGAGATATGTAAAAACATGTGTTCCTCTCTCATAATAATTTTCAGTAGCATCATGAATGAATTCAACAATATAACTTTCACATAAAGCATTCTTTTCATGATCTACAACCATAGAATTTTTATTACTCCCCACATGAGCAAATTTCTTCTCATCCATAGCTATCATTATCATAGTGGTGGGAGCAAACTCAACAAAATAACTATCATGAGACTGAAAATTAAAATCATGATGACAAGTTTCATGGTTATCATTATTCAATATAGCATACATGTCATCACCATAATCATCATAGATAGCAACTTTTTTATCATAGTCAATTGAAACCTCTTCCAAAATAGTGGATTCATCACTAAATAAAGTCATGACATCTCCAAATCCACTTTCATCAATATACTCATCATAAACAGGAGGCATGCAATCATCATACTAAATTTTCTCATCAAAACTTGGTGGGCTAAAAATATCATCTTCATCAAATATAGCATCTCCAAGCTTATGGCTTTACATATCATTAGCATCATGGATATTCAAAGAGTTCATACTAACAAAATTGCAATCATGCTCGTCATTCAAATATTTTTTGTCACACATTTTATAGAATTCTTCCTCTATCAATTGAGCACAATTTTCCTTTCCATCATTTTCGCAAAAGATATTATAAGGATGAACAATATGATGCAACCTCAATTCCATTTTTTTGTAGTTTTCTTTTACAAACCAAACTAGTGATAAAACAAGAAACTAAAAGATTTGATTGCAAGATCTAAAGATATACCTTCAAGCACTCACCTCCCCGGCAACGGTGCCAGAAAATAGCTTCGTTGACGGGGTGAGTGTCGCTTACCTAACCTCCCTGGCAACGGCGCCAGGAAAGAGCTTGATGTCTACTATGCAACTTTATTCTTGTAGACTCGTGTTGGGCCTCCAAGCGCAGAGTTTTGTAGGATAGTAGCAATTTTCCCTCAAGTGGATGACCTAAGGTTTATCAATCTGTGGGAGGTGTAGGATGAAGATGGGCTCTCTCAAACAACCCTGCAACCAAATAATAAAAAGTCTCTTGTGTCCCCAACACACCAAATACAATGGTAAATTGTATAGGTGCACTAGTTCGGCGAAGAGATGGTAATAAAAGCGTAGTAATGATAGAAGATATTGATTTTTGTGATATGAACAATAAAAAACAGCAAGGTAGCAATTGATGAAGCACAACACAAACGGTATTGCAATTCTTGCAAATGAGGCCTAGGGTTCATACTTTCGCTAGTGCGATCTCTCAATATTGATAATCTAATTGGATCATATAACCATCCCTCAAAGTGCGATGAAGAATAACTCCAAAGTTCTTATCTAGCGGAGAACATAAGAAGAAATAGTTTGTAGCTATTCTTTCAATCGATCTATCCAAGAGGTCATACTAAAATAACACCAAGTTATTCTTTCCGATCGATCTATCAAGAGTTTTACTAAAATAAAACTAAGTTATTTTTTCTGATCAATCTATTAAGAGTTCGTACTAAAATAACACCAAAGCAAATTCAGATTCATAATACTCAATCCAACACAAAGAACCTCAAAGAGTGCCCCAAGATTTCTACCGGAGAAACAAAAGACGAGAACTTGCATCAACCCCTATGCATAGATTACCCCAATGTCACCTCGGGAATCCACAAGTTGAGTGCCAAGACATATCTCAAGTGAATCAATATAATACCCCATTGTCACCACGGGTATTCATATGCAATACATATATCAAGTGCTCTCAAATCCATAAAAGTATTCAATCCTATAAAACAAAATCTCAAAGGGAAAACTCAATTCATCACAACAAGATAGAGAGGGAGAAACACCATATGATCCAACTATATTAACAAAGTCCGCGATACATCAAGATCGTGACATCTCAAGAACACAAAAGAGAGAGAGATAAAACACATAGCTAGTGGTACAAATCCTCAGCCCCGAGTGTGGATGATACGTCTCCAACATATCTATATTTTTTGATTATTCCATGCTATTATATTATCTGTTTTGGATGTTTAATGGGCTTTAATATGCTCTTTTATATTATTTCTGGGACTAAACTGGTTAACCGAGGGCCCAGTGCCAGTTTCTGTTTTTTTGCCTATTTTAGATTTTTGCAGAAAAGGAATATCAATACCAAACGGAGTCCAAACGGAATGAAACCTTCGCGATGATCTTTCCTGGACCGAAAACAAACCAGAAGACATGGAGATGAAGTCGGAGACGAAACGAGGAGGCCACGAGGCAGGAGGGCACGCCCAGGGGGGTAGGCATGCCCCCACCCTTGTGGGCCCCTCATAGCTCCACCGACCTAGTTCATTCGCCTATATATACTCTTATACACTAAAAACATCAGGGAGAGCCATGAAACCACTTTTCCACCGCCGCAACCTTCTGTTCCCGTGATATCCCATCTTGGAGCCTTTTCCGGCGATCTGCTGGAGCGGGATTCGATCACGGAGGGCTTCTACATCCACACCATTACCTCTTCGATGAAGCGTGAGTAGTTTACCACAGACCTTTGGGTCCATAGTTAGTAGCTAGATGGCTTCTTCTCTCTCTTTGATTCTCAATACAAAGTTATTCTCAATGTTCTTGGAGATCTATTCGATGTAATACTCTTTTGCGGTGTGTTTGTCGAGATCCGATGAATTGTGGATTTACGATCAAGATTATCTATTAATATTATTTGGTTCTTCTCTGAATTCTTATATGCATGATTTGATATCTTTGCAAGTCTCTTCAAATTATCAATTTAGTTTGGCCTACTAGATTGATCTTTCTTGCCATGGGAGAAGTGCTTAGCTTTGGGTTCAATCTTGCAGTGTCCTTTCCCAGTGACAGTAGGGGCAGCAAGGCACGTATTGTATTATTGCCATCAAGGATAACAAGATGGGGTTTTCATCATATTGTTTGAGTTAATTCCTCTACATCATGTCATCTTGCTTAATGCGTTACTCCATTCTTTATGAAATTAATACTCTAGATGCATGATGGATAGCGGTCGATGTGTGGAGTAATAGTAGTAGATGCAGGCAGGAGTCGGTCTACTTGACACGGACGTGATGCCTATGTTCATGATCATTGCCTTAGATGTCATCATAATTATGCATTTTTTATCAATTGCTCGGCAGTAATTTGTTCACCCACCGTAATATATGCTATCTCGAGAGAAGCCACTAGTGAAACCTATGGCCCCCGGGTCTCTTTTCCATCGTATTAAATCTCGTTTACATCTTGCTAGTTTCCGATCTACTATTTTGCAATCTTTACTTTCCAATCTATACATTAAAAATACCAAAAATATTTACTTTATTATCTCTATCAGATCTCACTTTTGCGAGTGATCGTGAAGGGATTGACAACCCCTTTATCATGTTGGTTGCAAGTTCTTGATTGTTTGTGCAGGTATTCGGTGACTTGTGCTTCGTCTCCTACTGGATTGATACCTTGGTTCTCAAAACTGAGGGAAATACTTACGCTGCTTTGTTGCATCACCCTTTCCTCTTCAAGGGAAAATCAACGCAAGCTCAAGAGGTAGCAGTGGACTACTACCTCCTGATCATGGTGGGCGCCGAGATGATGAAGATGGCCACCGGTGATGATTTCCCCCTCTGGCGAAGTGCCGGAACGGGGTCTAGATTGTTTTTTCGTGGCTACAGAGGCTTACGGCGGCGGAACTTCTGATCTAGGGTTACCCCTAGGGTTTTTGGAATATTGGGAATTTATAGGCGAAGAGGCGGTGCGGGAGGCCATTGAGGTGGGCACTCCCACTAGGGTGCGCCTGGGCCCCCAGGCGCGCCCAGGTTTGTTGTGCTCCCCTCGGAGCCCCCCTCTGGTACTACTTTGGCCCAACGGGTGTCTTCTGGTCCAGAAAAAATCTTCAAAAAGTTTCGCTGCATTTGGACACCGTTTGGTATTGATTTTCTGCGATGTAAAAAACAAGCAAAAACAGCAACTGGCACTAGGCACTATGTCAATAGGTTAGTCCCAAAAAATGATATAAAGTTGCTATAAAATGATTGTGAAATATCCAAGAATGATAATATAACAGCATGGAACAATCAAAAATTATAGATATGTTGGAGACGTATCGGGCTATACAACATGGACAGCAACATTGAGTGAATGAAGGAATCAATCAACATGTAGAGCAAGAAGAAGCAAAACTTACGGTCTCCATCGTTACCGCGCAATGGCCACATTGCCTTCAACCGATCAACTGCACCATAAAACTTCGTGATGGAGTTCTGGATGGTGTACCATCGATACGCTAGCGACTTGACATTGCACTCATGGATGATGTGCATGTCATAAGACGCAATGTGCTTTTGCGCATGAAACGAACCATGTCACTATTGGGGAACGTAGCAGAAATTCAAAATTTTCCTACGAGTCACCAAGATCTATATATGGAGAGACTAGCAACGAGGGGAAGGAGAGTGCATCTACATACCCTTGTAGATTACTAAGCGGAAGCGTTCAAGAGAACGGGGTTGAAGGAGTCGTACTCGTCGTGATCCAAATCACCGGAGATCCTAGTGCCGAACGGACGGCACCTCCGCGTTCAACACACGTGCAGCCCGGTGACGTCTCCCATGCCTTGATCTAGAAAGGAGAGAGGGAGAGGTTGGGGAAGACTCCGTCTAGCAGCAGCACGACGGCGTAGTGGTGGAGGAGGAGCGTGGCAATCCTGCAGGGCTTCGCCAAGCACCGCGGGAGAGGAGGAGTACTTGGGAGAGGGGAAGGGCTGTGCCAGAACTTGGGGGTGCGGCTGCCCTCCCACCCCTCCACTATTTATAGGTGGGGAGAGAAGGGGGCCGGCCCCCCTAGATCCCATCTAGGGTTGGGGGCGGCGGCCAAGGGGGGGAGGAGTGCCTCCCAAGTCAAGTGGAGGCCCTCCCCTTTAGGGTTTCCCCTCTCCCATGCGCATGGGCCTTGGGGGCTGGTGCCCCTGGCCCATTAAGGCTAGGGCGCCCCCTTACAGCCCATGCTGCTGTATTGGACGTGGTGGAACAATTTCCGGACCTTCGGACCCCTCCGGAATCCTCCGGAACCTTCCGGAAGCTTCCCGGTACAATACCGGAAAAAACCGAACTTTTCCCGGAACCCGAACCAACTTTCCATATATAAATCTTTACCTCCGGACCATTCCGGAACTCCTCGTGACGTCGGGATCTCATCCGGGACTCCGAACAACATTCGGTAACCACGTATATCTATTCCCTATAACCCTAGTGTCATCGAACCTTAAGTGTGTAGACCCTACGGGTTCGGGAACCATGCAGACATGACCGAGACGTTCTCCGGTCAATAACCAACAGCGGGATCTGGATACCCATGTTGGCTCCCACATGTTCCACGATGATCTCATCGGATGAACCACGATGTCAAGGACTCAATCGATCCCGTATACAATTCCCTTTGTCTAGCGGTATTGTACTTGCCCGAGATTCGATCATTGGTATCCCGATACCTTGTTCAATCTCGTTACCGGCAAGTCTCTTTACTCGTTCCGTAACACATCATCCCGTGATCAACCCCTTGGTCACATTGTGCACATTATGATGATGTCCTACCGAGTGGGCCCAGAGATACCTCTCCATCACACGGAGTGACAAATCCCAGTCTCGATTCGTGCCAACCCAACAGACACTTTCGGAGATACCCGTAGTGCACCTTTATAGCCACCCAGTTACGTTGTGACGTTTGGTACACCCAAAGCATTCCTACGGTATCTGGGAGTTGCACAATCTCATGGTCTAAGGAAATGATACTGGACATTAGAAAAGCTTTAGCATACAAACTACACGATCTTTGTGCTAGGCTTAGGATTGGGTCTTGTCCATCACATCATTCTCCTAATGATGTGATCCCGTTATCAACTACATCCAATGTCCATGGTCAGGAAACTGTAACCATCTATTGATCAACGAGCTAGTCAATTAGAGGCTTACTAGGGACATGGTGTTGTCTATGTACCCACACATGTATCTGAGTTTCCTATCAATACAATTATAGCATGGATAATAAACGATTATCATGAACAAGGAAATATAATAATAATAACTAATTTATTATTGCCTCTAGGGCATATTTCCAACAGTCTCCCACTTGCACTAGAGTCAATAATCTAGTTCACATCGCCATGTGATTAACACTGATAGGTCACATCGCCATGTGACCAACATCCAAAGAGTTTACTAGTGTCACTAAACTAGTTCACATCACCATGTGATTAAGACTCAATGAGTTCTGGGGTTTGATCATGTTTTGCTTGTGAGAGAGGTTTTAGTCAACGGGTCTGCAACATTCAGATCCGTATGTATTTCGCAAATCTCTATGGTCATATTGTAAATACTGCTTCCACGATCCACTTGGAGCTATTCCAAATGGTTGCTCCACTATACGTATCCGGTTTGCTACTCAGAGTCACTCGGATAGGTGTTAAAGCTTGCATCGACGTAACCCTTTACGCCGAACTCTTTATCACCTCCATAATCAAGAAACATGTCCTTATTTACTCCAAGGACAATTTTGACCGCTGTCCAATGATCCATTCCTGGATCATTCTTGTACCCCTTGACTGACTTATGGCAAGGCACACTTCCGGTGCGGTACACAGCATAGCATACTATAGAGCCTACGTCTGAAGCATAGGGGATGACCTTCGTCCTTTCTCTCTCTTCTGTCGTGGTTGAGCTTTAACTATTAACTTCATACCTTACAACTCAGACAAGAACTCCTTCTTTGACTGATCCATCTTGAACACCTTCAAGACCATGTCAAGGTATGTGCTCATTTGAAAGTACCATTTAGCGTTTTTGATCTATCCTCATAGATCTTGATGCTCAATGTTCAAGTAGCTTAATCCAGGTTTTCCATTGAAAAACACTTTTCAAATAACCCTATATGATTTCCAGAAATTCTACATCATTTCTGATCAACAATATGTCATTCACATATACTTATCAGAAATTCTATAGTGCTCCCACTCACTTCTTTGGAAATACAAGTTTCTCATAAACTTTGTATAAACCCAAAATCTTTGATCATCTCTTTAAAGCGCACATTCCAACTCCAAGATGCTTACTCCAGTCCTTAGAAGGATTGCTGGAGCTTTGCATATTTGTTAGCATTTTTCAGGATTGACAAAACCTTCTGGTTGTATCACATACAACCTTTCCTCAAGGATATCGTTGAGGAAACAATGTTTTGACATCCTATCTACAAGATTTCATAAATCATGCAGTAATTGCTAATATAATTCCAACAGACTCTTAGCATCGCTACGAGTGAGAAAGTCTCATCGTAGTCAACTCCTTGAACTTGTCGGAAAACATCTTAACAACAAGTCGAGCTTTCTTAATGGTGATACTTACCATCATTGTCTGTCTTACTCTTAAAATCCATATGTACCCAATAGCCTTACCACCATCAAGTATTTATTCCAAAGTCATGGATCCTCTCTCGGATTTTATGGCCTCGAGCCATTTGTCGGAATTCGGGCCCACCACCGCTTCTCCATAGCTCGTAGGTTCATTGTTGTCTAGCAACATGACCTCTAAGACAGGATTGCGTACCACTCTGAAGTAGTACGTGTCCTTGTCGACCTACGAGGTTCGGTAGTGACTTGATCCGAAGCATCATGATCACTATCATCAGCTTCCACTTCAATTGGTGTAGGTGCCACATGAACAACTTCCTGTGCCCTGCTACACACTAGTTGAAGTGATGGTTCAACAACCTCATCAAGTCTCCACCATCCTCCCACTCAGTTCTTTCGAGAGAAACTTTTCCTCGAGAAAGGACTCGTTTCTAGAAACAATTACTTTTGCTTCCGGATCTGAGATAGGAGGTATACCCAACTTTTTTTGGGTGTCCTATGAAGATGTATTTATCCGCTTTGGGTTCGAGCTTATCAGGATGAAACTTTTTCACATAAGCGTCGCAGCCCCAAACTTTCAAGAAATGACAGCTTAGGTTTCTCTAAACCATAGTTCACACGGTGTCATCTCAACGGAATTACGTGGTGCCCTTTTTAAAGTGAATGCGGTTGTCTCTAATGCCTAACCCATGAACGATAGTGGTAATTCGATAAGAGACATCATGGTACGCACCATATCCAATAGGGTGCAACTATGATGTTCGGACACACCATCACACTATGGTGTTCCAAGCGGTATTAATTGTGAAACAATTTCCACAATGTCTTAATTGCGTGCCAAAGCTCGTAACTCAAATACTCATCTCTATGATCATATCATAGACATTTTATCCTCTTGTCATGATGACCTTCAACTTCACTCTGAAATTACTTGAACCATTCAATAATTCAGACTTTTGTTTCATCAAGTAAATATACTCAGTATCTACTCAAATCATCCGTGAAGTAAGAACATAACGATATCCACTGCGTGCCTCAGCACTCATTGGACTGCACACATCAAAATGTATTACTTCCAACAAGTTGCTTTCTTGTTCCATTTTACTGAAAACGAGGCTTTCAGTCATCTTGCCCATGTGGTATGATTTGCATGTCTCAAGTGATTCAAAATCAAGTGAGTCCAAACGATCCATCTGCATGGAGTTTCTTCATGCGTACATACCAATAGACATGGTTCGCATGTCTCAAACTTTTCAAAAACGAGTGAGTCCAAAGATCCATCAACATGGAGCTTCTTCATAAGTTTTATACCAATATGACTTACATGGCAGTGCCACAAGTAGGTGGTACTATCATTACTATCTTATATCTTTTGGCATGAACATGTGTATCATTACGATCGAGATTTAATAAACCATTCTTTTAGGTGCAAGACCATTGAAGGGATTATTCAAATAAACAGAGTAACCATTATTCTCCTTAAATGAATAACCATATTGCGATAGACATAATCCAATCATGTCTATGCTCAACGCAAACACCAAATAACAATTATTTAGGTTTAACACCAATCTCGATGGTAGAGGGAGCGTGCGATGCTTGATCACATCAACCTTGGAAACACTTCCAACACATATCGTCAGCTCACCTTTAGCTAGTCTCCGTTTATTCCGTAGCTTTTATTTCGAGTTACTAACACTTAGCAACCGAACCAGTATCTAATACCCTGGTGCTACTAGGAGTACTAGTAAAGTACACATTAACATAATGTATATCCAATATACTTCTATCGACCTTGCCAGCCTTCTCATCTACCAAGTATCTAGGGTAATCCTGCTCCAGTGGCTGTTCCCCTTATTACAGAAGCACTTAGTCTTGGGTTTGGGTTCAACCTTGGGTTTCTCCACTAGAGCAGCAGCTGATTTGCCGTTTCATGAAGTATCCCTTCTTGCCCTTGCCCTTCTTGAAACTAGTGGTTTTACCAACCATTAACAATTGATGCTCCTTCTTGATTTCTACTTTTGCGGTGTCAAACATCGCGAATATCTCAAGGATCATCATATCTATCCCTGATATGTTATAGTTCATCACGAAGCTCTAGCAGCTTGGTGGTAATGACTTTGGAGAAAACATCACTATCTCATCTGGAAGATCAACTCCCACTCGATTCAAGTGATTGTTGTACTCAGACAATCTGAGCACAAGCTCAACGATTGAGCTTTTCTCCCTTAGTTTGCAGGCTAAGAAAATCGTTGGAGGTCTTATACCTCTTGACGTGGGCACGAGCCTGAAATCCCAATTTCAGCCCTCGAAACATCTCACATGTTCCGCGACGTTTCGAAATCGTCTTTGGTGCCTCATCTCTAAACCGCTTAACTGAACTATCACGTAGTTATCAAAATGTGTATGTCAAATGTTCGTAACATCCACAGACGACGTCCGAGGTTCAGCACACCGAGCGGTGCATTAAGGACATAAGCCTTCTACGAAGCAATGAGGACAATCCTCAGTTTACGGACCCAGTCCGCATAATTGCTACTATCAACTTTCAACTAAATTTTCTCTAGGAACATATCTAAAACAGTAGAACTAAAGCGCGAGCTACGACATAATTTGCAAGAATCTTTTGACTATGTTCAGGATAATTAAGTTCATCTTATGAACTCCCACTCAGATAGACATCCCTCTAGTCATCTAAGTGATTACATGATCCGAGTCAACTAGGCCGTGTCCGATCATCACGTGAGACGGACTAGTCATCATCGGTGAACATCTTCATGTTGATCATATCTACTATACGACTCATGCTCGACCTTTCGGTCTCTTGTGTTCCGAGGTCGTGTCTGTACATGCTAGGCTCGTCAAGTGAACCTAAGTGTTTTGCGTGTGTAAATCTGGCTTACACCCGTTGTATGTGAACGTTAGAATCTATCACACCCGATCATCACGTGGTGCTTCGAAACAACGAACTTTCGCAACGGTGCACAGTTAGGGGGAACACTTTCTTGAAATTTTAATGAGGAATCATCTTATTTACTACCGTTGTTTTAAGCAAATAAGATGCATAACCATGATAAACATCACATGCAATCAAAAAGTGACATGATATGGCCAATATCATTTTGCTCCTTTTGATCTCCATCTTCGAGGCTCCATGATCATCATCGTCACCGGCATGATACCATGATCTCCATCATCGTGTCTTCATGAAGTTGTCTCGCCAACTATTACTTCTACTACTATGGCTACCGGTTAGCAATAAAGTAAAGTAATTACATGGCGTTGTTCAATGACACGCAGGTCATACAATAAATTAAGACAACTCCTATGGCTCCTGCCGGTTGTCATACTCATCGACATGCAAGTCGTGATTCCTATTACAAGAACATGATCAATCTCATACATCACATATCATTCATCACATTCTTTTTGGCCATATCACATCACATAGCATACCCTGCAAAAACAAGTTAGACGTCCTCTAATTGTTGTTTGCATGTTTTACGTGGCTGCTATGGGTTTCTAGCAAGAACGTTTCTTACCTATGCAAAAACCACAACGTGATATGTCAATTGCTATTTACCCTTCATAAGGACCCTTTTCATCGAATCCGATCCGACTAAAGTGGGAGAGACTGGCACCCGCTAGCCACCTTATGCAACAAGTGCATGTCAGTCGGTGGAACCTGTCTCACGTAAGTGTACGTGTAAGGTCAGTCCGGGCCGCTTCATCCCACAATACCGTCGAAACAAGATTGGACTAGTAACGGTAAGCATATTAAACAAAATCAACGCCCACAACTACTTTGTGTTCTACTCGTGCATAGAATCTACGCAATAGACCTAGCTCATGATGCCACTGTTGGGGAACGTAGCAGAAATTCAAAATTTTCCTACGAGTCACCAAGATCTATCTATCGAGAGACTAGCAACGAGGGGAAGGAGAGTGCATCTACATACCCTTGTAGATCGCTAAGCGGAAGCGTTCAAGAGAACGGGGTTGAAGGAGTCGTACTCGTCGTGATCCAAATCACCGGAGATCCTAGTGCCGAACGGACGGCACCTCCGCGTTCAACACACGTGCAGCCCGGTGACGTCTCCCATGCCTTGATCCAGCAAGGAGAGAGGGAGAGGTTGGGGAAGACTCCGTCCAGCAGCAGCACGACGGTGTGGTGGTGGAGGAGGAGCGTGGCAATCCTGCAGGGCTTCGCCAAGCACCGCGGGAGAGGAGGAGTACTTGGGAGAGGGGGAGGGCTGCGCCAGAACTTGGGGGTGCGGCTGCCCTCCCACCCCTCCACTATTTATAGGTGGGGAGAGAAGGGGGCTGGCCCCCCTAGATCCCATCTAGGGTTGGGGGCGGCGGCCAAGGGGGGGAGGAGTGCCTCCCAAGTCAAGTGGAGGCCCTCCCCTTTAGGGTTTCCCCTCTCCCATGCGCATGGGCCTTGGGGGGATGGTGCCCCTGGCCCATTAAGGCTAGGGCGCCCCCTTACAGCCCATGCTGCTGTATTGGACATGGTGGAACAATTTTCGGACCTCCGGACCCCTCCGGAATCCTCCGGAACCTTCCGGAAGCTTCCCGGTACAATACCGGAAAAAATCGAACTTTTCCCGGAACCCGAACAACAACTTTCCATATATAAATCTTTACCTCCGGACCATTCCGGAACTCCTCGTGACGTCCGGGACTCCGAACAACATTCGGTAACCACGTATATCTATTCCCTATAACCCTAGCGTCATCGAATCTTAAGTGTGTAGACCCTACGGGTTCGGGAACCATGCAGACATGACCGAGACGTTCTGCGGTCAATAACCAACAGCGGGATCTGGATACCCATGTTGGCTCCCACATGTTCCACGATGATCTCATTGGATGAACCACGATGTCAAGGGCTCAATCGATCTCGTATACAATTCCCTTTGTCTAGTGGTATTGTACTTGCCCGAGATTCGATCGTCGGTATCCAGATACCTTGTTCAATCTCGTTACCGGCATGTCTATTTACTCGTTCCGTAACACATCATCCCGTGATCAACCCCTTGGTCACATTGTGCACATTATGATGATGTCCTACCGAGTGGGCCCAGAGATACCTCTCCGTCACACGGAGTGACAAATCCCAGTCTCAATTCGTGCCAACCCAACAGACACTTTCGGAGATACCCGTAGTGCACCTTTATAGCCACCCAGTTACGTTGTGACGTTTGGTACACCCAAAGCATTCCTACGGTATCCGGGAGTTGCACAATCTCATGGTCTAAGGAAATGATACTTGACATTAGAAAAGCTTTAGCGTACGAACTACACGATCTTTGTGCTAGGCTTAGGATTGGGTCTTGTCCATCACATCATTCTCCTAATGATGTGATCCCATTATAATCTACATCCAATGTCCATGGTCAGGAAACTGTAACCATCTATTGATCAACGAGCTAGTCAATTAGAGGCTTACTAGGGACATGGTGTTGTCTATGTACCCACACATGTATCTGAGTTTCCTATCAATACAATTATAGCATGGATAATAAATGATTATCATGAACAAGGAAACATAATAATAATAACTAATTTATTATTGCCTCTAGGGCATATTTCCAACAGGCACTGCCAAAAGGCCTCTCTTCTGCTCCTGCAAACGAAGTCGGCAAATACGTCCAACCACGCATCGCACAACAACTCATCCTCCCTCACCGAGTACTCCGTCATCCTTTTTACTCTAAAAAAGGATGTGAAGTTTCAAAATAAGCTCAATGGTATTTGATCGAACACCTGTCGGGCGTGGTGTCCATCATAGACGGGGTCGACGGGGGGGGGGGCAAGGGTACTTGACTGCATACGGATCCAGGGTGGACGACACCGTAGTATAAGGAGAGCGGGCGCGTGGGTGGGGGCTGTGAACGCCCGACAATGCCTAGGCGGCGACCGAAGAGGTACAACGGAAGCATTGGACGTGGAGAGTGTGGTTGCAAAGTAAGGGGGAGCAGGCACAGAGTGAAAGAGGTTGAGACCGGGAGGAAGGATTTGAGTGGGTCGGGGATAATGGGGAGCAGGCACAAAGTGAAAGAGATTCAGACCGGGAGGACGGATTTGAGTGGGCAAGGGTACTTGACTGCACACGGATCCTGGGTGGACGACACCGTAGTATAAGGAGAGCGGGCGCGTGGGTGGGGGCTGCAGACGCCCGACAATGCCTAGACGACGACCGGAGAGGTACAACGGAAGCGTTGGACGTGAAGACTGTGGTTGCAAAGCAAGGGGGAGCATGCATAGAGTGAAAGAGATTGAGACCGGGAGGAAGGATTTGAGTGGGCAAGGGATGTCGGAGTCCTACGTGATGAGGCTGTTTCAAGGGCCGGCGTCGAAGGCGTCCTTAGATTTGATGTTTGTGTCTCAATCAAGATCGTTATTAGCCGACGTGTGGTGTTCATCTCAAAGATAAAAGGTGGGGAGTCGAACGTAGCACTAAGCTCTAGGATAAACTAATCTTGGTGGTCCAGCCTTGGGGGATGCTCAGTTCCAAAATTCTGCGCTTTGTGCAGCCCACACTTGGTGCATATGCATGTGGCTGCGCAAAATTCCCCTTTCGCGAATCCACTGAACCACAAGAAAATTAGCACATGTGCAGACAGGTGTGTAGAAACATAACGTACAGCATGAGATGACAACTGGGCGAAAGGCTCGATGATCTGGCACGAGTAATGCCAATGGATGCTTTTCCAGATGTGATCCTTCGTTATTTATTTTTTTTGAAACGGAGGCAAAAAATTTGCCTCATCCATTAATTAAGCAGAAGAGAATTGCCCAGTTAATTAACGGAAAACCGGGCGAAAACCATCACAATCCGCTGAGCAGCACACATAGAATACCCCATACACCCCTCTCTGAAGAGGGCCTCGTCGAGCTAGCACACACGTGTCATCGTCATCACTTCTCCTCCAGCGGCGTCATCGCCATCCCTAATCCCCGAGCAAACGACTTCGACTTCACCGTAGACGAGCATCAACACAACCCACACCATAGAGGTCATGTGGAGACAAATGAAGCTCCGCACCAAAACTCAGCCACCCACATCGAGGACAGCGCAACTCCAACTCTGACAGAGAGCTACGAAGAAGAAATATGCAAGGTTGACGCCATGAAAGACCGCCGAACAGACCACCTGCTACTCGTCATCGTTGCCACAGGGGCCCCGCCTCCTCAGCTCCGACTTCACAGCAACAAACGGGCTAAGGCAATCCCACGAACACGCCGAAGAAGAGCCGACTAATACAACCATTGTCGAGCCTCCGACCTCGCTCACCACCGCCATCGTTGCCACAGAAGCCTCGCCACAAATTCACCACTCTGGCACACCCGCCACTAGTCCCTCCAACTGATCCCCACCTCCAAAGACGAAGCCCTCAAGAGGGGCACGACGCATGACGCTGCCATCGTCCGATCCATGAATGCACGGATCTGAGGTTTCCCTCGGAGAAAGGGTCGGTAGGGAGATGACCACTTCACCACGGCAACACCTTCAAGAAGGTCACGACGCCCACGAGCGCCGCCGTCTGCCGGCTCCGGCCAAAACCAGAGTCAAAGCTTTCGCTCGGTGTAGTAGCACAATGGCCTGACCAAACCAGCTGAACCTCCAGCAATGCATCACCACCCACAGATCAGCTTGTCGATGAAGAACTGCTAGGAGCCGCCGCAGCAAGCGTCCAGCCATCAAATCCAGCCGCCAAGCCAGATCCGACCACAGGTGGCCGGATCCAAGGCCTCCCATCGCAGACTGAGCCACCGCGGCCTGCCAGCACCATGCGGATGTAGGCTATAGTGGAGCGCCGCCCGAAGATCCAGCCGCGCCGCAGCCCGCACCTGCGCCAACGTGCGCCCAGCGATGCACCTCCAAGCGCCAGACGTGAAAAACGCGGCCCTCGCGTCCGCGCCCTGCCACCCCTCTGCTGTCGTGCAGCTCCACATGGCGGACGCCTCGTCGCGTCGCCCAACGGCCAGATCCGAGCCGCCCCGGGCCGCCTCGCACCTCGCCCGCGGCGCACCACCCCTGGGCCTCCACGCCGCGCCCCGCCCAGAGCCTTCACACCGCACGCCCATGCCTTGCCCATACCCACCGCTGGCAGCAGCCGCCGACGCCAACCCACATCCGCCTCGGGAAGACCAGGCTTTGCCCGGGGACGCCCTCCGGCAGCAGCGAGGGGAGGTGGGGAGGTCCGCCGGTGATTGGATCTGGGCGCCCCGGTGCGGCCGCAGGAGCCGCACGGGAGCGATGTCCGTGTCCTTCCTACCCTACATGGCGTTGATCCTTCGTTATCATTCCGTCTAAAATACCACTGGAGCACTATGATTCTTGTCGGTGTAATTCCGTACAAGCAATTTTACTAAATATCGCATTCCCCGCATAAAGGAAAGGTGAATTACATGACGCAGTTTGCCACAGTTATGCATTGCCGCTCCCCAAGAGTATCCATTTCACATGTGATGTGAACTATGGCAAGCTTTCTAAATTCTAATGACTTCCTGTTGTGCTTGATAAGCTGGTGAGTGGTGACAAACTAGGGACGCGGTGAATTTGGGAACAAGACAAGACATGCTTAATTTCAGGCATCACGACCGAGCAGATAAGAAGATTGGTCACATTACGATTTGCTCGCTAGCAGAAACAGTAATTCCCCTTCAGATATCAGATGTACATGAATTCCCCACCCCTGACAGCATTGGCCGCTCCCTTCCTGTCTTCCTCCTCCTCTCGCTCCCGCTCCTTCCGGCTCTCGTACGCATGGTCGTCCGTCCTCAGCTCGTGCCGGCAGATCGGGCATGAGTTGTTCTCATCCTGCGGGATAGCCATCAAGATCGGTTAGCTGCGCTGGATTGTAATGATCAATTCGATTCAAGAGCAATGGTTATGAGGGTGCACGAGCAAAATTACCAGCCATGGCTTGAGGCAAGGGGGATGGAAAAGGTGCTTGCACGGCAGCTCCTGCATCTTGTCATCCACAACCAAGTTTTCTCGGCAAACAGCACACTCAGTCTCGCTGCCCAGCCTAGCAATGACTTCTTCAGTAACAGTTACAACCGGGAGATTAGCAACGACCTCCTTTGAAGCCGGTGGTACCTTGGGCTGCGCTGTGATACCCTGGCAATAGTAGACCCATACTCAAGATTCATACAAATATTCAAATATCAAATACTTAAGAACCGCACAATAGACTCTCTATCATGACAGATTTGTGATAGCAGCACCAGGAAGTTGCAAACTAATTGTACTGGCGCATCCCTTTTTAGCAAACAACAAGGCTCTGTAAATTTGAGGATGTAGGTCATCAAAGATAGGAAGGGGAGCCTTGGCGCAGTGGTAAAGCTGCTGCCTTGTGACCATGAGGTCATGGGTTCAAGTCCTGGAAACAGCCTCTTACAGAAATGTAGGGAAAGGCTGCGTACTATAGACCCAAAGTGGTCGGACCCTTCCCTGGACCCTGCGCAAGCGGGAGCTACATGCACCAGGTTGCCCTTTTTTTTAGGTCATCAAAGATAGCAGAGTTCCAAATCCATCAAAGCATTGCTGAGCGCTGATTTTAGCAATTCAGCACCACTTACGTGTGGTGCAGGCTAGGCTCAAGGTAACTCACAAACTATTGTAAAATACACATTGGATAAGATACTAACAAATTTATCGAATTTGTTCTTACTATAGCACTTAGAACGCCAAAATCTATATTTGCATACCTTCTATGGTTAGTGAAGATACCAAAAACATTGTGTGCATCAACAAACTAAATATAGAAAGGTTAAGATGTGAAAATGGGCACCAAAAAAATTAATCCTCGTGAACCTACCTGCAGTGATGCTTCCAAGGCACTCTCAAGCTCCGCGTCCCCTGATAAGGTGTTTAAGAAGTTCATTATAGCAGGTGTCATCTCCTCAGGCCTCAACTCCGTTCTAGTGTTGTTCCCATTTTGATCTCCAGAAGGTTCCGCTAAGATGTTCAATTCTCGTGTTAAATTCTGGGCGACAAGCCATGCTGGAGGAGGAGGTTCTTGTCCCACGGTAAGGTGGCCTTCAAAAAGGAATCTAGTGTCTGGGAAAGGCAACATCTTATTAGCAAGTAGATATTTCAAAGGGTAAAGACTTCTGAGGACAGACACTTGAGTAACCAAAGTAAGCACACAACAAGGCTTATACGGCCAAAAGTCTCTTGTATTTATACATGGTTGCCATGATATAGCACATAATACCATCTATTAAACTATGGACATTACAAGCCGAATTCTTATTGACATGGCTGCCAGAACACAACCAGACCAATCAATACAGGAATTACCAGCAAGGGATGTGCCGTGAGAATGTCGCCATGTGGAATTTCATAAGATGTATTCATGCTAAGTATTTATGTGTTACTAAATTCACAAGTTAAAATCTTGATTACATACCTGGTTCTCTGTTGGTTGGCATTGACTCCTCATTTTCTTTTTCATCAAGATGCTCCCGGGCCCTCAAAATGCAGGTTTTGAGGCGTTCCTTTTCAGCAGGATTAGTTAACAGCTTCTCTGTCGCTACGAAGAGGTTCAGACCAGCACGCCAGAATCCAGGTGCTGTATATCTAGTCTGAAGGACGGTTGCAACACGGCAAACCGTAGAGTACATCTGCAAAAAGTAGTTCACATATATGAATGATGACAAAACAAGGCAGAAAAATAGGATGACAGGCATGAAAAAGAAAACTGGATTGTAGCGCGTAGCAACCCGTAAAATAATAACATGGCTTGCAGAGTCATGGGCTGTATAGTAGGCAAAAAAAATAGTCCATGAGAACATTTCCAACTAAAAGAGTGCTAGGTGTATTTGTACCGAGTACCAAGAAGATCAGTTCAGGAGATAATGGCTCCATAGCCGAATGCTCTCTATGGCAAATATCCCCGCTAACATCTGTTTTGAACTCCCAGTCTTATACTTCCAGTCTGATGCCTTTGTGACATGTGGTGTGCACAATCGTGACTGTTCATGGCCATATACTCCCTCCGTTCCCAAATACTTGTCTTTCTAGGCATTTCAAATGGACTCAATATACGGATGTATGTAGACATATTTTAAAGTGTAGATTCACTCATTTTACGCCGTATGTAGTCACTTGTTGAAATCTCTAGAAAGACAAGTATTTAGGAACGGAGGGAGTATTTGTTTATGCTGACAATACAAAGTGCATCCAGCCATGGAAGTCAAAGGGCACAGCTATATTACTCTCTTCATCACATCATGTACATATAACCCTGTTCATTTCGATGGTATTATAGTTCTTTTGATTTGGTGATTTAACTCGTTAGAACCGTGATCACAAGTTTTTTGTTCATATAGAACATGGGAAACAATTGCCTTAAATAGTTTATCCATATATTGCGCCAGTTTTCAACAATTATAAGATATGTCATATTCGTTGGTTCCTTTGTTTTGTGCAAACATTAGTTAAAAAAATGGTTAATCCAGACACTGGTTAACATGATTTAGGCTTGGCACCTTACTATATAAAGTTATTTCCAAGGTCCACCTCGGATGCTAGACAAGGATTTCTGTAGCGAATCGATGCAGAGGCTAGCTTCAGCAGAACAAATAAGGTTAAGAATCGTAGTTTTGCCTAGATAGCAACAGCTGCAATAGAGACACTACTAACACTTTCTGCTGCTTGGGTAATGGGTAATTGAAAATACTCGAGAACTCTGAAACTGGAATAGCCATCATCTATCACCCGAAGCAGAGCGTTCATTGCTAGTTGATTTAACCAAAACAGGCGGAAGTCTTATTGCTAATTTGACAGTTGTATCTTGTATCTTACAAATGTAATTTCAATACTATGCAGGATCCGGTCCCGCACCAATCGAATTTTCTATCCCCAAATCCTCTCCTAGATCCACACCGAGCAGCAACCTCCCCCTTCTACGACCAATCTAACAACATCCCGCACATACCAGCCCCATGACAGGTCTGCTCCGTAGGGATGGGGAAGGTCGGGTGAGGTGAGGTCGGCCTTACCGACTCGCGGAGGGCGGGCGAGGCGCCGGCGTAGCGGTCGCGGAGCGTGGCGGCGAGGTCGGCGACGGCCTCCTCGAAGTGCTGCTTCTTGCCCAGCTTCCTCCGCAGCGCCTCCAGGCGCTCGGCCACCGCCGCCTCGTCCCCCGCCGTGGCAGACATGGCGCTAGGATTCCGATTCGACTGGGGTTTCAGCTTTCAAGGTTGCTTCCTGATCTGGTATCGGGTGGTCGATGGGCTGGCCGCGGCTCTGTGTGTGCACGATGCGTGTGTCGCCGGATGTATAAATGCCGACGGAGTCTGGCGGAGGGGCGCCTGGTGTCTTGGCGGAGAGGAAAGAAATACCGCGGGGACGGGACGGTGGCTTAGCCAGGGAGGCGGGCGGTGACGACGTGCGTGGCGTGCGAATGGACGGCGACGGGGCAGAGGGGTTGGGCCCAGCCTTGCAGCTTACTCCAGGGTCTGAACCGTCGGATCGACATTCGACGGTAAAGGTAAGTACACGTATTACAAAAGAAAAGAAATTCTTTGTCCCCGTGGTTGCAGTGCAGGAAGGCGGTAGAGGTACTGTGGATCTTCTAAACTGCACAGAGCCGTGACTCGCTAATTTGGACCGTATAAACGCATCGAACTGTCCGCGCACACTGACCGGACATACCTTAAATTTTTCTTTACATAACGGGACACTTCAATTAGTACGTACACCTCAAATACATACGGAGACATGCAATGTTTATGTAAACGATGCAACACACGTCGTCCGCCTACTACATCAGGACATGCCATCGAACTGCAAAAAGTTGTTATGTTCTACCTATATACTATGCATGGAGAAGATCATTCACGACTCTCCTTGCCCTTCTCGACGCCCTTACCGTCATTCTCGCGGAAATAGCAGTCAAAAACATAATATGGATCAAGTCGGGTCTGCTCATCGCTGGAGCTGTCCGACCCTTCGTTGTCATCTGCTTCTTCTTTGGGGGAACAATCTGGTCATGGCATGGACCGCCTTATTCTAATCTCGAGCGAGGGCGTGCATGTTCATCCGCTAACGCTTTTTGATGGTGCGAACGTGGATGGCTTCCTTCTCCGCGGCAGTGCGCGCGGCCGCATCCGCCGTCTCCCCCACCACCACGTCGGCGGCGAGGCGGGCCTCGACCACCCTCATCCTCTCATTCCCACGATGAGCACACCGCCCCGTAGCTCTCATACTCCCCCTCCCCCAAGATGAGGAAGCTAAGGGACCACGATGATTCAGTAGGATCCGAGCATCCGTTGTGGCGACGCAATCTTCCTGGGGGCGGCGGAGGGCAATGCGGACGGCCATTGCCTCCTCCAACCTGCATCGTACCACACCCCCAGTCGACGCATCTGGAGTATTTAGAGTCGGATCCGTTGCCCGCCATGTCAGAGAAGACCAGTATCATTGGACGGGGGCTTAGGGCAGAGTGAAGTAGAGTGCAATGGCTAGGGTTTGAAATAGATAGGAACGAATATATGTGGTCGTATGGGCCAACGTGGGTCGGGTCCAACATTGCGGACACGATTACATCCGGACTATCCTGTATTTAAGCTGGATATAAGGGTGTCAGTATGGGCGTTTGAGTCCGCTTTGGAATGTCCATCCAGTCGGATGCTCTTAGCGACATAGCGTACCTGAGAACGGATGGATACATGCATCCATAACATGATTGAGCCGAGCCGACAAGTATACAAGGAATGAAGGAAGAAGACTGGAAGAGCACCGGCGTACGGCGATGTGCTATCGTGTTGCGTAGAGTATATGTCTGTTTTGACATACCTACAGTTTACTCTCTTTTTTTGAAGCGGCCAGCATTGCTGGCATTTCATTGATTTTAGCAGAAGGGAGAGTGACAAAGGGCGATCAAGTGATCAAGAAGGGGAAATTACAACTGCCCCTCTAGCTGGGCCTAGGTCCTATGGCAATATTTTCACGTCACTTCCCCGAAGGGTAGCTCAATGCACTTAGCCCCGGCCATTCGCCATTGCTCCATGTCGCGCTTGCAGGCATTAGTGACATGTGTTGCGTTTGGCTGCTTTTCTCTGAAGGTGCAGGCGTTGCGTTCTAACCATATGTGCCAGCAGATCAGTGCCACCATGGTTCTTACATCCTTCCTGTGACCTGGTGCTGCAGCCGCTATTATTCTTTGAGCACGGCCCGTTGTAGTTGTTTCGTTGCACCAGAGGGTCTGATTCAGAGAGGCACATCCAATCCAAGTTGCCCCCGCTTGCCAGACTTGCAATGCAACCGGGCACTCCCAGCATAGATGGACAGAGGTCACTAGGCTGCGCATGCACATCGGGCAGAAATAACCATTTTCCCAGCCTCTCCTTTGCAGACGATCATTGCACCACAATCTATCTAGGTGCAGCAACCAGAGGAACATCTTGACCTTGCCTGGCGCCCAGATTTTCCACATGATGGATTTGAAGGAGGTGACCTGTCTATTGCTGAATTGAGCCCTGTACGCAGAGCTTGTTGTGTAGCAGCCTGATGCATTGAGCTTCCAGGTAATGGAATCTTGGGTTCCTGGGGTGGGAGTGGTGGCGGCCTGCCTGATCTCCCTCGCAAGCTGCACCACCTGCGGTGCTATGGCATCCGTGTCATTGCGCCTCAAGTCCATGATCCACCTGTCGTCGTGCAGTGCGTCCTTGACCGAGCGATTCTTCCTGGCTGATCTTGCAAAGAGGGTGGGGAAGGCTTGATAGAGTTGGCGTCCACCTAGCCATGAGCAGAACCAGAACGAAGCCGTCGCCCCATCTCCGATGATCACCGCTGTGGAGGCAGCAAACAGGGCCCTGTCCGAGGCATCACAGGGCGAGCCCGTTCCTACCCAAGGTCTTTCTGGGTGTTGCCAGGATTGCCATAGCCATCGCAGGCGTAGCGCCCTGGCGAATCTAGGAAGATCGTGGACGCCGAGGCCACCATACTCCTCCGGCGTGGTCACTGTGCTCCAGCCCACCTTGCACTTTCCACCGGACAGCTCCTCATCTCCCGCACAAAGGAAACGCCGCCGTGATTTGTCTACATCTTTATAGAATTTCTTTGGCACTCGCAGGGCTGTGAGAGCAAAAGTGGCCATGGCTGAAAGCACACAGCGTACTAAGACTCGCCGTCCGGCCAGCGGCATAAGTCTGCCTTTCCAGCCGGCGAGGCGAGCACGTATCCTGTCCAGAATGACCTGAATATGCGCTAGTCTAATATGCCCCGTAGAAAATGGGAGGCCTAGATACCTAATCGGGAACGCCGTCGTGATGCCGCCAAAGTTCCGAAGAACATCAGGAATGTATACGTCTTCGCACCTAATGGGAGCCGCTAGAGATTTGGCGAGGTTGACCCGGAGGCCTGTTGCATTGCCGAAAAACTGCAGCAGCTCAACTAGACTATCTACTTCTTGACGTGCAGGGTTAATGAAGATGACGGCGTCGTCCGTGTATAAGATCGTCCGCATCCTCGCCGTCGAACCCTGGATGGGGCTCAGCATGCCCATCCTAGTGGCCGCGTCCAGGAGGCGATGGAGAGGATCCATGCAAAGGATGAAAAGAAGCGGCGAAAGGGGATCTCCCTGTCTGAGCCCACGAAGATGGACAACTATGTCGCCTGGATCGCCGTTGAGAATGCGGGCAAAGGTTGAAGAAGATAGCAGCAGGGCGATCCAATCCCTCCAACGGGCCGAGAAGCCCAACTTCTGTAGCAGCTCTAACATGTACTCCCATGAGATACTATCGAAGGCCCTAGCTATGTCCAGCTTAAGGAGAAGCGCCGGGGTTTTGCTTCTATGGAGAGATCTAACTGAGTTTTGCACGTAAAGATAGCTGTCATGGATGCATCTCCCGCGCTGAAAGGCAGTTTGAGCAGGTGAGATAATTTTGTCCATGACGGCCGCCAGCCTCATTGATAACACTTTTGTGATCAGCTTAGCAATGGAATGTATCAGGCTTAAAGGCCTGAAGTCGTTCATTCTAGTGGCTCCGTCCTTCTTGGGCAAGAGAGCGATCATGGCTGAGTTGATCTCAGCAAAATTCCCATCAACTAGGTTGTAGAAGTGATCGAACACTGCCATGACGTCATTTTTTATGGTGCCCCAGCAAGCTCTGAAGAAAGTTCCTGAGAAGTCGTCGGGGCCTGGCGCTTTCTCTGCTGGAGATGCCATGATAGCAGCCCAAACTTCAGGTTCTGAGAAAGGGTTGTCCAGCCCCTCGTTTTGAATACTTGGCATATCCAATTCCTCCCAGTTGATGGAGCAACGCCTTTCCTCCTTTTTCCCCAGCAGACTTGCAAAGTGATCGTGTACAATTGCTTTCTTCTCCTCGTGTGCACTAGTTGTCCTTGCCTCTGTTTGCAGGGAGTGTATAAAGTTTTTCCTCCTCCTGGAGTTGATCTTTGCTTGGAAGAAGGCCGTTCTTGCATCTCTCGCCTTGAGCCAGGTTATCCTTGAAGCCTGTCTTTTCCTTGCTCTCTCTACTGCAGCCAGTCCAAGGATACGAAGCTTCAGCTGTTTCCTTAACCAGAATTCCTGTGGCGTTAGGCCTCTTCATTCTTGAGCTATATCAAGCCTCAAGATTACTTCGCACGCCAAGTGGAACTGGGTCTTTACATCGCTAAAAAGAGACTTTGCCCAAATTTTGAGATCGTGCGTTGTCCTCTGCATCTTTTTCTTGAGTCTGATGATTGGGCAAGTGTGATTAACCGGGCGCTGCCAAGCTTGTTCAACTGTTTCCTGAAAGTGAGGAAAGCATGGCCAAAAAGACTCGAAGCGAAATGCCGCTCTTTTGCGTGGAGCCACAGAGTTGGCAAGCAGCAAAGGGCAGTGATCTGAACAAGCTGTTGCCGAGGCCATCAACATGAATGAGGGGAAGAGGGCATCCCATTCCGAGTTGCAAAACACTTTTGTCAATGCTGACCATCATTGGGTTTTGCCGCTCATTTGTCCATGTGAACCTTCTATTTTTGCATTTGATCTCTTTCAAACCTGCTCTGTCAATCGCTGTTCTGAACATGCCCATGGTTCTCCTGTTCAGGTTGAGATTGTTTTTGTCGCGTGCTTCATATATGATGTTGAAATCTCCATTCAATAGCCATGGTTCTCCTTGTGGAGGTGCAGCGTGAGCCATTTCAGCGAGGAAAGCATCTTTGTGCATGTCGTCGACTGGTCCATAGACAGTTGTGAGCCAAAACTCGAGTCTGTCCTGGATCAGGGACACTTTTCCGGTGATCGAGAAGTTTCCAACTGCGTGTGTCACAAAACTGACCAGGCTTTTGTCCCATAGCACAGCAACTCCTCCTCTTGTGCCACTCGCAGGAAGAACAGCGCACCCTTCCAATCTGGCTCCTCCCAGCTCTCTAACAATACTGGGTGTCCAGGATTCTAGCTTAGTTTCCTACAGACAGAGAATACTTGCCCGGTGCGCCTCTGCTATCTGTCGCACGGGAGTTCGTCTTCCTGGCGTGTTCAGCCCTCTAATGTTCCAACTTAAGATTGCACAGCTTGTACTACTCATCAGAAACATGTAACAGCTCTAGGAGAAACAACACCAACAACGATATCCGACAGCTAATCATATTACGAGTGAAAGGGAGAAGCAACTGATACACAGCCATTCTATCCTGGGGGTGTCGTCGACCACCAATAGGCCCCAAATTTCGACGACGATCACAAAACCGCCTACCACTACTGATACAGAGAAGGACTAGGCCTAGCTCGAGCCGGCCTATCGCCGGCCATTGTCGGAAACTACTACAGAGGAAGAGGAGCGCTAACATGACTACACTGCAGCCTCCTCGGCTTCAGCTTCAGGCCCGGCCATTCCCACGGCCACGTGCAGCGCCTCCTTGTTGAGCCTGGTCAACTTGGCGATGACGTTGATGTCGTCATCGGAGAGCGGTTCGTCGAACCTATGGATGAGCGCTTCTGCCGCCTTGGCAGTCATCTTCTCCTTTGGACCCAGCATACCCAGTCCTTTCACCAGGCGTAGTGTGGCGCGCTCGGCGACGGGAGTAGTGTTGTTCTGAGCGCCTGACGAGCACTCTGACACGGAGGCGGCGTGGAGGTTGCCCTGGATTTGGCCGGTGCGGAGAACCTACGGGACAGAGGTAGCGGCAGCAGAGTTGGTGCGGGGCTGGTGAAGAGATCGCGAGCAGCAGGACCAGGGTCTTGAATCTCCAGGTGGCACACTTGCTCGGTTATCTCTCCGAGCTGCATCTGAACTGTTGCGGCGGTTGTTGGTGTTTTGCAGTTGAAGCTTGCAGGGATGTGGGATGGCCTGGATAGCGTTGGCCCGAAATGATCCGGGCCTTCCTTCTGAGCATCTGCGCGTTGCACTTTATCTCTGTCAATGAACTCCAGCGGCGCGTCCAGCACCGCTTCAATCTCTGCGTCGATGTGGGCAGCGTCAGGCTTGGCTAGCTCCATGGCGGTGATCGGCTTCTTTGCTTGAGCGAAGAAAAGCTCAAGATCGGCTTCAGAGCTGAGGGGAGCTGGTGGAGGTGGGGTGGCCTTGGACGCGTCCTGACTTGCACTCTTCTTGGACCCGTGGCCATTGGACTTGCGCCCGTTGCCGTTGGACTTGCGACCCTGCCTCTTGGAGCTGCCGGAGCGATGGCGCGACGGCGGCGAGCGACTGTGGATGCGGCGCTCCTTGGAAGAGACCTCAGCCTGCACTTGGTGGCCGCGCCCATGGCCCAGGAGCGTGTCCTTCCAGGATCTCCTGTCGGCCCCGTCGTTGTCGGGGTCACGCTGAGGGCCGCTGAGAGGCAGACCCCGGCATCCAGTGTCCACCATCGGGGCACAGTCCTGGCGCCTGTGCGGCTCCTCAGACTGGCCATCCTCGACGTGCATGGTCCAGGTGCCGGGGAAGGTGTGCGGCAGCGCGTCGCCGTCATCGATGCCGGAGGAGGGCAGCCCGCTCTGCGCGGAGTGGGAGGAGCGAGGGGAGCGCGGGGACCAGTCTTCGATGAGATCTACGTGGATGAGGAGGTCGAAGCGCGTCGCGCTCGGAGGAGGCGCCACCCTGCGGTCCGGCGGAGAGAAGCCAACCATCTCCTCCACCCGGCCGGTGCCCCGCGGAAGCTTCCAGTAGGTGTGCCTGGTGGGGATGAAGGACATGTCCCACACCCAGACCCAGCAGGCGAAGGTCTTGGTGTGGCCGCGCTCCAGCGTGAGGCTGTCGAGCCGGTCGACGCACACCTTGTCGCCGAACACCTCCTGCGCCCCCTCGATTGACCAGTACTGCATGGGCATGTGCTCGATGACGCAGCGGACATGCAGGTTGAAGGTGGCAAAGCCTGCATGGTCATCCTTGTGCCAGGGCTGAATGGCGAGGTTGAAGCCGTCGACGCGCAGGGTGCCGCGACGCACTGCATTGGCATGGTGCGCCGGTTGGGTGAAGACGACGAGAAAGTCTTCTGGTTGGTGGGCGGTTACCCGCAGCTGGCAGGGCAGGACGCAGAGCTGGGCCTCGAAGGCCCGCCCGACGGCCATCGGGGACGTGGCCGCCACCCCGTCCAGAGCGCGCAGCGTGACCGCGTGCTGCGTGAGGAAGAAGACGACCCGCTCCACCTCCACCAAAGAGACCCCCACCTTGTGGCTGGTGCGGGGGCGGTGCGCAGGATCAGCCAGGCTCAGCTCAGCCATCGACGAAGAGTGTAGGTGGGCGGGGGGCGGCTGCTAGAGCGGCGACGGAGGCGAGAGGGGAGGTGGAGACAGAGGTGGGAAGTGCAGGCGGGAGTGCACCGGAGGGTGGGGAGTAAGCGGACCTAGCCTAGCAGAAGCAGAGCCACCTGGGCCATTGCGAGGATTTTGCGGACACTCACGGCCAAAATGTCCCGGGCGCACGCAGATGATGCAATGGAGCGGGTCTCTACAGTCTTTCCGACAGTGGAACTTGCTGAGACACCGAAAGCAGCGGCCGCGAAAGCGGCTTAAGAAGGCCTCGCGGCCACCGACCGCATTGAACCCAGCCCGGCGATCCTGGGAGCGGAGTGGAGGAGGCCTGCTATTATCCGGCAGACCAGAGGGGCGGCCGCGATTCTTCTTAGAGGAGACAGCCGTCCATCCACCGTCCGACCCCGAAGGGGAAGGAATTGAGGGAGGCGGAGCAACTATGATGGACTGGAGACGACGGGAGGGGGGCACCCCAAGATCCGCAGGATCTGCAGCAGGGGCGACTACGATGGATTTAAGGCGCGGGGTCGGAAACTCCGGCGAACCCGGCCCAATAACTGCGTCCGCGGCCGTGGAGCATTCACCGCGAAGCAGGATCCGTGGCTGAAATCCCGGATCTGGGGCCGAGGATGCGCCGCAGCAATGGAGCACGCTGTGGGGGGGGGAGAGGCCGTCTCCGGATCGGAGGGCGAAACCAGATCTCCCACCGCAGAGCCGCAGCTGGATCCGGGCCGAGGAGAGCGTGGCGCGCCCATGCCGCCGGGGGGGGGGGGGGGCGGGGGTGGCCGCCGCGGCCGGAATGGCCAGCGGCGCGGGGGGCGGGGAGGGGGAGCTCAGCTCAGCTCAGAACCGGAACTCCGAGCCGGATCGATTGTATGGTTTTTGAGGTGCATTCTAAGTTGAGCATTACAGTTTTACTCTTCATCTGAATGGTAACATATCAACAATCTTATGTACCTTTTTTTTCTCCCCTATGCACAACTTTGAGTAGGATGGAATGCTGCAACAACAAGAACACCCCTGGACCGTGATTATGTTGGTGTACTCAGTGGACCGGCCAACGCCAAGTGCCCTTTTTGATAACATCACTACAATATCTAAGCTCCCTAGATTATAAGAGCTGTGAGCGCTCCGAGGCTAGAGGGTCATATGGTCATGTCTAGCTTTTCTTAGAAGATTCATGGTCTTTTACTAGATGCATATATATTGTTTTTTAATATTGTACAATCGAAGTTGCTCATATACACGACTAGACGAGCATACACCCATCTCTATGAATGCACGCACGCAAACCTTACTCCTATGAAAACTTCTAAGAGACTGAATCGGCACATCAAATATCTAAGCTCCCTAGATTATAAGAGCTGTGAGCGCTCCGAGGCTAGGAGGGTCATATGGTCATGTCTAGCTTTTCTTAGAAGATTCATGGTCTTTTACTAGATGCATATATATTATTTTTCAATATTGTACAATCGAAGTTGCTCATATACACGACTAGACGAGCATACACCCATCTCTATGAATGCACGTACGCAAACCTTACTCCTATGAAAACTTCTGAGAGATTGAATCGGCACATCATCTTGAGATTGACGAAGTCGTCACAGATATCTTCGTAGTAGATGAGAACGTCTTCTCTCACTGAACGCACATTGCCAAAAGGTTGTTTACTATTTAGGTCAACACTACTAGGGAAAACCTTATACACAGAAGTTTATCAGCAGCGCGGTTTTAAAATGGGCGCTACTGCTAATAAGTAGTAGCGAGGGGTATAAAAACCATGCCACTACTAAGTTGATAGTAGTAGCGAGGGGTATAAACCCGCGCTGCTACTTAATGGTCTCCAACAATGCCCCCGGGATAGGTCATAGTAGTAGTGAGGGGTATAAAATCGGCGCTACTACTAAGTAAGTAGTAGTAGCGCAGATAAGACCCCCACGCTACTACTAAGCGTGTCCACCCCGGCCCGATCCACACTCCCACCCCACCTCCCACCCCACCAACCGTCCCACACCACCCACTCCCGTCTGTCTAAAAAAACCATGTAACCCGATCCAGATCCCCAACCTTCTCTCCTCTCCCAACCCACTTGCCGCTGGCCTCCCTTCCACCTCCTCTCCTCCGCCCGTCCGCCCCCATGCCCCCGCCGCGTGCGCCACGCCGGCGGCCGCGCGCCCGCCGCTGCCCGCCCCCGCCCCCTCCATCGCGCACGTGCCCACCCGCCGCGATGCCAGCTCCTCCTCCGATACGGCATGCCGCTGCACCGCGGCATCGGCGTCGGCGTGGGACTGGACCCGTTGGAGCCGGCACTTCGCGGAGGTGGACCAGGCCGAGAGCTACGCGTCTGTGCTGCGCTTCCAGCTGGAGGAGGCCGTGGAGGCCGAGGACTTCGCCGAGGCCGCCGCCCTCAAGCGCGCCCTCCTTGACGCCACCGCCACCGACGCCGTCTCCCGCGTCATGGCCGAGCTCAAGGTCAGCTCGCTCGCCGCCTCCTCACCGATTCCAGCCCTGATTGTTAATACCTAGGTTATGTATCAGTTTTTCAATCTAATTTTTCAATTGAATCACTTCTCGTGCATGACTGCATGACCGCAGGTTGATAGATCACTTCTATCCTATTACTCTTTTCAATCTAATTTTTCACATGTCCATGAATTCCTAGTTGGATATAAACTGCAGTCATCCATTGATTTAGTATCAATTTTTCAGAAATCATGGCCATCTAATTTGATAAGAAACTGGAATCTAAGTCCATCGATTCCGAGATTCTGAATATTATTCTCTTATAGTAAGTACACTTCATCGATTTCTTTTGCACACCATGACAGTCTAATTTGAGTGTTGAAACATACTGATTTTACTCTACGCAAGTCAACCTGTATCACTAGATAATTTTTTGTACACAATTGAAAGGAATGAAGTATGTATAGTATCAACATATTCAGAAGTATCACTAACTGAAGGACATCTGCACGTATATGTAAATCGGTAGCAATCCTTTTACATAATCAAACTGAATTCGGTTCGGTTCAGTTAGTCGAGTCAAACATTGACGAATTCATCCAACCCGACCATGGTTAAAAATATTCTTTGCATCTTTGTTCCAGTGACATATATGAGTATATCATGTGCGATTGAGGCTATCCTGCTGAAGGGTAGGAAGATGGAGGAGCAGATTCTAACAGCAAGCGTTAATTTTTGAGTAATCGTATGTATATATTATTTATAGGACTGCTGTTGTGGTTTCGACCATGGCAATGAAGTGTGCGTCTGTTTAGTTCAGATTGAAATTCAGAAGGATAGGGAGAACTCAACTCTACAGAACTCAAGTACACCTCTGAATCTATGCACTGGTTGATTTATGAGCAATTATTATGCACTAAATTGGCCTATAGACATGTCCGATTTATGCTAATGCAGTAGACCAGACGAGATACCCCAATGATAAATAATTCTTTAATCAAACATCTAACTAATACTATCATGCTTAAGTAATTTTAGCTTTCTACATGGTTAAAAATATATTCTATTATATCATTATACGCTATCTTCTTCTGGCTAATTTTTTATAAAGTCAAGTGTTGAAGTCACTATGACGCGGATGCGGCATATCAATTGATATTTTAGGCGATGTGTTGTATTTTCTGTTGTTTCTTAGGTCTATTTTATAATCAAAAGATATTCTCAAATTGTTGATTCCATGTTTGGGATGACATTCCACCATAAGTATACATACATTTCAAATCTTCAGCTTTGCTTGGTTGACAAATACATGTATTGCACATGTAAGTTGTCTATCAAAATGAGGATAAAGATTAATGAAGTTTTTGGTTAAGGCGAATCTTAGCATCACTTGGATATAAGTGAGTTTTCTGTCATTGCAATCACACATGTCCACGCATTAGAGATGTATGGAAATATATTTGTTTTCTTCCATTGCAACGCATGGGCCTCTTTGCTAGTAGCTATCTAGTGATACAAAACTACAGTTTAGAATTGTCAAGTAGTTCTTTTTTTTACTGAATCAAACTGATTTAAGTTGTTAGTATGAAAGTACAGTGATGCTATCTTCTTTACTTTGGTGTTAAGTAACTGTTGTCTTACTTCCTCTTATTTGTTTTCAGGCGAATGTATACCCATCCACCTGATGGTTTTCTTAGTTAATCAAGCAGTCCACGAACACCAACATCCACCTGAGGGGACCCGGCCTTCTTCACGTGTCGAGCAACAAGTAAGGACCAGCCTTCGGCTGTTACTATTGATTCATGTGCATGCGCAAAAACAAAAGAAAATACAATACTAGATTTGGACACAACATGTGAACCAACAAGTTTTCACTTTCCTGACATGGGTGCAGGGGTGATCGAGGAGGATTATCGTGGCCCGGTGGGTGTCGTGCTCGCGACGTTGGAGGTCGCCAAGGTGGAGGTCCTCAATGCCACCGTCCGGGGGGGAGGTCCACCGGCGTCTGAACTCCAAGCCTTAGTAGATACATCTAGAGAAGTGGTATGTTTAGGTTGGTGGTGGAATGCTAGGGAAGGTACCCACCTTTAGATGATGGTTGTGTTTGTCTGATGTTAAATGGGACGTCGTGATTTCTTTCAGTCGAGATGTTGTTCCTTGACATGAATCTGATGTTAAATGGGATGTTGTGATTTCTTTCAGTTGAGATGTTGTTCCTTGACATGAGTTTATTTTGCACTGGGCATGTCTATTTTCTATCCAGGAATAATGCATCTAAATTTTATTTTTTTAATTCCTAATTAGCTACTAGTAGCGTGAGAGGAGAAGTGTACGCTACTACTACCTAGGATAGTAGTAGCGCTGGTTGAGATAGTAGTAGCGCGGTGCCATCTGCGCTACTACTAACAGACGTACTAGTAGCGTGGGTGGCATCCGCGCAACTGCTATCTAATTAGTTGTAGCGCGATACTAGTAGCATGGGTACCTGCGCTGCTAGTAGCCAATTTACCCGCACTGCTAGTAGCCTTTTCTCTAGTAGTGCAACCATCCAACTACGTGTGCCCAACACTTGACGGGTTACATGTCACTTACTCTCTGAACTAAAATCACGACATTTATTTTAGATCAGAGGGACATTTTTTCAAGAAAAAAACATGTCACTCATGTACATCTCGTACGAGGGAAATTAAATGATGCAGCCCACTATATCTACGCATATCCAAGTAATGTACAGTCGCACGGTCACCGCCAGCTTGGTCCATCATTGCCTCCGCGTCACATGGTTGCAATATGGGTGCCGTCGGTCCACCACCACGCCGCATGCCCATGCATCTCTCCATATTTCTCCCATTCTCTAATGGTGGTACGCCCGAGCCATCACCGCCTCCTCTACACCACACAGTTGCACAGGCACCCGGCCCATCTCCTACTCCTCCCTGTCATATGGTTGCACGGGCGCCACCAGTCCATCACCGCATCCTCCGTACCACACGGTTGCACCGGCACCCGACCCACATCGCCTCCTCCGCACCACAAGGTTGCACCGGCTTTGCATGTCCACCACCATGCCGCACACCCCCGCCCATCGCTCCATCTTTCTCTCCTTCTTTTGTGTGGCAATTAACGTCCAAAGATGATGATTCTCGGGGCCTAGAGGAGCAGGCGACAAGGTAGGCCGCCATGGCTAGCAATGGTGCTAGATAGGGATGACTGTTGTCTTCAGAACTTGGTCGCCTTCATCGACAAGCCATGGTCCACAAGGTCTACAGTACAACTCGTGATACCTCCTTCCTCTCCCTTTGTCATCCTTTCTTTGGTAGCCTGATTCAAATTCAATCTCACTCGCTTCGGGGATAAACAAGTAGCCGATTATACCGGGATTTTATCTCACCGTGTAAGGTTTCAATCTGAAAGCCTCATTCTTCACTGCTTGAGTACCATGTCCATGCTTGTGGATCAACAACCTCAGGCAGTTTATACCTGGCATGCTTTATGCTACCTCTGTTCCACAATGCAGTGCATATTAGTTTTTTCAAAAGTCAAAGATGTCCATGTTTGATCAAGTTTCTAGAATAAACTATCAATATCTCAAGTACTAAATAAAAAAATACACATGGATATTGATTTTTTTTAAACTTGGTCAAACATTGATAAGTTTGACTTTTCAAAACAAAGTATGTAGTATATTTTAGAACAAAGGCAGTACTAATTAGCATATGGTCCGTGCCTAAGGAGTAGGGTCTCTAACTGAACTTAATTGGCACTAAAACAATAAGACAAGATGATAACTAGGTTTTTTCATGAAGATAATTTTGTTAATTGTCACTAGGTTGCATGTACACAGCTGATTAGGCCTTATTAATGCATCAATAATGTTACATTCGAATGGAAACTTAGATAAAACACTTGTATTATTATCTCTTGATCCTTCCATTTCCGTCTCTTCCTCTTAGAGGCTGCTATCAACATGCTTCATTCCCTTTCCTGTCGTTAGACAGTGCCAAACATTGCATTTATTTCAAATATGTTCTTTCTATTTTGATTCTAACTACACATCTAAATGGTCATATTGAAAACCAGAAGCCATATATTTTGGTGCAGTGCTGCAACTTTGATGTATTTCTCACCTCCACTACCCTTTTTATTTATTGTTGGTGTTTTATGTTATTTGTATGTGAACAAGGTAAGTTATGAAATATTGGTTGGTCAAATCATAGAGTTGTATGATTGTTGTGGATGGATACTACAATTAGAAGCCTCGGATGCGTATATCATAGTTTTGAATTAGTTTTGCGGATGTATATTATCATGTCCATCCAGTACTATGATTTAACCCTGCAGGTTGAGGACATGCTTGATGTCAACCATTACTTTGGATATGTTTTTAGCAGTACTGCTAACATATCATTCTTGTGAAGAACAATAGTTGTAAAAAAACTAAGTAATATCCTATCAAGTAAATGATTGTGTGTCTTAGACTCTGGACATATCCTGCAAGGTAATAAAGGGTGTTACCATCCTAAAATTATGGAAGCCAAAACACAAGGCCCATGAAATGAACAACAAGCCCGACCCAGAAATAGAGAAGCAAGGAATCTATTCGTGAATTAACAATTAAACAAATAAATGGTAAAAAGGTAGAACGGCGCAGCAAAGCGCGCGTATGCTTCTAGTTGTAGATGGATGGCGGCTGAAAGAGGACTTTGATTACTCCTACCAGGGAGAAAATAAGTACCTCGTACACTTTGGTTGTGAGGCCGACATGGCAAGAATTCTCCGAGGAAGGCCATGGCAGTATGAGCATGATCCGCCGCAAATTGAAGCGTATGATGGTATGAGGAAAGTGTCGGAATACAAGCAGACCTAGCAGGATGGCAAGGTGGTAGATCAGGATATGGAGGAACGGACCAGCAACTTGGAGGCAATCGGCCTAGGGGCCGCCAACGAACTGGCGGGGCCGGCGGAGCCCTGTCAGGAGCAATGAATATCCTCAGTTGGAACTACCGATGTGGGGGGAACCCTCGAACAGTTCACAATCTTGTGAGTCTAGTGCAGGCTCAGTCCCCTAGTATCGTTTTTCTTTATGAGACTAGACAGTGTAAGAATAAAATGAAGTGTCTTCGTGCTCGGTTAGGTCTAAGAGGTTTTGATGGTTTCGATTGTGCCGTTCGTAGTGGTGGTCTTGCTTTGTATTGGCATGAGTCACTGAGCCTTGATGTAAAATAAATAAATGAACGATATATTGATGCATATGTTACTGGTACGGCGGGTGAGCAACCTTGGTGGCTTACCTGTGTCTACGGCGAGCCCCGGATGGAGGACCGGCATCGCATGTGGTCCCTCCTCAATGATCTTCACCGACAAGCCATCATGCCATGGGCCGTCGTCGGATATTGCAATGAAGCGATGTGGAGCTTCGAGCACTTCTTTGACACACCGCGCTCGGCAGGTCAAATGCTTGACTTCAGAGATGTTCTTAAGGTTTGTGGCTTGGACGACCTTGGTTTTGCAGGTCTCTCATACACCTTTGATAATCGGCGTGGGGGACGGGCAAACATCAAGGTCCGCCTTGACCGTGTTGTTGCTAACAATTGTGGAGAGATATCTTTGCTCATGCGTGAGTGGAGCACCTGGTAGCACCCTGTTGGGGAACGTAGTAATTTCAAAAAAATCCTATGCACACACAAGATCATGGTGATGCATAGCAATGAGAGGGGAGAGTGTTGTCCACGTACTCTCATAGACCGAAAGCGTAAGCATTATGACAACGCGGTTGATGTAGTCTTACGTCTTCACGATCGACCGATGCTAGTACTGAACGTACGACACCTCCGCGATCTGCACACGTTCATCTCGATGACGTCCCATGAACTCACGATCCAGTAGAGCTTCAAGGAGAGTTCCGTCAGCACGACGGTGTGATGACGGTGTTGATGAAGCTACCGACGCAGGGCTTCGCCTAAGCACCACAACGATATGACCAAGGTGGATTATGGTGAAGGGGGCACCGCACACGGCTAAAGATCAATGATCAACTTGTGTCTTTGGGGTGCCCCGCTCCCCCGTATATAAAGGAGTGGAGGAGGGGCAGGGCCGGCCCTCCTATGGCGCGCCCTGGAGGAGTCCTACTCCCACCGGGAGTAGGATTCCCCCCCTTCCCTAGTTGGACTAGGAGAGAAGGAAGGGGGGGAGAGGGAGGAAGGAAAGGGGGGCGCCCCTTCCCCCTAGTCCAATTCAGACCAGAGGGAGAGGGGGCGCGCGGCCTGCCCTGGTCTCCTCTCTCTCTCTCCACTATGGCCCAATAAGGCCCATACACTTACCGGGGGGTTCCCGTAACCTCCCGGTACTCCGATAAAATCCCAATTTCACCCGGAACTATCCCGATGTCCAAATATAGTCATCCAATATATCAATCTTTATGTCTCGACCATTTCAACACTCCTCGTCATGTCCGTGATCTCATTCGGGACTCCGAACAACCTTAGGTACATCAAAACACATAAACTCATAATACCAATCGTCACCGAACGTTAAGCATGCGGACCCTACGGGGAGAACTATGTAGACATGACTAAGACATGTCTCCGGCCAATAACCAATAGCGGAACCTGGATGCTCATATTGGCTCCTACATATTCTACGAAGATCTTTATCGTTCAAACTGCATAACAACATACGTTGTTCCCTTTGTCATTGGTATGTTACTTGCCCGAGATTCGATCGTCGGTATCTCAATACCTAGTTCAATCTCGTTACCGGCAAGTCTCTTTACTCGTTCCGTAATGCATCATCCCGCAACTATCTCATTAGTCACATTGCTTGCAAGGCATATAGTGATGTGCATTACCGAGAGGGCCCAGAGATACCTCTCCTACAATCGGAGTGACAAATCCTAATATTGATCTATGCCAACTCAACAAGTACCATCGAAGACACCTGTAGAGCACCTTTATAATCACCCAGTTACGTTGTGACGTTTGGTAGCACACAAAGTGTTCCTCCGGTATTCGGGAGTTGCATAATCTCATAGTCATAGGAACATGTATAAGTCATGAAGAAAGCAATAGCAACAAACTACACGATCAAGTGCTAAGCTACCGGAATGGGTCAAGTCAATCACATCATTCTCTAATAATGTGATCCCGTTAATCAAATGATAACTCATGTCTATGTCTAGGAAACTTAACCATCTTTGATTTAACAAACTAGTCAAGTAGAGGCATTCTAGTGACATTATGCTTGTATATGCATTCACACATGTACTAAGTTTCCGGTTAATACAATTCTAGCATGAATAATAAACATTTATCATGATATAAGGAAATATAAATAACAACTTTATTATTGCCTCTAGGGCATATTTCCTTCAGTCTCCCACTTGCACTAGAGTCAATAATCTAGTTCACATCACCATGTGATTTAACACCAATATTCACATCTGTATGTGATTAACACCCATAGTTCACATCGTCATGTGACCAACACCCGAAGGGTTTACTAGATTCAATAATCTAGTTCACATCTCTATGTGATTAACACCCAAAGAGTACTAAGGTATGATCATGTTTTGCTCGTGAGAGAAGTTTAGTCAACGAGTCTGTCACATTCAGAGCCTTATGTATTTTGCAAATATTCTATGTCTACAATGCTCTGCACGGAGCTACTCTAGCTAATTGCTCCCACTTTCAATATGTATCTAGATTGAGACTTAGAGTCATCTTGATCGGTGTAAAAGTTTGCACCGATGTAACTCTTTACGATGAACTCTTTTATCACCTCCATAATCGAGAAACATTTCCTTAGTCCTCACTAAGGATATTCTTGACCGTTGTCCAGTGATCTACTCCTAGATCAAAATTGTACTCCCTTGCCAAACTCAGAGCAAGGTATACAATAGGTCTGGTACACAGCATAGCATACTTTATAGAACCTATGACTGAGGCATAGGTAATGACTTTTCATTCTCTTTCTATTTTCTGCCCTAGTCGGGTTTTGAGTCTTACTCAACTTCACACCTTGCAACACAGGCAAGAACTCCTTCTTTGACTGTTCCATTTTGAACTACTTCAAAATCTTATCAAGGTATGTACTCATTGAAAAATCTTATAAAGCGTCTTGATCTATCTCTATAGATCTTGATTCTCAATGTGTAAGCAGCTTCACCGAGGTCTTTCTTTGAAAAACTCCTTTCAAACACTCCTTTATGCTTTCCAAAAAATTCTACATTATTTCTGATCAACAATATGTCATTCACATATACTTATCAGAAAGGTTGTAGTGCTCCCACTCACTTTCCTGTAAATACAGGTTTCACCTCAAGTCTGTATAAAACTATATGCTTTGATCAACTCATCAAAGCATATATTCCAACTCCGAGATGCTTGCACCAGTCCATAGATGGATCACTGGAGCTTGCACACTTTGTTAGCACCTTTAGGATTGACAAAACCTCCTAGTTGCATCATATACAACTCTTCTTCAATAAATCCATTAAGGAATGCAGTTTTGACATCCATCTGCCAGATTTCATAAAATGTGGCAATTGCTAACATGATTCGGACAGGCTTAAGCATCAATACGAGTGAGAAAATCTCATCGTATTCAACTCCTTGAACTTGTTGAAAACCTTTCGCAACAAGTCAAGCTTTGTAGACAGTAATTGTTGGTCAGCGTCAGTCTTCTTCTTGAAGATCCATTTATTCTCGATGGCTTGCCGATCATCAGACAAGTAAACCAAAGTCCACACTTTGTTCTCATACATGGATCACATCTCAGATTTCATGGCCTCAAGCCATTTCACGGAATCTGGGATCATCATCGCTTCCTCATAGTTTGTAGGTTCACCATGGTCAATTAACATGACCTCCAGAACAGGATTACCGTACCACTCTGGTGTGGACTGTACTTTGGAAGACCTACGAGGTTCTGTAGTAACTTAATCTGAAGTTTCATGATCATCATCATTAGCTTCCTCACTAATTGGTGTAGGAATCACTGGAACTGATTTATGTGATGAACTACTTTCCAATTTGAGAGAAGGTACAATTACCTTATCAAGCTCTACTTTCCTCCCACTCACTTCTTTCGAGAGAAACTCCCTCTAGAAAGGATCCATCTTAGCAACGAATATCTTGCCTTCGGATCTGTGATAGAAGGTGTACCCAACAGTTTCCTTTGGGTATTCTATGAAGACGCACTTCTCCGATTTGGGTTCGAGCTTATCAGGTTGAAACTTTTTCACGTAAGCATCGCAGCCCCAAACTTTAAGAAACGATAACTTTGGTTTCTTGCCAAACCATAGTTCATAAGGCGTCGTCTCAACGGATTTTGATGGTGCCCTATTTAAAGTGAATGCAGTTGTCTCTAATGCATAACACCAAAACGATAGTGGTAAATCGGTAAGATACATCATAGAACGCACCATATCCAATAAAGTGCGGTTACGACGTTCGGACACACGATTACGCTGTGGTGTTCCATGTGGCGTGAGCTGTGAAACTATTCCACATTGTTTTTAAATGAAGGCCAAACTCGTAACTCAAAATATTCTCCTCTACGATCAGATTGTAGAAACTTTATTTTCTTGTTACAATGATTCTCCACTTCACTCTGAAATTCTTTGAACTTTTCAAATGTTTCAGACTTGTGCTTCATTAAGTAGATATACTCATATCTACTCAAATCATCTGTGAAGGTCAGAAAATAACGATACCCGCCACGAGCATCAACACTCATTGGACCACATACATTGGTATGTATTATTTCCAACAAGTCAGTAGCTCATTCCATTGTTCCAGAGAACGGAGTTTTAGTCATCTTGCCCAAAAGGCACGGTTCACAAGTATCAAATGATTCATAACCAAGTGATTCAAAAACTCCATCTTTATGGAGTTTCTTCATGCACTTTACACCGATATGACCCAAACGGCAGTGCCACAAATAAGTTGCACTATCATTATCAACTTTGCATCTTTTGGCATTAATAGTATGAATATGTGTATCACTACCATCGAGATCCAACAAACTATTTTCATTGGGTGTATGACCATCGAAGGTTTTATTCATGTAAACAGAACAACAATTATTCTCTGACTTTAAATGAATAACCGTATTGCAATAAACATGATCAAATCATATTCATGCTCAACGCAAACGCCAAATAACATTTATTTAGGTTCAAACTAAGCCCGAAAGTATAGGGAGTGTGCGATGATGATCATATCAATCTTGGAACCACTTCCAACAAACATCGTCACTTCACCCTCAACTAGTCTCTGTTTATTCTGTAACTTCTATTTCGAGTTACTAAATTTTTTTAGCAACCGAACAAGTATCAAATACGTAGGGGCTACTATAAACACTAGTAAGGTACACATCAATAACCTGTATATCAAATATACCCTTGTTTACTTTGCCATCCTTCTTATCCACCAAATATTCAGGGCATTTTCGCTTCCAGTGACCATTTCCTTTGCAGTAGAAGCACTCAGTTTCAGGCTTTAGTCTAGCTTTGGGCTTCTTCACGGAAGTGACAAGCTTGCCATTCTACATGAAGTTCCCTTTCTTTCCCTTTGCCCTTTTCTTGAAACTAGTGGTCTTGTTAATCATCAACACTTGATGCTCTTTCTTGATTTCTACCTTCATCGATTTTATCATCATGAAAAGCTCAGGAATCATTTTCGTCATCCCTTGCATACTATAGTTCATCATGAAGTTCTACTAACTTGGTGATGGTGACTAGAGAACTCTGTCAATCACTATCTTATCTGGAAGATTAACTCCCACTTGACTCAAGCGATTGTAGTACCCAGACAATCTTAGCACATGCTCACTGCTTGAGCTATTCTCCTCCATCTTTTAGCTACAGAACTTGTTGGAGACTTCATATCTCTCAACTCGGGTATTTGCTTGAAATATTAACTTCAACTCCTGGAACATCTCATCTGGTCCATGACGTTCAAAACGTCTTTAAAGTCCCGATTCTAAGCCGTTAAGCATGGTGCACTAAACTATCAAGTACTCATCATATTGAGCTAGCCAAACACTCATAACGTCTGCATTGATAACCCACAAGTATAGGGGATTGCAACAGTTTTAGAGGGTAGAGTATTCAACCCAAATTTATTGATTCGACACAAGGGGAGCTAAAGAATATTCTCAAGTATTAGCAGTGAGTTGTCAATTCAACCACACCTGGATAACTTAGTATCTGCAGCAAAGTATTTAGTAGCAAAGTAGTATGGAAGTAACGGTAACAGTAGCAAAAGTAACAATAGTAGTTTTGTAGTAATTGTAATAGTGGCAACGGTAAAGTAAATAAGCAAAGAGAAATGTGTGAAAAGCTCGTAGGCATTGGATCAGTGATGGATAATTATGTCGGATGCGATTCCTCATGTAATAGTTATAACATAGGGTGACACAGAACTAGCTCCAGTTCATCAATGTAATGTAGGCATGTATTCCGAATATAGTCATACGTGCTTACGGAAAAGAACTTGCATGACATCTTTTGGCCTACCCTCCCGTGGCAGCGGGGTCCTATTGGAAACTAAGGGATATTAAGGCCTCCTTTTAGTAGAGTACCAGACCAAAGCATTAACACTTAGTGAATACATGAACTCCTCAAACTACGGTCATCACCGCTAAGTGTCCCGATTATTGTCACTTCGGGGTTAACGGATCATAACACATAATAGGTGACTATAGACTTGCAAGATCGGATCAAGAACTCACATATATTCATGAAAACATAATAGGTTCAGATCTGAAATCATGGCACTCGGGCCCTAGTGACAAGCATTAAGCATAGCAAAGTCATAGCAACATCAATCTCAGAACATAGTGGATACTAGGGATCAAACCCTAACAAAACTAACTCAATTACATGGTAAATCTCATCCAACCCATCACCGTCCAGCAAGCCTACGATGGAATTACTCACGCACGGCGGTGAGCATCATGAAATTGGTGATGGAGGATGGTTGATGATGACGACGATGACGAATCCCCCTCTCCGGAGCCCCGAACATACTCCAGATCAGCCCTCCCGAGAGAGTTTAGGGCTTGGCGGCGGCTCCATATCGTAAAACGCGATGAATCTTTTTTCTCTGTTTTTTTTCTCCGCGAACGTGAATATATGGAGTTGGAGTTGAGGTCGGTGGAGGTCCAGGGGGCCCACGAGGCAGGGGGTGCGCCCCCCACCCTCGTGGACAGGGTGTGGCCCCCCTGGTGATGATTCTTTTGCCAGTATTTTTTATTAATTCCAAAAAGTTGCTCGGTGGATTTCCAGGTCATTCTGAGAACTTTTATTTCTGCACAAAAATAACACCATGGCAGTTCTGCTGAAAACAACGTCATTTCGGGTTAGTTCCATTCAAATCATGCAGGTTAGAGTCCAAAACAAGGGCAAAAGTGTTTGGAAAAGTAGATGCGACAGAGATGTATCAACTCCCCCAAGCTTAAACCTTTGCTTGTCCTCAAGCAATTCAGTTGACAAACTGAAAGTGATAAAGAAAAACTTTTACAAACTCTATTTGCTCTTGTTGTTGCAAATATGTAAAGCCAGCATTCAAGTTTTTAACAAATATTATGAACTAACCATATTCACTATAACACTTAGGTCTCATGTTTACTCATATCAATGGCATAATCAACTAGCGAGCAATAATAATAAATCTCGGATGACAACACTTTCTCAAAATAATCATAATATGGTATAACAAGATGGTATCTCGCTAGCCCTTTCTGAGACTGCAAAACATAAATGCAGAGCACCTCTAAAGATCAAGGACTGACTAAACATTGTAATTCATGGTAAAAGAGATCCAGTCATAGTCATACCCAATATAAATTAATAGTAATGCATGCAAATGAAAACGGTGCTCTCCAGCGGGTGCTTTTTAATAAGAGGGTGATGACTCAACATAAAAGTAAATAGATAGGCCCTTCATAGAGGGAAGCAGGGATTTGTAGAGGTGCCAGAGCTCGATTTTGAAATAGAGATAAATAACATTTTGAGCGTTATACTTTCAATGTCAACGTAACAACTGAGAGATCTCAATATCTTCCATGCTACACACATTATAGGCGGTTGCCAAACAGAATGGCAAAGTTTATACTCCCCCACCACCAACAAGCATCAATCTATGGCTTGCCCGAAACAACGGGTGCCTCCAACTAACAACAATCCTGGGGGAGTTTTGTTTGCAATTATTTTGAGCATGGGATTGGGCATCCCGGTGACCAGCCATTTTCTCGTGAATGAGGAGCGGAGTCCACTCCTCTTGAAAATAACCCACCTAACATGGAAGATATAGACAGCCCTAGTTGATACATGAGCTGTTCGAGCATACAAAACAGAATTTCATTTGAATGTTTAGAGTTTGGCACATACAAATTTACATGGAACGGCAGGTAGATACCGCATATAGGAAGGTATGGTGGACTCATATGGAATAACTATGAGGTTTATGGAGTTTGGATGCACAAGCAGTATTCCCTCTTAGTACAAGTGAAGGCTAGAAAGAGACTGGGAAGCAACCAACTAGAGAGCGACAATAGTCATGAACATGCATTAAAATTAATCAACATTGTGTGCAAGCATGAGTAGGATATAATCCACCATGAACATAAATATCATGAAGGCTATGTTGGTTTGTTTCAACTACATGCATGAACATGTGCCAAGTCAAGTCACTCGAATCATTCAAAGGAGGATACCACCCTATCATACCACATCACAACCATTTTAATAGCATGTTGGCATGCAAGGTAAACCATTATAAGCTCCTAGCTAATTAAGCATGGCATAAGCACCTATAATCTCTAATTGTCATTGCAAACATGTTTATTCATAAAAGGCTAAATCAGGAACGATGAACTAATCATATTTACAAAGACAAGAGAGGTCGAGTTCATACCAGCTTCTCCCATCTCAATCAGTTCATCATATATCGTCATTATTGCCTTTCACTTGCACGACCGAACGGTGTGGATAATAATAATAGTGCACGTGCATTGGACTAAGCTGGAATCTGCAAGCATTCAATTCAAGGGAGAAGACAAGGTAATATGGGCTCTTGGTTAAATCAACAATAATGCATATGAGAGCCACTCAACATTTTCATCATGGTCTTCTCCTCTCGACCCCAAAGGAAAGAAAAGAAATAAAACTATTTACACGAGAAAGCTCCCAACAAGCAAAAGAAGAACGGGAAATCTCTTTGGGTTTTCTTTTAGTTACTACTACTACAGGCATGGAAAGTAAACTAACTAATTTTTTGGTTTTTCTTAAGGTTATTCAAACACACAAGAAGAAAGAAAGAAAAAGAAAATAAACTAGCATGGATAGTACAATGAAAAAGTATGAGCACCGACAACTAGCATGAGTGTGTGAACATGAATGTAATGTCGGTGAGAAATACATACTCCCCCAAGCTTAGGCTTTTGGCCTAAGTTGGTCTATGCCCATGGATCGCGGCTACTCTCTCTGGTGTACTGAGGAGTGTCATCAAAGTACCACTGGCTGGCGATCTCCTTCGGATCCCACTGATAAAAGGACAGTTGATAAGGGTCAAGTAGTGGTTCCGGCTCCGGCTCTGGAGCTGATGTCTGGCCCAGGTGCGCATAAACAGCCTCCGGCAAGACGAGGTATGTGCCTGCAGATAAGTCAAACAAAGAGGGTGCAGGCAAGATAATAGTCTTACTGTGAGTTTTATGGAATCTCAAATTATACTTAAGCATCTTCTCATCATTTTTAACAATAAACTCATGCGCTACCATACTCTTATAATATAGAAAAGTAGGGGGCAACAGCTTTTCCTCTTTCTCATAATGCCTAATAGGTATCCTGAAGTGTTTAGCAAGACGTGAAGCATAGATACCTCCAAAGATGGGGCCCTTTGTACGGTTCAGACTTAATTGTTTAGCAACAATAGCGCCCATACTAACAGAGTTATCACGAAATAAAGCATGGAACAAAATAATAATATCAAGAACACTAAGGTTTCCGCAGTTTCCGCGACCAATTAAGCATCTACTAGCAAATATTGCAAAGTAACGTAGAACATGAAAGTGTATGCTAGTGATTCTTGCATCGGAAACCTTCCTCGTTTCCCCTACAGTAATCATATCAATAAATCCATCCACATCTTTATGATGTGGTTCCTCTAGGCTGCCCTCGAAGGTTATCTTGCAAACCACACAAAATTCACATAATGACATCTCCCTAGCCTCATCATATAAATGAAACTCTACTAAAGGAGGTGATTTCTTAGGATGAAAGTAAAAATTTTGCACGAAAGTATTGGTGAGTAAGAGATACTTTTCGAGCTGGTCGTGGAGGAAGCCGGTGAGGCCCGCATCACTAGCCAAAGAATAAAAATCATCATGAATCCCGACTGCTCTCAAGAACTCATCACAACGCCATTCACACGGTCGAACTTCCGCGACGCGAGGGAGATTATACTTGGGTTTTTTATTCTCCTTGGCATGTTTCTCCTTCGAGCTTTGGCTAGAAGAGCCCCTAAAAAATCTCTTCATCATTTTCTTAAAATTTCTGAAATTTTTAGTAACTCAAAATAAAAGTGAACCAAACTCAACAATATTGATAGCAACTACTCCCACAAGTGCCTAGAGACTATATCATGCATTAGAACTACTTGGGACCATATAAATTTGACATGAAAGCTCAAGAACAGGGTCACCTTAGCAGCAAAAATTTGCAATGAATAAAGCACTAGAACAAAAACTAATTGGACCATTGGAGGAGTCACATACCAAAGAACAATCCCCCAAAGCAGTTTTGTGAATGGAGCTTTGAGCAAGGAGATCGAAAATGGCAACAAAATTAGCTAGAACTCGTGCTTGAGCTGGATAGTGATTTTTTTTGGGGGGGGGGAGAAGAGCATGGGTGCAGGAATAAGTGGAGGGGGACACCATGGGCCCACGAGGCAGGGGACGCGCCCCATGGGGGTGGGCGTGCCCTGGACCCTCGTGGCCAGGTGCTTGCTCCCCCTGCTGTGTTCTCAGTGCCAGATATTCCCAAATATTCCAGAAAAAATCATACTAAATTTTCAGGGCATTTGGAGAACTTTTATTTTCGGGGTATTTTTTATTGCAAGGATAATTCAGAAAACAGACAGAAACAATACTAGCTTTGCTTTATTTAATCTAAATAACAGAAAGTAAAAAGAGGGTACAGAAGGTAGTGCTTTCTAACTTCATCCATTTCATGCTCATCAAAAGGAATCCACTAACAAGGTTGATCAAGTCTTGTTAACAAACTCATTCCAAATAACATGGAACCGGAGAAATTTCGAATAACACTAGGTTACCTCAACGGGGATATGCACATCCCCAATAATAAGAATATCATATCTCTTCTTGACAGTAGGAAGAGGAAATTCAAAACCTCCAACAATAATCGATGGAATAGAATTGATACTGTGAACTTGAGGTTGTTTCCTCAGAAAGTGTACCGTATGCTCATTACCATTAACATGAAAAGTGACATTGCCTTTGTTCCAATCAATAACAGCCCCTACAGTATTCAAGAAGGGTCTACCAAGGATAATCGACATACTATCGTCCTTGGGAATATCAAGAATAACAAAGTCCGTTAAGATAGTAACATTTGCAACCACACCAGGCACATCCTCACAAATACTGACAGGTATAGCAGTTGATTTATCAGCCATTTGCAAAGATATTTTAGTAGGTGTCAACTTATTCAATTCAAGTCTACGATATAAAGAGAGAGGCATAACACTAACACCGGCTCCAAGATTACATAAAGCAGTTTTAACATAGTTTCTTTTAATGGAGCATGGTATAGTTGGTACTCATGGATATCCAAGTTTCTTAGGTATTCCGCCCTCAAAAGTATAATTAGCAAGCATGGTGGAAATTTTAGCTTCTGGTATCTTTCTTTTATTTGTAGTAATATCTTTCATGTACTTAGCATAAGGATTCACTTTAAGCATATCAGTCAAACGCATACGCAAAAAGATAGATCTAATCATTTCAGCAAAGCGCTCAAAATCCTCATCATCCTTTTTCTTGGATGGCTTAGGAGGAAAAGGCATGGGTTTCTGAACCCATGGTTCTCTTTCTTTTACCGTGCTTCCTGGCAACAAAGTCTCTCTTATCACAACATTGATTCTTTGATTGTGGGTTATCAAGATCAACAGCAGGTTCAATCTCTACATCATTATTATTGCTAGGTTGAGCATTAATATGAAAATTATCATTAATATTATCACTAGGTTCATGTTCATCACCAGATTGTGTTTCAGCATTAGAAATATAAATATCATTGGGATTCTCAGGTGTGTCTACAACAGGTTCACTAGAAGCATGCAAAGTCCTATCATTCTTATTTTTCTTCTTTTTAGAAGGACTAGGTGCATCTACATTATTTCTCTAAGAATCTTGCTCAATTCTCTTAGGGTGACCCTTGGGATACAAAGGTTCCTGAGTCATTTTACCCGTTCTAGTAGCTACTTTAACAGCAAAGTCATGTTTATTATTCAATTCATTGAGCAAATCATTTTGAGCTTTAAGCACTTGCTCTACTTGAGTGGTAACAATAGAATCATGTTTACTAATGAGTTTAAGTTCACCTTTAACTCTAGACATATAATCACTCAAGTGTCCAATCATATAAGCATTACTTTTCAATTGTCTACCAACATAAGCATTGAAGTTTTCTTGTCTAGCCATAAAGTCATCAAATTCATCCAAGCATTGGCTAGCGAACTTAGTATACGGGATTTCAACTTTATCATATCTATAGAGAGAATTTACCTTTACTACCTGCGTCGGGTTATCAAGACCATGTATTTCTTAAATAGGTGGTATATTAAGGCCATGTATTTCTTTAGCAGGAAGTAAATTCTTAACATCTTCAGCTTTAATACCTTTTTCTTTCATAGACTTCTTTGCCTCTTGCATATCTTCTGGACTGAGAAATAGAACACCTCTTTTCTTTGGAGTTGGCTTAGGAGTTGGCTCGGGAGTTGGCTCAGGAAGTGTCCAATTATTTTCATTAGTCCACATATTATTCAATAGCAATTCAGCTTGATCAACTATTCTTTCCTTGAAAACACAACCAGCACAACTATCCAGGTGGTCTCTGGAAGCATCAATTAGTCCATTATAAAAGATATCAAGTATTTCATTTTTCTTAAGAGGGTGATCAGGCAAAGCATTAAGTAATCGGATAAGCCTCCCCCAAGCTTGTGGGAGACTCTCTTCTTCAATTTGTAAAAATATATATATTTCCCTTAAAGCAGCTTGTTTCTTATGAGTAGGGAAATATTTAGCAGAGAAGTAATAAATCATATCATGGGGACTACGCACACAACCATGATCAAGAGAATTAAACCAAGTTTTAGCATCACCCTTTAATGAGAACGGAAATATCTTAAGGATATAATAGTAGCGAGATTTCTCATCATTAGTGAACATGGTGGCTATATCATTTAACTTAGTAAGATGTGCCACAACAGTTTCAGATTCATAGCCATAGAAAGGATCAGATTCAACCAAAGTAATTATCTCAGGATCGACAGAGAAATCATAATCCTTATCTGTTGGGGATATAACTACTGAGTGTAAACCGCCCAGGAGGGGCCGGTTCACCCTCAACTATATTGAAGCCCACGAAGACTTAGAAGATGGCGCTTTACTCTGAAACTTAGAGGCCTGGAGCCCAAAGGCGGATTAGGGCCCATAGTGGTAAACCGCCATAGTCATGTAACTTGTGTTGTAAGATAAGGAAAGGAGAGACCGAGCTGAACACTTGTACGAGTCGGCCTCGGGACTCTGTAGACCGGTCGGGCGTCAACCCGTGTATATAAGGGGACAACCCGGCGGCGGTTCAGGGACAAGAAACACAACTCGATAGCCAGGCATAGCTTGTTTAGCTCCCTGGTTAGCGAGACCCCAATAATCCCATCACAACTAGATGTAGGCCTTTACCTTCATCGAAGGGGCCGAACTAGTATAAAATCCCTCGTGTCCTTTGTCCGGTTTAACACCTTTAAGCTAACCCATCGCGATGGCTCCACGACTAAGTCCTTACACGAGGACATCTGACGTGATATTTCCACGACAGTTGGTGCCCACAGTGGGGCTATCGCACGATGGTTTCGAGTTCTTGAAGGGAAGCTTCGAAGGACTCAAAAGATATGTGGTGGGCCGGATGACCAAGAGTCGTCGCGGCAAGCTCTACATCGATGATGCAGGCTGGGGCCCCGAGACCGGCTCAATCGAGTACGGGTACCGGGTCCCCTTTGGCGGAATTCACGTCTTCATCGGCAAGATCGGCGAACCGGGCCCTGAGCCGGACATTTGCACCGACCTCGTCGAAACGGCTCAATGTGCAAGTCCCTCCCGGATTCAGCCTCCCATGAAGCGTGCGTTCGTGGGATGTGTCCACGGGATCGGATCTGAACCAGTGTCTGAGGGTGACACGGTCGCTTATTCCGATGGCGAATCATCAGGTGAAACCGAATCCTTGTACCAAGTTCAGGATGGCGTGTTTGAAGGTTATTCCGATGGCACCAGTATTCCGGAATTCCTTGAAACGCCGAACCACGTTGGAATCTTCATGGCTGGAACACAACCAACCTTACAAAACTCTACTGCGGCGGTGTCTGGACCGGTAGGGCAGGAGGCTCCACGCACCGGCCGGCTCAAGTTCTCTCTGGTTTGATGGATGCCTGGGCGGCCTTGTTGACCACAGTAGTTACACCAGCAACGTAGGATCGGCACAATGCGGACATTGCGAGTCTAAAAGATCAGATAACGCAAGCCAAAGCGGACTTAGCAGCTGAGGAAACCAGGATGGTGGAGGAACGGGCGGCTTTAGATGCCCAGGCGTAAAGGATTCAAGCTGAGAATTATCGGCTTTTGATGGATCAGAACGCTTTAAATCAAGTATCTAGAAGGAAACATCAATCTCGCTTGCTGGCGGATTACAATGCAATGAATCTCTTTGGAACGCCTGGTGCAGGAACTAGTAACCCGTCAGCAGTAAACTGGAATGCCGATCCAAGGACCGGGGCGCCGGATCAACCTCAGGTGATGGGTCCACCTCAGCGTACGGACAACCCGCCACGGTATACCACACCACCGCCGGGTCACTTTTCTACCCCGTTGGACAATATGATAGCAGCAGCATCCCGGTTGGCTGCTATTTCGATTGAAGGTGAATCACCGGTAGCGGCTGAGACACAGCGGGCTAGGGATCTTCTTCAAATAGCTTTGACACAGTAGCAAGCTTACTCGTATAGCCGAGACAGGGTTCACTCAACTCCACGACCGAGCAAAAGCTATAGCAGGCACATAGATGAACCAGAGGTATCTAGCAGTGCGCGGCACCGCATTGTCCCTCAAGGGCCTAATCCGGTGCGTGGTGATATGAACACTCAGGACGTGGTGGATAATGGCAGAGCACGACGGGAGGCCGCTTTAGCAGCACAACATACGGGGCGATACCAACCTGCCCCGGTTCAGCCAGCAGCATCAGTAGGCCGAGGCATTGGAGTTGCTTTCAGCTCGTGGGGAGTGTCGTGCCTTATTCCGGTTCTCCGTAATGTGCGATTGCCTAAGGACTTCAAAGGCCCACGTAAGGTGCCGAATTACACCGCTGATTAGCCACCCGAGGCATGGGTAGAAAGTTATGAGATGGCGATGGAGATGCTGGACGGTGATGAAGTGGCTTGTGCAAAGTACTTCACGATGATGTTGGAGGGAACAACCTGCACTTGGTTGAAAAATTTACCACCTAACTCCATCGAGTCATGCCAGTTGAAGGCCGGTATATAGCCAATTTCAAGGACACATGTAAGCAGCCTATGTCCATTGTGGATCTCGATGCCTGTGTGCAAGGGGAGAACGATTCAACAACTCATTGGGTGCGCCGGGTTTCAGAAGTCTTGCATTCATCGGACCGTATTAATGCTGGCTCGGCGATCATCACCTTGGAGCGTAATTGCCGGTTTAAGTCACTGAAGATGAAGTTGGGATGGCTCAAGCGTCACTGCAACGACATGGGCACCCTTATGGCCGCCTTGGTCAAGTATGCCGATTCTGATAATACCAAGGATCCCGATTCTGATGAGGAGAAACCGGAGAAGGGAAAGAAGAACGGAGGTGCAAAGGGACAGCAGCACAACCAAGGAGGCCATGGGAATAACGGTAAGCGTAAAGCAGATTCAGATTTTGTGGCTAACGCTAATGTGCAGCGTCGTAAGGGTAAACCGCCCCAGCGCGGCGGCGGAATGAATCTGGAGCGTTTGTTGAATCAGCCCTGCCCAAAACATGGGACCAAGGAGGTTCCTGCGACGCATCTCTAGAAAGATTGTCACATTATGAAGGAGTTCAAAAACTCTGATCTTTTCCGGTATGATCAGGGTCCATCAGGCGGTTCAGGTCCAGGTTTTCATGGAGGCGGTGGTTCAAGCTCTGGATTTCAGAATAATCAGAGCAACCAGAACAACCAAAGTGGTAATAACCAGCAGAGTAATCAAGGAAATCAGCAGCAGTTGGGTTACCAGAGTCACCCAAAGCAGTTGAATGGTGGGCAGTATCATGTGTTCACCATTAGTTTGTGCAAGCGTGATCAGAAGCTTCACAAGAGGGCCGTTAATGCTGTTGAACCGGCAGTACCACGTTACCTGCGGTGGTCCGAGCAACCTATCGTATGGAGCAGAGAGGATCATCCGCCCCGGGTTGACAATCCGGGTCACCCGGCTTTGGTGGTGGCACCTCAGGTGGGAGGTTATAAGTTCACCAAGGTGCTCATGGATGGAGGAAGCAGCATCAACATTCTGTATTATGAGACCTTCCGTCGCATGGGGCTGACAGACAAGAGTCTTAAACCGTCCAATACTGTTTTCCATGGTGTGGTACCAGGTAAATCGGCATATCATGTTGGTAAGATCGCTTTGGAAGTTGTGTTTGGTGATGAACATGATGCTCGGTCTAAGACATTGACCTTTGAAGTGGTGAGGATCCAGAGCCCATACCATGCACTGTTTGGGCGACCGGCTTATGCAAAGTTCATGGCAAGGCCTTGTTATATTTACTTGCAGCTTAAGATGCCGGGTCATAAGGGGACCATTATGGTTCAAGGAAGTCGTAAAATCTCTTTGGATTGCGAAGAAGGTGATGCGGCCTATGCTAAATCGGTTTGTGCTACAGAGGAGCTAAAGTTTTATAAGGAAAATGTTGATCCGGCACACATGACCCCTCTGAAGAAGCCTACCACTGAGCATGACCCAACCCTGCATTTCAAACTGGCTGATGAGACTAAACTTGTTGACTTCGTTCCTGGCGATTCATCCAAGCAGTTCAGCATCAGCACAAATCTGGATCCGAAATAGGAAAGCGTGCTCATCGAGTTCATCCATGAGAACTGGGACATTTTTGCATGGAAGCCTTCTGACATGCCAGGTGTATCGAGGGAACTTGCTAAGCACACTCTCCATATTGATCCCAAGTTTAAACCGGTCAAGCAATTTCTTCGTCGCTTTAACGAGGAAAGACGCAAGGCAATTGGTGAAGAGGTAGCCCGGGTTTGGCTGCTGGGTTTATCGTGGAAGTGTTTCACCCTGAATGGTTGGCTAATCCGGTGCTTGTTCTTAAGAAAAACGGCACTTGGCGCATGTGTGTGGATTACATAGATTTGAACAAAGCTTGTCCGGCCAATCCTTTTGCTCTCCCGCGTATTGACCAGATCATTGATGCGACGACGGGTTGTGAGCGTTTGAGTTTTTTGGATGCTTGTTCAGGCTATCATCAGATCAAAATGGCAGTTAAGGACCAGGAGAAGACCGCCTTCATCACTCCCTTTGGAGCCTTCTGCTATGTTTGTATGCCCTTTGGGCTCAAGAGTGCCCAGGCAACTTATCAGCGCTGTGTGCAGAATTGTCTTCATACTCAGATAGGGCGCAATGTTCATGCCTATGTTGATGACATTGTGGTAAAATCCAGGAAGAAGGAGACACTGATAGATGATCTCAAGGAGACCTTTGACAATCTGCGGGTTTACAAGATGATGCTCAATCCGGACAAGTGTGTCTTTGGTGTTCCGGCAGGCAAGCTTCTAGGCTTTCTGGTGTCCAACAGAGGCATTGAGGCTAATCCGAAGAAGATCAAAGCGATTACATCTTTGGCTAAACCGGCGTGCATCAATGATGTTCAGCGTCTAGCAGGGCGGATTGCAGCCCTAAGCCGGTTTATCAGCCATTTGGGAGAGAAGGCGATCCCTCTATATCAGATGTTGAAGAAAACAGACACCTTTGTCTGGAGTGATGCGGCTAATGTGGCGTTTGAAGACTTGAAGCGGCAGTTGGCTGAACCGCCGGTCCTTGCTGCTCCGATTGACAGGGAGCCCTTGTTGTTGTATGTGGCTGCTAATGCCCATGCTGTCAGTGTGGCAATTGTGGTGGAGCGCAAGGAAGCTGGTAAGGAGTACCCGGTTCAACGGCCGGTTTACTATATCAGTGAGGTGCTTATCGAGTCAAAGCAGCGATATCCACATTGGCAGAAGCTAGTATATGGGGTTTTTATGGCAACTCGGAAGCTCAAACAATATTTCCAAGGCCATCCCATTACGGTTGTCAGTTCAGCTCCGTTGGGTGATATAATTCAGAACATGGAAGCAATTGGCCGGGTTGCAAAATGGGCAATTGAACTTGGTCCACATGGTTTGAAGTATGTGCCTCGAACAGCCATAAAATCTCAAGCACTTGTGGATTTCATCAATGACTGGACCGAGTTACAAGCACCAGAGGACAAACCGGATAGTACATACTGGACGATTCATTTTGATGGATCCAGGCAATTGGAGGGCTCGGGGGCTGGAGTTGTTCTTACTTCCCCTCGAGGTGATAAGATTCGTTATGTCCTCCGTTTAATGTTCCCCTATACTAACAATTCAGCTGAGTACGAGGCTCTACTCCATGGGCTCCGAGTGGCCAACGAGATGAATTTAAGTCGGGTACGATGCTTTGGAGATTCTGATCTGGTGGCTCAGCAAGTTTCTGGCACTTGGGATTCTAAGGATCCACTCATGGTGGCTTACAGATGTGAGGTGGATATTGTGGTGGGTTAATTCAAAGGGTATCGGGTTGAGCATATCGATCGGCGTAAAAACGAAGCAGCAGATGCTTTAAGCCGGCTTGGATCTCAGTGTAAACCGGTACCTCCCAATACCTTTTTAGGTATTTTGCATAACCCGTCTGTTAAGTTACCTACAGAGGAGGATTTGGCTGTTCCTGATCCGGAGGCTCAATTGGTGGCCGCTTTACACGTTGTGCCGGATTGGACGGTTCCATATTTGGCGTATATGAACCGGGGCGAGTTACCAGATGATGAAGTCCTGGCTCAGCAGATAGTCCGGTGGTCCAAGTCCATGGTTATTCACAATGGCGAGTTACACCGCTGCAGCGTTTCAGGTGTATTTCAGCGTTGTGTTTCTCCGGAAGAAGGCCAAGAGATCCTACGGGAAATTCATGAAGGGGATTGTGGTCATCACGCCGGTTCAAAGTCCCTGGTTGCAAAAGCTTTTCGTCATGGATTCTACTGGTTGACAGCTCATGCTGATGCGGAGGATTTGGTAAAGCGATGTGACGCTTGTCAAAAGTTTTCACGTAGAGCTCTTCCGGCTCAAGAATTAAGGATGATTCCCATCACTTGGCTGTTTGCCACTTGGGGGCTTGACATGGTAGGACCCTTTAAACGCTCCGAGGATAAGAAGACCCACCTGCTGGTGGCGGTTGACAAGTTCACCAAGTGGGTTGAAGCAGAGTCAGTTAGCAAGTGTTATGCAGCTACGGCGGTACAATTTCTCAAAAAGATTATCTTCTGCTTTGGCTTTCCACACAACATCATCACGGACAATGGCACAAACCTCTCTAAGGGTGAGATGGAAGATTTTTGCCAGAGAGAACACATCCGGCTTGACTTAGCATCCGTGGCGCACCCCCAGACCAATGGTCAAGCGGAGAGAGCTAATCAAGAAATCTTGAAGGGTATTAAACCCTGGCTTATGGTTTCTTTAAAGCGGATGCCGGGTTGTTGGGTGGAAGAATTACCTTCTGTGTTATGGAGCATCAACACCACCCCTAATAGATTGACGGGTTACACGCCTTTCTTCATGGTGTACGGGGCAGAGGCGGTCCTCCCAAGTGATATTCGTCAAGATTTGCCCCAGGTTGCTAATTATGTTGAAGCGGACAATGAGCAAGCACGCCAGGAGGCATTGGACCTGTTAGATGAAAAATGAGATATGGCTTTAGCCCGTTCGGCGGTTTACCAGCAAGACCTGCGGCGTTATCATAGCTGTCGGGTTAGGTCAAGAACCTTTCAAGAAGGCGATTTGGTGCTCCCGCTCATCCAGGATCAGACCGACATGCACAAGTTATCCCCACCTTGGGAAGGACCCTTTGTGGTCAGCAAAAATCTGCACAACGGATCATACTACCTCATTGACGTTCGAGACAACTCACGCACTTCTGAGGAGGAGACCCGGCGGCCGTGGAACATAGTTCTCCTACGGCCTTACTACACTTGAGCCCTAGGCTTTTCTTATGTACATATTCGACAATGTATATATTATGATTAATAAAATAAATCAGCATCCTTGCTATAAGCAGGGCCTCAGCTGCTTTTTCTCAAATATCCTTTGAGTTACATGGGGGCTTCAGCTAACAAAACGGAGTACTACCTCTTAAACCGGCTATCATGCCACCATACAGCTTGGGAGCTTCACAGCCAAGGGGCCAAAGAGAGTCTGGATGCTATGCACAGCTCAAACATAGGCACCCAATAAGCACAGCTCATCACGTTACTTGGGGGCTCTTTGTGTAAAGTAACAAAGAGTTTGAAAGGACCCATGTAGCTGGGTATTGACCCACGACTTGGAAGCCTGGTATATTTACCTAAAACCCCGGGTTAACCTGCCTTCATCAAGTAAGCCACTCCTATCCAGGTAATCCTGGCACGACCCTCTGAATGTTTGACAGTTACTCTCATTGAGACCCTGAACTTGTCAAAGTTAAAACGGAGATTGGTTAGTTGGAGGCCCATCTTAAAAGGCTTTGTCAAATGGTTTAACTCAGCGGCCTGGCAGCCCATGAAAAGCCTCGAATTTGGGCCTAGCAGCCCTCGAAAAGCCTCGACTACACGGTTTTATTTGCACTTGTCACTATTTTTCTTTTGATGACTTTTGTGTTAAACCGGTTATGGCTTTTTAGTCATCATATTAACCCGGTGTTTGTTAACCCGGCTTGGATCTCACCTAAAAGTTGACGAACCTTATTATTAAACCGGAGTTTACTAACCCGGCCTGGCTTTGACTACTTGTCGCCAGTTTTGCTCATCTGGTGTTCATCATAACCCGGCATGACTTCTTATACACCATTAGTACAAAGTGAAGTTGTACAAACATTCAAGATTTGGGTCTTTACCCTTATTACAATCAAAGTTGGTAAACCAACTAACGTGATATCACATCGCAGATATAGGGATTGCATGTTATGATATATGAGCCAACATTGAAATTTTCATGACGGATCACATAAAGTATTTCCCATTGCACGATGGCAGCAGATCAAAGTATTTTTGCTACCCTATTACAAGGCGCCTAAACAGCCCAAAATATGGAATTGTCTTAAACCGGACAGTTTTGTGCAATATCAACCGGATTGCCAGATCAAGCATCATCGCCATGTTGACGTGAAGTAGACGGGTCATCTGGCGTCGATTCAACCTCCTCCTCCCCATCCAGTGGTTGGAAGTCAGCGGTGGTCCAGTCAATCCGGGTTAAGGCCAAAAAGACAACCTCTTCACTTATAAGATCAGTTGGATCAACGTTAGGGGCGTAAGTGTGCTTACGGATTGGCGGAATAAGATTTTTTGCACTTCTGGAATGACAGCCTCAACCCATTTGTTGTCAGCATCATAGAAGGACCGGTGAACCGTCAAGTTTGCTTCTTCTGCCAACTGACTCGCCAGAGGATGCATCTCCCTTGTCACACGTTTGAGGGCATCGTTATCAAACACTGCCCCATTTTCCTGTTCACTAGGAAAGCCCTTGGCAATATCGACCGGATCAAGGTCAGCTATCCATGCCTTGGCTCGAGTGAGTGCTAACAAAGTGCCAGCCCTGGCGGCGGATCGTTTCACCTCTTTTATCTGAGCTGGCATTGTAGATAACTTAGCCAAAGTGTCCTTGATCGGTGTCGGGGCCACATTGTCATAAGAAGTTGCGCAGATAACCCGTTGTGCACCGGTATACAACTGTTCAATCAGCGTATAGGCGGCCTTGAGCTTCCTCCGCATATCAGAGCCTAGCTGAGCAATGCAGCCACCTACAACGGTTTAAGGATTTCACGTTAAGCCGGCGAAATTTCAAAGCGGATTATTCATAAAGCATTGCCCAACGGTACTTACCAAATACTGCAGAAGTCATAGCATTGACTTGGCGCTTTAATCCAGTAAGCTCTTCCGCCACCGGTTTAAAAGCCGATTCAGCGTCTTCCGCCCACTTCAGCAATCTAGCCTTTTCGGTATCCCAGTTGGCCCGTTCAGACTTGAACCACTCTTTGAGTTGTTCCATGGTGGTTAAGGCGGTTTTCAAATCATCCCTGGCCTTGGTGGTTTCTGCTTGTTGGGATTTCACATTTTCTTGAAGATCGGCAATCTGAGAGACTTGTTGATTTATCTCACTCTGCAACAGTAAGAAGAGCATGTCAATACCTTTTTTTGGAAAGTCCCAAGCATATAACCAGTTATACACTTGGCACTTGGGGGATAATGTGGATCACTTTTTTCTACTGAATTATTGAAGTCCCACGAATTAATACAAGTTTTAATCATGGCACTTGGGGGCTAATGTGTGTTTGATCAAAAATACACAAGGAAAATCAACAAAGTACAGTGGAATATACAAAGTCCCGGTTTGACTTTGTAAAAAGATAAACCGGCCCTTGGGGGCTACAATGCAATGAAGGTACAGAGTAAAGGATCAAACGGTTTACCTCATAGCGCTCCTTCATCAAATTTACCAAACCGGCCTCATAGTCTCGGCTGGTGAAGAGACGGTTTAAGAAGTCAGAATGAAGGTCCTGAGCAGATAAATCAGCATAGTCTGACAGGTCGGTTTTGCTTTTCCCCTTGTTCATAAATGCAAATTCATCCTTGGCGGAATGCTTGGATAAAGCAACTGGGTTGCCTGGGGTGGTATATGTCGTGCCAGTAATAACAATGTCATCATCCTTTGCGGGGCTTGATGGATTGACATTCTCCTTAGCGGGGCTTGGCGCTTTGGTAGCAGGGCTCGACAGTTTGGTAACAGGACTTGGCGGATCAGCAATTGGACTTGGAGGGGTGGCATCAGGAGTTGATGTATCACCCTGTGTCTCCGGATAAGCTTCTGGCGGATTAGCATCAGCGCCTGGATTTTGCGGAGTAGAGTGGTCTGTGGCAGTCTCAGGATTTTTGCCCTCATTTTTTGGGGTCTTCTCCGGATCAACATCGTCAGTATGGCCGCTGTTCTTGGCTTTTTTTACTCAATTGGGCCTTGGCGCTACAACATCCAAAGTTAGGATATGATAAACCGACGCAGGGAGAAACAACTTGAGAAAATGTGCTTACCCAACGGCGATCTTGAGGGGAGGCAACTGAGTGGTTGATGAACCGCCAGACGAGTTGGAAGATGCCTGATAATTCAGATCAGACGGTTTGAGTGGGCATCGGAGGAAACCCTTCAAAGGATAAAGTTTTTCAGGAGAACAAGTCACCTCTGGACGACATTTCTGGGTTGGTGTATCTGGTAAACTGGAGGAGGTGATTTGCTGGCCACTATGCCGGTTGTGCGACGTTCTGCAGCTTGCTGTGTCTTCAAAGAAAATTTTGGATCCAAATGAGCAAGGGGGTGAGATTGTCTTACTTTCCGAACTATGCGACAAACTCTTTGAACCGGCACAAGATCTGAATCAGAAGAAAGAGTGATTACCTCAGCATTGTCTGCATGGCTGGCCTCAGCGTCCTCCTGGGAACAATCATTGTCAGTAAGATGTATGAATAAGGAATCAAGTAAGTCAAGCTCTACCTCTGCGTCTGATTCCTCATCTTCTGGCGGATCAGAACACTCGACGGTTTTCTTCTTGGAAATTTTCTTGTTGGCCTTAGTCTTTGCACGAGGAGCCCTGGCCGGTTTAGTCCGCTTCCAGAAGGAGCTGTTGGCCCGTAACATTAAGGCAAAGAAATGTTAGCACATAGTTAAAGCGGAGGCGAATCAGTAAATATTAAGATAAACTTTACCGCTGGTGGAGGATTGGAGACGCAAAAAGGTGCCAACCCAGTTTGACTGCATGCAGAGATTGTTTCATCGAGCATCTTCTTCGCATATTCAATGACTTCAAGGTCCGTCATTACTACTTCATGATAGCGTTGAGGGTCTTTGACGTTGCCAGTATATTCATGCATCAATCCGGGGCGGCGGCTTAAAGGCAAAATACCCCAAGATACCTAGCAGCGGACAAGGTCAATGCCAGTTAAACCGTTGGCCATGAGAGCCTGGAGCTTGGCGATTTGAGGTGCAAAGTTTTTCCGTTCCGCGGCGGACAAGCATGAAGGTAATGGGTGACTGTTGCTAAGTCGTTGAGGGCGGTAACCCGGCAAGGGATTTTCTCCATCATGGGCAGTGTTCCGGCAATAAAACCAAGTTTGGTTCCAATCCTTCGGGTGGCTATGATGCTTTGCATGAGGGAAGTCAACTTCTTTCCTCTTCTGAATTGAAACACCACCAAGTTCTGTGTTGGGACCATCAGAGAACTCTGTACGGCGGTTTAAGTGGAAAAAAAATCCCGGAACAACTCCACAGATGGCTCTTCTTGAAGATAGACTTGGCAGAATAGTTGAAAGTTGCATATATTGGACACGGAGTTCGGTCCAATATCTTGTGGATGGAGTTGGAAGCTTGCGAGGACATCCCGGAATTTTTTTGATCCGGGTGGACTGAATCCCCGGTCTAAGTGTTGCATAAATACAATCAATTCTCCCTCTTGAGGTTCAGGAGGGCATTCAGAATCCGGAACATGCCAATGAAGGACCCTTTTGGAGGCTAAAGCGCCAGTGGTGACATATCCATTGATTTGCGTCTCAGTGATCTTGGACGGAACCCAATTGCAGGCAGAGAATTGTTTGGCCATTCCGGAAGAAAAACTGTGAAAGGAAAAGTAAGGGCCGGTTTACAATTAATGGTTTACACATATTATTCAGTGTTAAACCGGAAAATTGCCATTCAATTTGAGTGACCGGTTTAAGAGAGGGCTAATGGTATATGGCGGATTGGTTATCAAAGGTTAAATCGCCCGCAGGCAGAAGGGCCTGGGTTCAAAATCTGCTAAGTGTTGATAGAAACAGATTTCACACATCGACGGAATTAATTTGGATCTACCAAAGCTTTAGTAAGAAAAAATTTCTGTGATCTATAAAGGCTTTAAACAGAGTGGAGAAGTTCGTGCGTTCTATCAAGGGATTCTGTACAAGAAGGAATATCTACTAAGTGCTAAACTGAATGCGGAGCAACCATGCACGAGATTTATGCTACAGTTGAATCAAAGAAGCTATGGCAGAAGCGAATACGAAGAAACTAGGGATGAACACCTATGAACGCAGATGAAAACAGGAGCCCTAAAGTACAGATCAAGGGGTATGAGGGAGAATTTTACCGGATGCGCAGGATAGCGGAGGAACGCCGAAGATCTCTGGTACAACCAGGTTGATGCAGCGGCCTTTGTTGACGCAGCGTTCGAAGGTCGAGGGCGGCGGTGGAGCTTCAGAGCTGGGGCGTCGCGAGGAAGAAGAAGTGCGGAAGGGGAAGAAAAGAAAGGGGCCCCGGGCTTATTTATAATAAGGCAGAGGATAAATGACATGCGCGAGAATTGAGGAGCCCGAAATGGCGAGTGGCGCAGCTGTCACCTCGATTTCCGGGATGACATTAAATGAAGGGAATCTTTTTATTCGTTTTTTACAGATGACGTCATGATGATCTGTTGCTGTGTCCACAGGATGACATCACAGCGGTTTAACAAGATCTAAAGGGAAGACATCATGGCGGTTTATGAGAAATGAAGGAAGATGTTCACAGGGTTTTCTCTAAAGTGTTGAAGATTGACATGAACAGGTTCAAATCAATCTGGGGCCTAATGTTGGGGATATAACTACTGAGTGTAAACCGCCCAGGAGGGGCCGGTTCACCCTCAACTATGTTTAAGCCCACGAAGACTTAGAAGATGGCGCTTTACTATGAAACTTAGAGGCCCGAAGCCCAAAGGCGGATTAGGGCCCATAGTGGTAAACTGCCATAGTCATGTAACTTCTGTTGTAAGATAAGGAAAGGAGAGACCGAGCCGAACACTTGTACAAGTCGGCCTCGGGACTCTGTAGACCGGCCGGGCATCAACCCGTGTATATAAGGGGACGACCCGGCGGCGGTTCAGGGACAAGAAACACAACTCGATAGCCAGGCATAGCTTGTTTAGCTCCCTGGTTAGCGTGACCCCAATAATCCCATCACAACTAGACGTAGGCCTTTACCTTCATCCAAGGGGCCGAACTAGTATAAAATCCCTCGTGTCCTTTGTCCGGTTTAATCCCTTTAAGCTAACCCGTCACGATGGCTCCACGACTAAGTCCTTACACAAGGACATCTGACGTGATATTTCCACGACATTATCAGTAACAAAGATAGGTGAAGTAGCAAAAGCAGGGTCATATTTCATTCTAGCATTCAGAGATTTCTGTTTCAGCTTAGCTAATAACTTCTTAAGATCAGACCTATCATTACAAGCAAGAAAATCTCTAGCAGTTTCTTCATCCACAACATAACCCCCAGGAACAATAGGCAATTCATATTTAGGGGGAGAACCTTCATCATCACTATCATCAATAATATCTGTTTCAAGAATTTCATTCTCTCTAGCCCTAGCAAGTTGTTCATCAAGAAATTCACCTAATGGCACAGTAGTATCAATCACAGAAGTAGTTTCATCATAAGTATCATGCATAGTAGAAGTGGCATCATCAATAACATGTGACATATCAGAATTAATAGCAGAAGCAAGTTTAGGTGTCGCAAGCTTACTCATAACAGAAGGACAATCAAGTGCAGAGCTAGATGACAGTTCCTTACCTCCCCTCGTAGTTGAGGGATAAATCTTAGTTCTTTCGTCTTTCAAGTTCCTCATAATGACCAGCAGATATAAATCCCAAGTGACTCAAAGAATAGAGCTATGCTCCCCGGCAACGGCGCCAGAAAATAGTCTTGATAACCCACAAGCATAGGGGATCACAACAGTTTTCGAGGGTAGAGTATTCAACCCAAATTTATTGATTCGACACAAGGGGAGCCAAATAATATTCTCAAGTATTAGTAGTTGAGTTGTCAATTCAACCACACGTGGATAACTTAGTTCTGCAGAAAAATATTTAGTAGCAAAGTAGTATGGAAGTGACGGTAACAATAGCAAAAGTAACAGTAGCAGTTTTGTAGTAATTGTAACAGTGGCAACGGTAAAGTAAATAAGCAAAGAGCAATATGTGAAAAGCTTGTAGCCATTGGATCAGTGATGGATAATTATGTCGGATGCAATTCCTCATGTAATAGTTATAACATAGGGTGACACAGAACTAGCTCCAGTTCATCAATGTAATGTAGGCATGTCTTCCGAATATAGTCATACATGCTTATGGAAAAGAACTTGCATGACATCTTTTGTCCTACCCTCCCGTGGCAGTGGGGTCCTATTGGAAACTAAGGGATATTAAGGCCTCCTTTTAATAGAGTACCGGACCAAAGCATTAACACTTAGTGAATACATGAACTCCTCAAACTACGGTCATCACCGGTAAGTATCCCAATTATTTTCACTTCGGGGTTAACGGATCATAACACATAATAAGTGACTATAGACTTGCAAGATAGGATCAAGAACTCACATATATTCATGAAAACATAATAGGTTCAGATCTGAAATAATGGCACTCGGGCCCTAGTGACAAGCATTAAGCATAGCAAAGTCATAGCAACATCAATCTCAGAACATAGTGGATACTAGGGATCAAACCCTAACAAAACTAACTCGATTACATGGTAAATCTCATCCAAACCATCACCATCCAGCAAGCCTTTGATGGAATTACTCACGCACGACAGTGAGTATCATGAAATTGGTGATGGAGGACGGTTGATGATGACGACGGCGATGAATCCCCCTCTCCGGAGCCCCGAACGGACTCCAGATCAGCCCTCCCGAGAGAGTTTAGGGCTTGGCGGCGGCTCCGTATCGTAAAACGCGGTGAATCTTTTTTCTCTTATTATTTTCTCCGCGAACGTGAATATATGGAGTTGGAGTTGAGGTCGGTGGAGGTCCAGGGGGCCCACGAGGCAGGGGGCGCGCTGGGGGGGGGGGGCGCCCCCCACCCTCATGGACAGGGTGTGGGCCCCCTGGTGCTGATTCTTTTGCCAGTATTTTTTATTAATTCCAAAAAGTTGCTCCGTGGATTTTTAGGTCATTCCGAGAACTTTTATTTCTGCACAAAAATAACAGCATGGCAATTCTGCTAAAAACAGGGTCAGTCCTGGTTAGTTCCATTCAAATCATGCAAGTTAGAGTCCAAAACAAGGGCAAAAGTGTTTGGAAAAGTATATACGACAGAGACGTATCATGCATCTTCTCCTGCAATAGGTCTGTCACCTAGCGGTGCATCAAGGACATAATTCTTCTGTGCAGCAATGAGGATAAACCTCAGATCACGGACCCAGTCCGCATCATTGCTGCTATCATCTTTCAACTTAGTTTTCTCTAGGAACACATATAAAACATAGGGAAGCAACAACGCGAGCTATTGATCTACAACATTATTTGCAAAATACTATCAGGACTAAGTTCATGATAAATTAAAGTTCAGTTAATCATATTACATAAGAACTCCCACTTAGATAGACATCCCTCTAATCATCTAAGTGATTACGTGATCCAAATCAACTAAACCATGTCCGATCATCACGTGAGATGGAGTAGTTTTCAATGGTGAACATCACTATGTTGATCATATCTACTATATGATTCACGCTCGACCTTTCGGTCTCCAGTGTTCCGAGGCCATATATGCATATGCTAGGCTCATCAAGTTTAACCCGAGTATTCTGCATGTGCAAAACTGGTTTGCACCCGTTGTATGTGAACGTAGAGCCTATCACACCCGATCATCACGTGGTGTCTCAGCACGACAAACTTTCACAAGGTGCATACTCAGGGAGAACACTTATACCTTGAAATTTAGTGAGAGATCATCTTATAATGCTACCGCCGATCTAAGCAAAATAAGATGCATAAAATATAAACATCACATGCAATCAATATAGGTGATATGATATGGCCATCATCATCTTGTGCCTTTGATCTCCATCTCCAAAGCACCGTCATGATCACCATTGTCACCGGCGCGGCACCTTGATCTCCATCGTAGCATTGTTGTTGTCTCGCCAACTATTGCTTCTACGACTATCACTATCGCTTAGTGATAAAGTAAAGCAATTACATGGCGTTTGCATTTCATACAATAAAGAGGCAACCATATGGCTCCTACAAGTTGCCGATAACTCCGTTACAAAACATGATCATCTCATACAATAAAATATACCATCATGTCTTGACCATATCACATCACAACATGCCCTGCAAAAACAAGTTAGATGTCCTCTACTTTGTTGTTGCAAGTTTTACATGGCTGCTATGGGCTGAGCAAGAACCGTTCTTACCTACGCATCAAAACCACAACGATATTTCGTCAAGTATGTGTTGTTTTAACCTTCAACAAGGACCGGGCATAGCCATACTAGATTCAACTAAAGTTGGAGAAACTGACACCCGCCAGCCACCTGTTTGCGAAGCACGTCGATAGAACCAGTCTCGCGTAAGCGTATGCGTAATGTCGGTCCGGGCCGCTTCATACAACAATACCACCGAATCAAAGTATGACATGCTGGTAAGAAGTATGACTTGTATCGCCCACAACTGATTTGTGTTCAACTCGTGCATATAACATCTACGCATAAACCTGGCTCTGATACCATTGTTGGGAAACGTAGTAATTTAAAAAAAATCCTACGCACACGTAAGATCATGGTGATACATAGCAACAAGAGGGAAGAGTGTTGTCCATGTACCCTCGTAGACCGAAAGCGGAAACATTATGACAACGCGGTTGATGTAGTCGTACGTCTTCATGATCGACCGACCCTAGTACCGAACTTACGACACCTCCATGATCTGCACATGTTCAGCTCAATGATGTCCCATGAACTCACGATCCAGTAGAGCTTTGAGGGAGAGTTTCGTCAGCATGACGGCGTGATGACGGTGTTGATGAAGCTACCGATGCAGGGCTTCGCCTAAGCACCACAACGATATGACCGAGGTGGATTATGGTGGAGGGGGGCACCGCACACGGCTAAAGATCAATGATCAACTTGTGTCTTTGGGGTGCGCTCCTCCCCCGTATATAAAGGAGTGGAGGAGGGGGGAGGGTCGTCCCTCCTATGGCACGCCCTGGAGGAGTCCTACTCCCACCGGGAGTAGGATTCCCCCTTCCCTAGTTGGACTAGGAGAGAAGGAAGGGGGAGAGAGGGAGGAAGGAAAGGGGGGCGTCGCCCCCCTCCTAGTCCAATTCGGACCAGAGGGAGAGGGGGCGTGCGGCCCGCCCTGGTCTCCTCTCTCTCTCTCTCTCTCCACTATGGCCCAATAAGGCCCATACACTTACCGGGGGGTTCCGGTAACCTCCGGGTACTCCGGTAAAATCCCAATTTCACCTGGAACTATTCCGATGTCCAAATATAGTCATCCAATATATCAACCTTTATGTCTCTACCATTTCAAGACTCCTCTTCATGTCTGTGATCTCATCTGGGACTCCGAACAACCTTCGGTACATCAAAACACATAAACTCATAATACCGATCGTCACCGAATGTTAAGCGTCCGGACCCTACGGGTTCGAGAACTATGTAGACATGACCGAGACATGTCTCCGGCAAATAACCAATAGCGGAACCTGGATGCTCATTTTGGATCCTACATATTCTACGAAGATCTTTATCGGTCAAACCGCATAACAACATACGTTGTTCCCTTTGTCATCGGTATGTTACTTGCCCGAGATTCGATCGTCGGTATCACAATACCTAGTTCAATCTCATTACCGACAAGTCTCTTTACTCGTTTCGTAATGCGCCATCCCGCAACTATCTCATTAATCACATTGCTTGCAAGGCTTTTAGTGATGTGCATTACCGAGAGGGCCTAGAGATACCTCTCTAACAATCGGAGTGACAAATCCTAATCTTGATCTATGCCAACTCAACAAGTACCATCAGAGACACTTGTAGAGCACCTTTATAATCACCCATTTATGTTGTGATGTTTGGTAGCACACAAAGTGTTCCTCCGGTATTCGGGAGTTGCATAATCTCATAGTCATAGGAACATGTATAAGTCATGAAGAAAGCAATAGCAATAAACTAAACGATCAAGTGCTAAGCTAACGGAATGGGTCAAGTCAATCACATCATTCTCTAATGATGTGATCCTATTAATCAAATGACGACCCATGTCTATGGCTAGGAAACTTAACCAGCTTTGATTTAACGAGCTAGTCAAGTAGAGGCATTCTAGTGACATTATGTTTGTCTATGTATTCACACATGTACTAAGTTTCCGGTTAATACAATTCTAGCATGAATAATAAAAATTTATCATGATATAAGGAAATATAAATAACAACTTTATTATTGCCTCTAGGGCATATTTCCTTCACACCCAGCTCCAACCACCTGCCAATCCTGCTTCGCTGCAAGCAGGAGGAGCCGCATCAGACTATGGGTAGGAGATGCATGCAATATGAGGTAATGTGGGAAAGGGACCCATCCCTACCCGAGGTAATTATGAATACTTGCACGAGGATAGTCTGTGCTAAACCTTGGAGATATTGCTTCTGGTTTGGGTAACTTAATGGAAAAACTGCAAGAGTGGAGCAGGAAAAAGTTTGGTAATGTTATAAAGGAAATTACCAAATCTCGCTCCATCCTAGAGGAGCTTATGTCTATGAATGCAGATAGAAAGGACATACGAGAGGAGACTGACCGCATGAATGAGCTCCTGTACAGAGAGGAGATGTTATGGATGCAGCGGTCTCAGATTGCATGGTTGCAGGAAGGAGACCGCAATACTCAGTTTTTTCATCGGAAAGCGGTTTGGCGGGCGCGAAAGAACCGTATTAAGACCCTTATTGATGAGGCAGGGGTTACACACAAGGATCATGGATCCATGTCGGCCTTGGCTACGGCCTACTTCACTAAGCTTTTCACTGCGGATTCTTCTCTCTGTGCGGATCCAGTTATTAATTTGATAAATCTCGTGTGACTGACCGCATGAATGATGGCCTGTGCGTAGAGTTTTCAGAAAAGGAAATAGGCGATGCTTTGTTCCAGATTGGACCACTAAAGGCGCCAGGTCCAGACTGATTCCCCGCCCGCTTCTTCCAGAGGAACTGGGCAGTTATGAGGGAGCAGGTTATTGCAGGGGTGAAGGAGTTCTTCCACACAGGGATCATGCCTGAGGGGGTGAAAGTCACTTCCATTGTTCTCATTCCCAAGGTGGATAACCCGGAGAGGCTTACTGAGTTCCGCCCAATAAGCCTATGCAATGTCATATACAAGGTGGTGGCAAAGTGCCTGGTGAACCGTTTGTGCCCTATTTTGGATGATATTATCTCACCTGAGCAGAGTGCCTTAGTTCCTGGAAGGATGATCACAGATAATGCTCTAATTGCCTTTGAGTGTTTTCACTTTAGTCAGCAGGAGAAGGATCCAGGCAAGAGCTTCTGTGCATACAAGTTGGATTTGTCCAAGGCTTACGACAGGGTGGACTGGATCTTCTTGGAGCGGATGATGGAAAAGATGGGCTTCGCTCTCCGGTGGGTGGACTGGATTATGGCTTGCGTCACCTTGGTGAGATACTCAGTAAAATTCAATGGAACCCTCTTGGAATCATTTGCACCATCGCGCGGGCTATGGCAAGTTGATCCACTATCCCCGTTCTTGTTCCTTTTTGTGGCTGATGGTCTATCGGCTCTGTTGAAAGATGGGGAGGAAAAAGGTGTTTATACACCATTAAAAATATGCCGGAGAGCGCTGGGTGTGTCTTACTTACTGTTCGCAGATGACACTTTGCTATTTTTTTAAGCGGAAGAGGACGAAGCTAAAGCCATCCAGGAAGTGTTAAACACATACGCTAATGCAACTGGGCAATATATTAATTCGGCTAAGTGTAGTGTCTTGTTTGGCACCTCATGTCCAGCGAACAGGCAAGATGTGGTCAGAGCCACGCTCCATGTAGGTACGGTCACGTTCGAAGAAAAGTATCTAGGCCTCCCTATGCTAGAAGGTTGCATGTCATGAGGTAAATTCCAGAGCTTGCAATCCCGACCGCTGAAAACGGATTATTGCGTGGGGTGACACCCTCTCTCTTGCTGGCAAGGAGACTATGATCAAGGCAGTAGCTCAGGCCATCCCTACTTATATTATGGATGTTTTCAAGTTACCTATGTCAGTATGTGATGATCTGAACAGAATGGTCCGAAACTTTTGATGGGGGGCTTTGCCTTTTCAACCAGGCTCTCCTAGCGAGACAAGCCTCGCGTATTCTAACTAATCCCAATAGCTTGTGTGCACAGGTCCTCAAGGCGCGGTACTACCATGATGGGAGCCTCGAAGATACGGTCTTCACGGGGAACGCCTCTCCGACGTGGCAGGAAATTCAGCATGGCCTTGAGCTCTTGAAAAAGGGCGTAATATGGCGCGTCGGTGATGGGAGGAACATCCGCATATGGCGCGACCGATGGCTGCCGAGGGAGCCATCACGCCAACCTATCACCCCGCAGGGTACTTGCCGCCTGAGGAGGGTGGTAGAGCTCCTGGACAGATATGGGTCCTGGCGCGTGGACCTTCTCCACCGATACTTCTTACCGGCAGATGTTGACGTCATCACCACCATCCGCACGTCGCCCCGCGTCCCTGATGACACTATTGCATGCTCCGAAGAGGAATGGTATCTTCACCGTTCGATCCGCCTATCGCCTAGCCATGGACGAGCGCGAGCGTCCATCGGCATCCTCCACGAGCAGGGCACCGGATGGTCGTCGCGCCATCTGGAAGATCATATGGGGGTGCCCTGCTCCCCCAAAGGTACGCGTGTTCGCTTGGAGAGTCACCACCAACTCACTTGCTACTTGGGCTAATAAAGCCTTGCAACACCTTGAGCTTACCGACATTTGCCCCCTTTGTGGTATGGAACATGAGGATGGATTCCATGCATTGTGCAGGTCCCCCTGGCAAGAGAGCTCTGGCATGCTATGGCCTTGGACTGGAATATTCCCAAGGTGGAGTCCATCCACAATATAGGTCCAGAGTGGATATTTTCACTTTCGGACCTATTGGATGACTCGGCGAGACTAGTGGTGCTTATGACCATGTGGAGAATATGGCATGTCCGCAATGAGATCACACACGACAAGGTGCCACCCACAATTGAGGCCTCTCGGCATTTTTTCCAGGGGTACATTAATTCGCTTATGTGCATTCAACAACACCCCAATGGTGACCTAGAGAAAGGAAAGATGGTGGTCTTGGCCTCGCCACCGCGCACCATAGCAAGCATGGTGCCCAAGGTGCGCGCGCACTGGGTACCTCCCGAGCCAGGTTGGGCAAAGTTGAACACAGACGGAAGTTACATTGCGGCTACAGGTGCAACGGGAGGAGGTATGATCCTGTGTGATGATAGAGGTGAGATCATCTGTAGTGCATGTAGGGAACTCCGCACATGTGATAATGCTCTAGAGGTGGAGTTGGCATCATGCAGAGAAGTGTTGGCGTTTGCTGTGCATCGGACCACCCTACCTATTTTGGTTGAGATGGATAGTGCGGAAGCGGTGTCCATGATCACAGGACGTGAGGAGGACAGATCAATGCATCGTGCACTCATTGAGGAGATCCGTAGGTTGGTTGATCTTGAGGTTAGAGAGATTTTTTTATACATTGTAGCCGCTCTCAGAACATTGTTAGTCATGAGCTGGCCGCTTATGGCCGTAGTACGCCACGCACCGCAGTTTGGCTAGGTGCCGGGTTGGACTTCATTGTAAAACTGGCTCTGACCGAGAGGCCTCCTTGAGTAATGAAATTCTATTTTTTTTTCCCGCAAAAAAAAACTTTGAGCTTATGTGACTTTATTATCTGCTGACATATTTTATGTGTGTGTTTGTATTGGCTGTGTGCATCTTATTATGCGCATGCCGAATGTGTGCTTATTGTGTTTTATATTCTCTACATGCTTCATTTTGAGCCAATAAGATTTGCTGTTTCTGAATTAGATTTTTTTTGAGGGAGTTTCTGAATTAGATGGGACGGACTAGGACCTCCTATTCCCCCGTCGGCTTCAGGCTGGCCCATATCCAGGGCGGGGCTTCCTTGTTTTTTTTCGCTTTAGTTTTTTTGTGTTCTGTTTGCTCTTTTAAAAAAATGTTTGGGATTTTAAATAAAACTTAATATAAAATAATGATCATTATTTTGAAAAAATATGAAAAAAAACAAATCGAAAATTTGAGGAAGTTTTCAGATTTCAAAAAATGTTCATCAATTCGAAAAATGTTCTAGGAGTTTAAGTTTGCTCATAGTTTTTTTTAACAATTGTTATATAATTGCAGAAAAATGTTTGTAAATTTCGTATATTGTTCAGGATTTGCAATTTTCTGTATTTCAAAACAAATCATGAATTTTAAATTTGTTCCCAGGTTACCAAAATTGTTCATGAATTAGAAAAAAATGTTCTACATTTCAAAATTCTTTTCGAATTTTATTTTTTAAAATTTCAAAAAATGTTCCCGTATTTCAAAATATGCCCATGGTTGTGAATTTTAAAATGTTCTGAATTCAAAAAATATTACAGGATTCAAAATTTGTTCATGAAAGTCAAAAAATGTTCATGAAATGAAAATATACTCATGTATTTAAAAAGTATTCCCGTATGTCAAAAAACAAAAAAGCGAAGAAATCGAAAATGGAAAACCCAGAAAAAACCGACAAGAAAAAACATGGAGAAAAAGGAAACCCGGTTTGGAAAAGTTCCAGAACCTTTCACAAAATCAGAAGGGGGGGTCTACCAAACAAAAATACCACACTGCTACTTTGCCCCCGTGCGAAACAAAAGCGAGAAAGTGGGCCTGCCCACAAAGAGAGGAAGGGGCGCGTATTTCACACGTAGGCCTACCTCATTTTGGGCCAACCCATATGGCGGGTTTTTTCTACACTGGTTTCGGCCTTTTGGGAACCTCCTAGAAGGTTCCCCTGGTGTTTCGGGGACAGTTGTTTTTTTCTGGAACGCTTTTTTTATCTTTTATTTTTTTATATCTTATAAATTCACGATATTTTTTTTCCAAAATCGTAAATTTTTTGGAAATTAGCAAGCTTTTCTCAAATACATGAAACCTTTTGAATTTGTGAACCATTTTGTAAATTCCAAACTTGTTTGAAATTCTTGAACTTTTAAAATTCATGATTTTTTTCTCAAATTCACACAAATATAATCGAATTATGATTTTTTTTCAATATTTCCGACTTTTCTCACATTCATGTAACTTTTCCCAAATTTATAAAGTATTTTAAGATTACAAAGCAAATGTTGTGCACTTTTTTAGAATTCATGAATTTTTGAAAATATTTGAATGGCTGAATAGTTGAGGGAACGCGCAAAAATAAAATACTTGAATGGCTGAATAGTTGAACATAAAAACCAAAAAGGAAAAAAATGAGAAAAGAAAGTTGCCTCAACAGAAGAAAATGGACCAAACAAAGGTATCACTTTCGTCAAATATGGACCGAATAGTTGAGGGGGATTTGATGGATCCGTCTAGCACTATTTGCCAGAACATTGATCCAATAAGTTCCTCGTCCCACTATACGGACAGTGGATATCTTAACTCATTGGCATTCATTATAACAGTTTGGCCTCTTGGCATTACAATCATCCGATCTGGACCAGCCGGTACCCAGGGGCCCGGTCAACTGTTCACATTATTGCCATCTCCAATTATCCAGACATACCCTCTTTTGAAAGTTTGTAATCCTGCCACAATACTCTGGCATGTGAAGGAAGCCCCTTTTCTAGGTCCTACTTGCAATAGATGTCCATTTTGCTAGTTCTTAGCACGAAGAACTCGAGCACAAAGAGATTCTGGACAAATAATTATTCACCAACATTGTTTATCAATCATTTCCAAGTTAAAGGAGACATGACGATCTGTGGCACTGCTTCCTGGAGGCGGACAACAAGGTTGAAGAAGTTATCTAGGAGCTCTTCCCTGGGCCACAACATCCCGAAGACAAACTCCTTGTCGAGCCGGACAAACTCCCGAAGCTCGCCGATTTTGCTTTAGCTTATTCCTAAGGATGATAGGACGGGAGACGTCCTGGAACTGAGCCTAGAAGGCTCGGTCCCGCACGTGATCGTGATTGTGCTCTCCCTGATAGAAGTGGCGGCCAATGACAACACTCTCGGGGAGATCGACGAAGAATGCTGAAGTATGCCATACTTGAGTCGGCTTGGCATAACATTGACTTCCAGAAATACATTGAAGTAGGTAGTGTTTATCGGCTATGATCTCGCCGGCCTGCCTAACCCCCTCCTCGACATTCAATGCTCGCATCTTGGCCTCCTTGCTGTCATAGACGATCTTCTGCAGGTCCTTGGCATAGGTGGTGTTCTCCATGAGCAGCTTGTCATAAAGTTCCTATCATTGGTTGAGGCCTTGCTGGGGAGGCTGGCCATGTCCTTGGCAGCCTGGTTCGCCTCTTACTCTTAGGCAAGTTGAGCGACCATCTTCAGGGATTCTTCCCGGCTCTGTGCATCTGTAGCTGGCTAGTGGCTATTTGAGCCTCCAACTCAGTCACTCGTTGTTGGACTGCTGCATAAAGATGCCAAGGTGATCAATGATGACCCACAAGTATAAGGGATCAATTGTAGTCCTTTCGATAAGTAAGAGTGTCGAACCCAACGAGGAGCAGAAGGAAATGACAAGCGGTTTTCAACAAGGTATTTTCTGCAAGCATTGAAATTTTCGGTAACGAGTAGCTTGATAGCAAGATAATTTGTAACAAGTGACAAGTAACAATAGTAACTAAGATGCAGCAAGGTAGCCCAATCCTTTCTAGAACCTACCAATTCTACTGTAGCGGGAAATCACAAAGATTTTGCAGTAGGCTGTGAGAACCTACCATCGTAGTCCCTGGCAGTAAGGTCCTCTGTCACTTATTTTTTTAAAAGATCTTGGTCATTTCAATTACAAATATGAATGATAGTTGAACACAGCAGCAAATAGTGTTTAAAAATCAAAATATGATGATCTCACACATTATAGGTAAGAAATCGACAACCCCAAATAGGTAGGTATCAAATCGACATATCAAATAGGTTCAACAAAGTAAATAGGTAGGTAGCAAATCGACAACACCAAGTAGTTCGACATAGCAAACAAGTTATCATTCACAACTAGTTTAACTAAGTGAGTTCAACAAGTCCATATCACTTGTTCCTCCCCCTCTTGGTGGTATGATCCTCGTTTCTCTTTGAGCGGGTTTCATCCGGCTTCTTCGTGCGAAGATGAGGACGCTCTCTCTGAAACAGGGATGGACTCTTCCAGTCCTTCTTCGGCTGTTTCCCCCTCTTGTCCTGGGTTGGCTGAGTCGGTGGAGGTCCGTCATCTTCGTCGTACTCCTCCTCCTCATCACCTCCTTCATTGGTTTGCCCCTCTTCCTCTTCTTCCTCATCATGTTCTCCCTCTTCCTCCTCATTAATGCTAGACGATGAGGCGACATGGGTAGAGGAAGCTCTGCCGGCGTGACTCCATGAAGCGATGACACCCATCGACCCTTCATATGCAGGAACATGGACATCGGCCGCATGAGTGCACCCAAGCATACCCACTATCTTATGACAACGGTCATGAATTTCTGCAATAACAAACAACCAAGAACATAATACAGATCAACTTTAGGGTTATAATTAAACTATAACATGGCTACGAGGCTCAATGTTACCTTCATCGTTTCCCTCGGCTTGCTGCCAGATTCCACGGTTCTGGTGTCATACGCAACCGCGTTCGAGCCATCAAGAATGCTTTTGTTAAGCTTCAAAGCCTGCATATGTAAGCATCATTTGTAAGTAAGTGACACTGACCATAGCAGTTTTCATCCAACGGCTGACAACTTAAAACAATAGAGAACACCACTTACCACTCTGTTCATCAGGGGTACATACTCCTTGAATTATCCTCTGAGCTCTCTGAGGTGGTCATGGTAGGCCTCATCCGCAGAGTCATCCTCCTCCAATGATGCGATATCGGCTGATGCCCACTATGGTCTTAGGCGCAGACAGTACTTATGCCATCATTATACCACTTCATGTGTTCATGGTTCGCATTGCAACGAACCATTCTCCTCTCATCGTCTTTGCGATACCTCCTCTCGTCCCACGCTTTCACGTGATCCGCATGCCCGTGCTCCGAGTCTGTGATCGACTGGCAATTCTTCCTACTCTTCCTCCTACAAGGCATAAGAAACAATAAAACATAAAACATCAGAATAACATCGAATATAGCTAAAACATGGCAATAGAGAACAGTGTCATCACCAATGAAGCTCGAAACCACTGGTGTCGGTGGGGTGCGCCAGTGCGGTATTTTGGATGACACCAAATTGCGTGGCCACACGCTGTGGTAACTGCCACTCCATGGCGTACACAGATGTCATTGGCACAATGCACCGCCAGGCAAGACTGTCCTCGTAGCACATCACATTGAGATCGAACCCCCATTCTCGGTCATGGTACATCCACTAGTTGACCTATAAAAGGATTGGTAATAACCGTGAAAGTGGTTACAAAACGATTGGTAAGCTAGTTGGTATACCTGGTAAGCTGACAGGTTGTCCAGCTCATTGGTGAAGACCTTGTACAGAGTGGACGAGCGCGGACAACTTTCATTTGAACTGAAGCACGAAACCCAGCAGCCGTGCTCTCCTGAAGTACGGCGTGTAGCGCTCGTCATACTACATCTGGACGGCCTTCGTGTGGCCCCTCATCCGCAATGGGGGTAGCATCTGTCAAAATGTAAACGGAAATAATTAGTAACTTTATTTCTCATAATAACCAATAACTTCTGCAATAACTTGATCATAGCACAAAACGGACGCGATGACCGTTGTCAAAAGCATGGTCAAGCATGATGTACTTGTTGCCGATGTTGGGCGCAAGGGGGGGGGGGCTCCTGATTTTTTTTGCAAATGCATCATGTCATATTCAACGAACATGCATCATATCATATTAATCAATTCTAGCATATTCAACATATATTAATAAAAATAATATCATAATGGATATAAGCAACAATGGAATATGCAAATGAATCATGTTAGTCAAACTAAAAACCTAGTTACTATATTAATGTGAATGAATCATATTTAATCAAACTAGAAAAATCATATTGAATCAACAATCATATATATATATATATATATATATATATATATATATATATATATATATATATATGTATATGTATATATATATATCGCTAATCATCGCCTAATCAATTGTTTTCATCAACCACATCACCGCATCAATCATATCCAACCACATCAAACATCAATGAATAATTAAAAAATATATATGTGAAGTAGGGTTCATGTTGATACTATATAGAAAGATGAACTAGAATTCATCTACTACATTGAAATAAGGTTGTATCAAATTCAATCATATTAAACCACATCAAACATCAATGAACAATCTAAAAAATTTATGAACATAACTAGGGTTCATCTACTAGATGAAATTGGGTTCTATCATATTCAACCACATCAAACATCATATACTCCTAACTAAACAAATCTAAAAACAAGAAAAATCGAAACGTAGTAGATGAAATAGGGTTCATCTTGTGCCAAATAATGCATCAAACTGAAAGCATTTAAACTAAAACGAATTGGAGGGGTTGAGAGAGTTTGCTGCTCTCAATTCGGAGTCATCTCGATCCAGAAAAATGATGAAGAAACGAAGAAGATCGGAGGGGGGGGGGGGAGGCGCCTCCCTCTCTGTCCTTGCGGCCGTGCAGGGGAGAAGATGTGGGCTAGGGTTCGTGGGTGGGCCCCGCGCCCCGGCGCCCGTGGTTTACAACTGTTCACATCTATCGTCGGGGTCTTCGACGGTAGGGTTGTACAACCTACTGCCAGGGTCCCTGACGGTAAGGTGGACGACAGGAGACGACTGTCGTTTACTCGGGCTGACGTGGATGGGTGGCTACCACTCACGCTTTGGACAGTAGCCTGTATAACCTTACCACCAACCTCCCCGGTAGAAAAAAGTCAAAACTCAAAATACTTTCGAACCAAGATGAGATCAGACTAAACTTTGTTCAAAAGGTCAGAACACGAAAATTGGCATTGGGTCTGCACCGAGCACGAGCGCGGCTGGACGCGTCGAGGACTCGAGGCGGCGTGCCCTCTGGCCCCGGATGTGCGCACGCGAAAGCAAAACAGCTGGGTGAGGCGGCCGTCGGCTGACCTCGGGTCCGTACTCAGACTCGCCCGGTCGTTCACTCACCTTCTGTCGGCTTACCGTAGAGTAGCTCCCGCCGCCGCGTGACGCGGCACGGCGGCCAAAATAAGCGCAACTGCACCTGACGTCTCGCCCAGCATCCCTGGTACTTGGCGTGCGCCGGCCGGACAGCACGGCGCCCGTACGCTAGCTACGTGACGCGCGTGGTGTGTGAAAGGAAGCAGCAGGCAAGCACGAAGCTTGGCGAGAGCACGTCGCCGCCCGTCCCGTCACCACTTCCTGTCCGGTCCGGATGTCCCCCGCAGCCACGGCCACCGTTGGCTGGCCCATGCGACGCAGCGTCACCGAGCCGAAGAACCTCGCTAGCCGCTGTCGCTACTCAGGCCTCGTCTTATCCGCTTCACCCGTACGTTCACCTCGGCATATATACATCTCCCTACACAAATACCCCAGCCAGCTTCTTCTGTATACGCATCGGCAGCGGCGACCGACCAGACGAAGACGCGAGGCGCGGTAACGAATTCCTGGGCGACCAGTAACCCGCTCCCGTGAAAAGACAACATGGCCAAAAGTTCGAGTTGTTGGCAGCCATGTCCATTAGCACGGTGACTGGTGGGTGGTGGCAGCACTAGATTCTTGGTGAAGTGACATTAAGGTTGGAGTATTTGCGACTGATTACTGGTGTCACTAGATTCTTAGTGGGCGACATCAAGCTAGATTGCATTTGCGCGCGCACACGCGCAGAACAAACAAGACTGCATTGTGCGCGCTTGTTTACTCCCACCACATTTATTAGTTCAGGTGGTTCGCCGGAGAGAGATCGGCCACTGCCTAGTGGAAGTGTTTATTTTGTCCAGCGATTTTTTCAATGAAATCAAAAATAGTCTGCCAACAGGCATCTCGTTCCGTTCAATGTATGATTTTTTTTTTGGCGGGTAATGTATGATTGGAGTCTGATGATGGGCATAAAACAAGTACACATATATGTGTGTGGTGTGTGGTGCAGCTCCCAGTTGCCATGTGACGCCACGCCAAGGCCACGGAGATGTGCAGACGCGGACACAAGAAAATGGACGGCCGTGTACATTGAGCATATAAAATCCAAAGTTAGTTGGGCACGAGATTGTGGTTAGGGGCGACCCTTGGCAGCTTGGCCTTTTGAGCTGCCAAATAATTTCTCTTTAAAATAGAATTTCGGGATTAGCGCCATGCCCGTCAAACTTGCGCTACCTGTGAGGGAGGGGCTGAGCTTCATGTGATAATCAAATTTATCTCCCATTTCTGTCAGGAATACTTATTTGTCTCACATAATGGTCAAAACAATTGTATATCTTTGGAGATAAGGACGAAATGTGCCTGCACGAGGCTGCAGCTGAAGTACCGTGGCACATTTTTGGATCCGGAAGTCAAGGCCCATCTGTATGCATGCATCGTAGTCCAAGTCAATCGCTTGTAAACAAATTTCAGGGGCTAGAAGAATGCCAATGGACTTCAGAACCTCTCTTTGGGGTAGTATTATACAGCCACTACTCATGCATCCGGTACACTTATGTAGTTATAATATGCCGTTTTTGTAATCCCGAATACGACAAGCCATGCGGTTTAAGTGGGAATCTTCGTGTGCAATGTACATGGGCAGATGCAACGTACAGCTAGTCAGAAAGATGTGGAAAAACAAAGTTGCCAAAAAACAATTCATATCAGCGTTTCCGTTGCTTTTGTTGCTCGACCACCTAGTTGGAGAAAAACTAGTATATGTCAATAAGTGTACGAATTGGTTGAAAAATACTGGATTGAATAATAGAATATTCAAGTAGCACAGCTGGGAGATTGACATGGCGTGTGTGCTTGATTTGAGTTGAGGATTAGCTACATACTCTCCCGTTTCTAAATATAAGTCTTTTTTTTAGAGATTTAAGGACTGCATACAGATATACATAGACATATTTTAAAGTGTTGCTTCGTATGTAGTCCGCATTGTAATCTTAAAAAAACTTATATTTAGGAAAACTTAGGCGAGTGCTAGGCGCCGGCCACGCCTAATTTGTTGCATTCTTAGAATGGATGGATTAATATATAGTCTAGGATGGTATATAGTTGTTCCAAATTTGGGCTCTTTGGAGCCCGAGCTAAATTTAGCATGTTCGTAAATATCTCTCTTTCATCTAAATGAAAAGTCAGCGCTCCTGTGGGTTCCTTGAAAATAAATAAAGCTACATTAAAAATTCTTACATAATTGTCGCGCCGAGTTTTGCTCTTCGCATCTTCATGTTCCTCCAAGCCTCCAACAAGAAGACATAGTAGTTTACAAGGCCACACAAGAGATTCGGTTTAGGGTTATATCAGATCACATTATTTGGGTTGTCAAAATAATCCTTTATAAAAGAGATCAAGGATTCATGTGGTTTTGGCTTGTCAAAAAAATCCTTTATAAAAGAGATCAATGATTCATCTGGTGTAGCCACCAGCGAGACCTTAGCTGAGACAAAACACTTCAAGTGCAAGCCCCAAACAACAACATCACCCAAGAGGTTACGTGGATGCTTCGCCAAGTGTGTGCATGTCCCATTGAGCGGATCATAGAGTTGTAGCGACGGAGTTGCCCTACCAAAACGGAAGCAATAGTACAATAGTTGCGGGGCATTTCAAATCCTACAATTCTCAGATTCTAATAGTAAATAACAAAGCAAGAATCACTCCTGAGAGTGTTGAAGGTTGATTGGGTTGACCCGGTCAACTATGTTGACTAGGCAGCCCAATCACTAACATGTGGGCCACCCCCTAATTAATTAGTACTAATTAATTAGTTTAATTTAATTAGACACTGACATGTGGACCCTAGTAGCTAATTAACTTAATTAGTTATTTTAAACATTTGTTAAATGTTTCTGTCAATGACAAGTGGGCCCTTCTGGTCAGTTTGATCAGTCAACATGACCATCGTCTGCCTTTGTGCTGCTTTGCTGTGTACACTTTGTGTGTGCACGTAGCAATTTAATCATACTTTCGAATTTTAATTAATTCCAGAAAATTTCAGAATATATTCAAAACTTTGAAAAATCATATAAAATAATCTACAACTCATATGAAAATAATTTATGTATGGAAGTTCCTGAGAAAAATGTGACGGATCCAAATATGCTATCCACTCATCTGTCACATGCCTCTAACATGATGAAAATTGATCCTTCCCCTCTGTTTCATCTGTCCGAAAACTGCCAAACGCCATTTGAATCTAAAGAATATTTATGTTTTCTACTACGTTTCCCAACATGAGCAATCCCAGATCCCATCGTACGGTTAGAAGTGACCATGATACTCTCATGGTCTAAGGAAAAAATTCACTGTTAACACCATGTGTTATTACAATTGATTACACACGATATTAACTCAGTTCATTACAAACAAGATTGGGTTCGATTCAATATGATCATTCTTCCAACATCATAATCTCAATGTTATTTTAAGATAATTGTTACACTTGACGATTTTCCTAAAATCCGGAAAACGTGATCACCAACAACACTTGAGCTAGTCTTAAAGGCGAGACCAGGAACCTTTTATTTAAACGTTTATTATTCCACATGTGCATACGAGGTTTCGTCTGAATTGCATATTCCAGGATCATAGCAGTTATAGCATAGAATATAAACCCCTTAATTATGAATAAGGAAATATAATAATACAAATATTATTGCCTCTGGGGCATATTTTACAACACATCCTCTATCTCATCGAAGTTGATCTTATGGCCTGACATGGCCTTGAAGCACAGACAAAGGAACTTGATATTTACTATGTGAAGCACTGATCCCTCCACCATGATCATGGTATCATCCGCATACTTGAGATGTGTCACTCCGCCTCTAGTGGTAATATGCCCTACCACACCAGAGATTTGGCTAGACATTCTGGCTTTGTCCATGATGGCCACCAGGGCGTCCACCGCAAGGTTAAAGAGAAAGGGGAAATATGATCCTTCTGCCTTACCCCATGAGAAGATCTAAAGAATGGGCCATCTTCCCCATTAGTATTAATGGTGGTGCTCCCACCATGATCATCTTCATGGTTCAACAACACCAACTATCATCGAACCTCCTACGGTCTAGGATTTCTTGGAGAAAGGATCAGTACAGATGATTGTACGCCTTTTGAAAATCCACTTTAAGGATCACACGTTCTAGCACTGGACCTTTATCTCATGAACAATATCATGAAGCACCAAGTTTTGATCATGGATATGTCGTCCCTTAATTAAGAAGGCGAACTAGTACATACGTGTGAGGCATTCCCCGACCGGGGTGAAAAGCATCGCACATACCTTAGCATAGATCCATTGGAGAATATTGATCGCCCTAGCCTAAAGTGACGAATATCCGTCACCCCAAATAGATTGGGGTTCATGGTAAGCATACCAGAATACAGGCGAGACATGTCCAATGTTCCAATGTAGAATTAATGGAAAATTGGTATACTCACCGTTTGGATATGCTCCTAGAACGTCCCAAAGAATGTGAATAGTAGGCCATACGTACAAGGAGCCAAAATTTATTTCATCTCCCTAATCGCCTTGCCTACCTCTTCAAGCAAGAATGGGTGACTAAGGTCCGCGTTCTTGTTAGTTGATACCCTGGTCTTGACCGACCAGCAATCCGTAGCTAATGCAACCCTAGATCAGGGTTCCTGCATGAAGGGCTCCTTATATAAGGAGTATATATATGAGGGCCGATACAACCCCAACCTCCAAGAGGACCCCTCCCTCCCAAAGACATGGCTAGAGTACTTCTTATGCCCCCATTCACAATGCCATGGAAGTAGGCATTTTTGCCGTCTTCGTGCAGAATCTAGTTCTAGAGGCTCGCTCCCCGCAGAAGATCTCCTCGCCCTAGTAGATCTCCATAAGGGAGGTCTCAAGAGTGTACTGCTGAAGCCATTCCTTAGCGGCTAGGCCAGAAATGTCCGTAGCCAAATCGAGAGTCTAAATCTGGACAAGGATAGTATCCTTGTGCACCCCAAGCTCGGGCCCATATTCACCTGCACGCCATTGGCCAAAGCCGGCCTCCACCTCCACCAGTCTAAACACACATATGCAACAACAACTGTTGGGGAACGTAGTAATTCAAAAAAATTCCTACGATCACGCAAGATCTATCTAGGAGATGCATAGCAATGAGACGGGAGAGTGTACCTACGTACCCTCGTAGATCGAAAGCGGAAGCGTTTAGTAACGCGGTTGATGTAGTCGAACGTCATAGCGATCCAAACGATCCAAGTACCGGACGTACGGCACCTCCGCGCTCAGCACACGGTCAGCTCGATGACGTCCCTCGAGCTCTTCATCCAGTTGAGGACGAGGGAGAGTTCCGTCAGCACAAAGGCGTGGCGACGGTGATGATGAATTTACCGGCGCAGGGCTTCGCCTAAGCACTACGACGATATGACCGAGGTGTGTAACTTTGGAGGGGGCACCGCACACGGCTAAGAGAAGACTTGGTGTGCCTTTGAGGTGCCCCCTCCCACGTATATAAAGGAGGGGGGAGGAGGTGGCCGGCCCAAGGGGGCCGCGCCAGGTGTGGGGAGTCCTACTAGGACTCCCTAGTCCTAGTAGGATCCCCTCTCCTTTTTCCTTTTCCCTAGAAGCAAAGAGGGAAAGAGAGAAGGAGTAGGAGAGGAAAGGGGGGGGGGCACTGCCCCCACCCCTTTTCCAATTCGGATTAGCAAGGGGGAGGGGCGCCACCTCCTTGGCCGGACCTCTCTCCTCCACTAAGGCCCATGTATGGCCCATTAACTTCCCGGGGGGGGGTCCGGTAACCCCCGGTTCTTCGAAACTCATCCGATACTTTCCGAAACCATTCCGGTGCCCGAATGTAACCTTCCAATGTATGAATCTTTATGTCTCGACCATTTCGAGACTCCTCGTCACGTCCGTGATCTCATCCGGGACTACCAACAAACTTCGATCATCAAATCACATAACTCATAATACAAATCGTCATCGAACGTTAAGCGTGCGGACCCTACGTGTTCAAGAACAATGTAGACATGATCGAGACACATCCCCGGTCAATAACCAATAGCGGAACCTAGATGCTCATATTGGTTCCTACATATTCTATGAAGATCTTTATCGGTCAAACTGCATAACAACATACGTTGTTCCCTTTGTCATCGGTATATTACTTGCCCGAGATTCGATTGTCAGTATCATCATACTGAAGGAAATATGCCCTAGAGGCAATAATAAAGTTGTTATTTATATTTCCTTATAGCATGATAAATGTTTATTATTCATGACATAATTGTATTAACCGGAAACTTAGTACATGTGTGAATACATAGACAAACAGAGTGTCCCTAATATGCCTCTACTTGACTAGCTCGTTAATCAAAGATGGTTAAGTTTCCTAGCCATAGACATGTGTTGTCATTTGATGAACTGGATCACATCATTAGAGAATGATGTGATGGACAAGAACCATCCGTTAGCTTAGCACTATGATCGTTTAGTTTATTGCTATTGCTTTCTTCATGACTTATACATGTTCCTATGACTATGAGATTATGCAACTCCCGAATACCGGAGGAACACTTAGTGTGCTATCAAACGTCACAACGTAACTGGGTGATAATAAATATGCTCTACAGGTGTCTCCAATGGTGTTTGTTGGGTTGGTATAGATCGAGATTAGGATTTGTCACTCCGCGTTTCGGAGAGGTATCTCTGGGCCCTCTCGGTAATGCACATCACTATAAGCCTTGCAAGCAATGTGACTAATGAGTTAGTCACGGGATGATGCATTACGGAACGAGTAAAGAGACTTGCCGGTAATGAGATTGAACTAGGTGTGGTGATACTGACGATCAAATCTCGGGCAAGTAACATACCGATGACAAAGGGAACAACATATGTTGTTATGCTGTTTGACCGATAAAGATCTTTGTACAATATGTAGGAACCAATATGAGCATCCAGGTTCCGCTATTGGTTATTGACCGGAGATGTGTCTTGGTCATGTCTACATAGTTCTCAAACCCGTAGGGTCCGCACGCTTAATGTTCGATGATAATCGGTATTATGAGTTTATGTGTTTTGATGTACCAAATGTAGTTCGGAGTCCCGGATGTGATCACGGACATGACGAGGGGTCTCGAAATGGTCAAGACATAAAGAATGATATATTGGATGATGTTATTCCGACACCGGAAGAGTTCCAGGGGTCAGCGGATAAATATCGGAGTGCCGGAAGGGTTATCGGAACCACCGGAGAAGAAATGCGCCTTATTGGGCCTATGTGAGAGAGAGAGAGAGGGGCAGCCAAGGGCTGGCCACGCGCCCCCCATGGGCCTAGTCCGAATTGGACTAGGGGGAGGGGTGGCGCCCCCTCTTTCCTTCTCTTTCCCCTCTCGTTCCTTCTTCTCCTAGTTGGACTAGGAAAGGGGGAAACCTACTCCTACTAGGAGTAGGATTCCCCCCCCCCCTTGGTACGCCCTATGAGAGCCGGACGACCTCCCCCTTGCTCCTTTATATACGGGGGCAGGGGCACCCCAGAGACACACAAGTTGATCTTTAGCCGTGTGCGGTGCCCCCCTCCACCATATTCCACCTCGGTCATATCATCGTAGTGCTTAGGCGAAGCCCTGTGCTGGTAATTTCATCATCACTGTCACCATGTTGTCGTGCTGACGGAACTCTCCCTCGGCCTCAACTGGATCAAGAGTACGAGGGACGTCATCGAGCTGAACATGTGCTGAACACGGAGGTACCATACGTTCGGTGCTGAGATCGGTCTGAGCGTGAAGACGTACGACTACATCAACCGCGTTGATATAACGCTTCCGCTTTCAGTCTACGAGGGTACATGGATAGACTCTCCCCGCTCGTTGCAATGCATCACATGGATAGATCTTGCGTGATCGTAGGTAATTTTTTTGAAATACTGCGTTCCCCAACAGTGGCATCCGAGCCAGGTTTATGCGTAGATGTTATATGCACGAGTAGAACACAAAGAGTTGTGGGCGATAATAGTCATACTGCTTACCAACATGTCATACTTTGATTTAGCGGTATTGTTGGATGAAGCGGCCCAGACCGACATTACATGACCGCGTTCATGAGACTGGTTCTACCAACGTGCTTCGCACACAGGTGGCTAGTGGGTGTCTGTTTCTCCAGCTTTAGTTGAATCGAGTATGGCTATGCCCGGTCCTTGTTGAAGGTTAAAACAGCACACTTGTTGAAAAATTGTTGTGGCTTTTGATGCGTAGGTAAAAACGGTTCCTGCTAAGTCCATAGCAGCCACGTAAAACTTGCAACAACAAAGTAGAGGACGTCTAACTTGTTTTTGCAGGGCATGTTATGATGTGATATGGTCAAGACATGATGATATATAAATTGTTGTATGAGATGATCATGTTTTGTAACAGTTATCGGCAACTTGCAGGAGCCATATGGTTGTTGCTTTATTGTATGCAATGAAATCGCCATGTAATTGTTTTTTCTTTATCACTAAGGGATAGCGATAGTCATAGAAGCAATAGTTCGCGAGACGACAATGATGCTTTGATGGAGATCAAGGTGTCAAGCCGGTGAGGATGGTGATCATGACGGTGATTTGCAGATGGAGATCAAAGGCACAAGATGATGATGGCCATATCATATCACTTATATTGATTGCATGTGATGTTTATCCTTTATGCATCTTATTTTGCTTAGTTCAGCGGTAGAATTATAAGATGATATCTCACTAAAATTGAAGGTATAAGTGTTCTCCCTGAGTATGCACCATTGCGACAGTTCATCATGCCGAGACACCACGTGATGATCGGGTGTGATGAGCTCTACATCCACATACAGCGGGTGCAAGCCAGTTTTGCACACGCAAAATACACGGGTTAAACTTGACGAGCCTAGCATGTACATATATCGCCTCAGAACACTGAGACCGAAAGGTCGAGCGTGAATCATATAGTAGATATGATCAACATAGTGATGTTCACCATTGGAAACTACTCCATCTCACGTGATGATCAGACATGGTTTAGTTGATATGGATCACGTGATCACTTAGATGATTAGAGGGATGTCTATCTAAGTGGGAGTTCTTAAGTAATATGATTAATTGAACTTTAATTTATCATGAACTTAGTACATGATAGCACTTTGCATGTCTATGGTTGTAGATAAATGGCCCGTGCTACTATTCTGTTGAATTTTAATGCGTTCCTAGAGAAAGCTAAGTTGAAAGATGACGGTAGCAACTACACGGACTGGGTCCGTAACTTGAGGATTATCCTCATTGCTGCACAGAAGAATTACATCCTGGAAGCACAGCTAGGTGTACCACCCGTGCCAGCGACTGCGGACATTGTGAATGCCTGGCAGACGCGTGTTGTTGACTACTCGATAGTTCAGTGTGCCATGCTTTACGACTTAGAACCGGGACTTCAACGATGTTTTGAACGTTATGGAGCATATGAGATGTTCCAGGAGTTGAAGTTAATATTTCAAGCGAATGCCCGGATTGAGAGATATGAAGTCTCCAATAAGTTCTATAGCTGCAAGCTGGAGGAGAATAGTTCTGTCAGTGAACATATACTCAGAATGTCTGGGTACCACAACCACTTGACTCAACTGGGAGTTAATCTTCCTCATGATAGTGTCATTGACAGAGTTCTTCAATCACTGCCACCAAGCTACAAAAGCTTCGTGATGAACTATTATATGCAAGGGATGGATAAGACAATTCCTGAGCTCTTCGCGATGATAAAAGCTACGGAGGTAGAAATCAAGAAGGAGCATCAAGTGTTGATGGTAAACAAGACCACTAGTTTCAAGAAAAAGGGTAAAGGGAAAAAGGGGAACTTCAAGAAGAATGTCAAGCAAGTTGCTGCTCAAGTGAAGAAGCCCAAGTCTGGACCTAAGCCTGAGATTGCGTGCTTCTACTACAAAGGGACTGGTCACTGGAAGCGGAACTGCCCCAAGTATTTGGCGGATAAGAAGGATGGCAAAGTGAAAGGTATATTTGATATACATGTTATTGATGTGTACTTAACTAATGCTCGCAGTAGCGCCTGGGTATTTGATACTGGTTTTGTTGCTCATATTTGCAACTCGAAACAGGGGCTACGGATTAAGCGAAGATTGACTAAGGATGAGGTGACGATGCACGTGGGAAATGGTTCCAAAGTCGATGTGATCGCAGTCGGCACACTACCTCTACATCTACCTTAGGGATTAGTTTTAGACCTTAATAATTGTTATTTGGTGCCAGCGTTGAGCATGAACATTATATCTGGATCTTGTTTGATGCAAGACGGTTATTCATTGAAATCAGAGAATAATGGTTGTTCTATTTATATGAGTAATATCTTTTATGTTCATGCACCCTTGATGAGTGGTCTATTTTTGTTGAATCTCGATAGTGTTGATACACATATTCATAGTATTGAAGCCAAAAGATATAAGTTCAATAATGATAGTGCAACTTATTTGTGGCACTGCCGTTTGGGTCATATTGGTGTAAAGTGCATGAAGAAACTCCATGTTGATGGGTTTTTGGAATCACTTGATTATGAATCACTTGATACTTGCGAACCATGCCTCATGGGCAACATGACTAAGACTCCGTTCTCCGGAACAATGGAACGAGCAACATACTTGTTGGAAATAATACATATTGATGTATGCGGTCCAATGAGTGTTGAGGCTTGTGGCAGGTATCGTTATTTTCTAACCTTCACAGATGATTTGAGCAAATATGGATTTATCTACTTGATGAAACATAAGTTTGAATCATTTGAAAAGTTCAAAGAATTTCAGAGTGAAGTGGAAAATCATCGTAACAAGAAAATAAAGTTTCTATGATCTGATCGTGGAGGGGAATATTGGAGTTACGAGTTTGATCTTCATTTGAAACAATGTGGAATAGTTTCGCAAATCACGCCACCTGGAACACCACCGCGTAATGGTGTGTCCGAACGTCGTAACCGCACTTTATTAGATATGGTGCAATCTATGATGTCTCTTACTGATTTACCGCTATCATTTTTGGGTTATGCTTTAGAGATGGCTGCATTCACGTTAAATAGGGCATCACCTAAATCCGTTGAGACGACACCATATGAACTGTGGTTTGGCCAGAAACCCAAATTGTCGTTTCTTAAAGTTTGGGGTTGTGATGCTTATGTGAAAAAACTTCAACTTGATAAGCTCGAACCCAAATCGGAGAAATGTGTCTTCATAGGATACCCAAAGGAGACTCTTGGGTACACCTTCTATCATAGATCCGAAGGCAAGATATTTGTTGCTAAGAATGGATCCTTTCTAGAGAAGGAGTTTCTCTCGAAAGAAATGAGTGGGAGGAATGTAGAACTTGATGAGGTAACTATACCTACTCCCTTATTGGAAAGTAGTTTATCACAGAAATCAGTTCCAGTGATTCCTACACAAAATAGTGAGGAAGCTAATGATGATGATCATGAAACTTCAGATCAAGTTGCTACTGAACCTCGTAGGTCAACCAGAGTAAGATACGCACCAGAGTGGTACGGTAATCCTGTTCTGGAAGTCATGTTACTTGACCATGACAAACCTACAAACTATGAAGAAGCGATGATGAGCCCAGATTCTGCGAAATGGCTTGAGGCCATGAAATTTGAGATGTGATCCATGTATGAGAACAAAGTGTGGACTTTGGTTGACTTGCCCGATGATCGGCAAGCCATAGAGAATAAATGGATCTTCAAGGAGAAGACTGACGCTGATAGTAATGTTACTGTCTACAAAGCTCGACTTGTTGCGAAAGGTTTTCGACAAGTTCAAGGAGTTTACTATGATGAGACTTTCTCACCCTTAGCGATGCTTAAGTCTTGATACGTCCATTTTGCATCATGCTTTTATATCAATATTTCTTGCATTATGGGCTATTATTACACGTTATGTCACAATACTTATGGCTATTCTCTCTTATTTTACAAGGTTTACATGAAGAGGGAGAATGCCGACAGCTGGGATTCTGGGCTGGAAAAGGAGCAAATATTAGAGGCCTATTCTGCACAGCTCCAAAAGTCCTGAAACTCCATGAAAGTCATTTTTGGAATTAATGATAAATATTCAGCGGAAGAAGTACCAGAGGGAGCCCACACCCTGGCCACGAGGGTGGGGGTGCGCCCCCTTGAGGGAGTCCTGGATTAGGGGGTCCTCGGACAGCCGGACTATGTACTTGTGCCGGACTGTTGGACTATGAAGATACAAGATTGAAGACTTCGTCCCGTGTCCGGGTGGGACTCTCCTTTGCGTGGAAGGCAAGCTGGGCAATTCAGATATGTATATTTTCTTCTCTATAACCGAATCTATGTAACCCTAGCCCCCTCCAGTGTCTATATAAACCGGAGGGTTTAGTCCGTATGACAAGAACAATCATAATCATAGGCTAGCTTCTAGGGTTTAGCATCTACGATCTCGTGGTAGATCAACTCTTGTAATACTCATATCATCAAGATCAATCAAGCAGGAAGTAGGGTATTACCTCCATAGAGAGGGCCCAAACCTGGGTAAACATTGTGTCCCCCGCCTCCTGTTACCATTAGCCTTAGACGCACAGTTCGGGACCCCCTACCCGAGATCCGCCGGTTTTGACACCGACATTGGTGCTTTCATTGAGAGTTCCACTGTGAAGTCGAAAAAGGTTTGATGGCTCGCCTTGTTATCAAGGACAACATCACCTCTGGGGGAGCCCTGGCTTTAGGCCAAACCTTCCGACTAGGCAGCTTCGTCATGACTTCCCGTTCGGCCGCCGCGCCGATGATGACTTCTCGGGTCATCAAAAACAACCTTCACGTCAGCTCGGAATACACCGAGCAGATGGATCGAATGGAGATATCGTCCTTGAACAAGCTCTTGGATTGCATCGCCGCCTAGGGAGTCGCTATGGACTATGATCAGATTAGGCTTAAACCCGATCAAAGAGAGATTAACTCTTCGTCGGTCACCCATCAGATAGCGGTGGTGGAGCAGAATCGCAGCGATTCTTCCTCTATTCTAAGGACGAACTATGTCCGGATTCCCGAGCTCTCCAAGCCGGATACCCGTCTGTGGGAGGACATGACCCGAACTCCGAACTTAGAATTGGACAGCGGGCCAGAAAAATTGGGCAACATCCCGGAACCCGAACTGCCAAGTTTGGAAGTCCCTCTGCCCCTGGGTCTCAGATCGGGTCAGGGTTCGGACTTAAATCCACCCACCCACCCAAATACAAGTGATTTTTCCCACATTAGACAACAATCCCAAGAGATAGTACATCACTTTTGGGCCAGATTCCTCCTTGTAATGAGCAAGGTCAAGGATTGTCGCGAGGAAGACGCAATCTCATTCTTTTGCAAAAATTGCACGGGCAAGGGAATCCTCAACGCCATAAGTCGCCGTGACATATCACACTTTGCTGACTTGGCGGCCATAGTACAGAAGTACTGTGCGATGGAAAGCGCCTGGAAAACCCACGCAAAATTCTGGGATCCTCCGGCTCTCACTGAACCCCTTGTCCGAACTAAAATGGTGCACTCCTGCAAGTCACCCGATCCAATTACAAAGAAACCAAAGCCCACTACAGGGCATGGAACCGTATTGGAGGTATGGCTCAATGGGCCATGCAAAATTCACACCACACCGGATACCATACCAACACACAACCTTAGAGCATGTTGGATACTTCGGCAGGTGGCCAAGAGCGGCGAGGATCTCCTCATCAACGATACCACAGAGCATCATCCCGCAGAAAACAACAATATAGTATTGACAGTCTTCGAGACTTTCGCCTCAAATAACAGGCGCAAGAGAGCACTCCGCAGCCTCACCAAAGTCTGCCATGTTGCAGCAATAAATCCATGGAACGACACTGCCATAACCTTCAATGCCAGTGACAAACCTCAATTCCGAATAGTCCGAGCACCAGCCGCTTTGGTCGTTAGTCCAATTTTGGATGGCTTCCGGCTTACTAAAGTGCTCATGGACGGTGGCAGCGGATTAAAGCTCATCTACGAGGAAACCCTCAACAAAATGGAAATAGACAAGAGCCGCATTGAGCAAAGCAGCACGACATTCAGAGAAATTATCCCTAGTAGGGAGGCACGATGTGCGGGAAAAATCACACTAGATGTGGTATTCGGCACACAAGAGAATTACAGGTCCGAAGAAATCACATTCCAAGTGGCCCCGTTTAGTAGCGGATACCACGCCCTTTTAGGGCGGGATGCATTCACGAGCTTCCAAGCTATACCCCATTACGGGTACATGAAGCTCAAGATGCCCGGGTCCAATGGAATCATCACTCTAGCCAGTGATCCGGATGTATCACTCCGCGCCGAAAACAGAACCGCCGCCCTGGCCCTCGAGGCATTATCCGAAGCCCTTGCGACCAAAGAACTAACTGCGCTATGCTCCACAGTGGACAGGGATGACGTGATACTCGACAAACGATCCAAGTCCACCTCTTTCAAACCAGCGGACGAAATGGTCAAAATCCAAGTCCACCCAACGGACTCTACAAAAACAGCATCCATCAGGGCACAGCTAAACCCCACAATAGACACCACACTACGGGCATTCTTGCGCGAGAATTGGGACATCTTCGCCTGGCACCCTTCAGACATGCCAGGTATCCCACGCAGGCTGGCCGAGCATAGCCTAAACATACTGAAGGGATACAAGCCGGTCAAGCATACTCTTCGGTGTTTTTCAGAACCTAAACGGCAAGCCATGGGAGAGGAGCTAGCTAAGTTACTCAAAGCCAGATTCATCAGAGAAATAAAACACCCGAACTGGCTAGCAAACCTGGTGATGGTACCAAAGAAGGACAAATCCTGGCGCCTATGTGTCGATTTCAAGGACCTCAATAAGGCTTGCCCCAAGGATCCCTTCCCTCTCCCCTGCATCGATCAAATCATCGATGCTACCGCAGGACACGACTCATTGTGCTTCCTCGACGCATACTCCGGATACCATCAAATCAAGATGGCGGAGTCCGATCAAGCCACAACGGCATTCATCACTCCATACGGCCCCTTATGTTTTAACACCATGCCTTTCGTGCTCAAAAATGCCAGCCCAACTTATCAACGCATGATTCAGACATGCCTGGAAAAACAAATCGGCAAAACAGTTGAGGCATACGTAGACGACGTGGTCATCAAAACCAGACACGTCGAATCTTTAATAGACAACCTGAGGCTTACGTTCGACAATCTTCGAACATATGACATCAAGCTCAATCCGGAAAAATGCGTTATCGGCATTCCTGCCGGAAAGCTCCTGGGTTTCATCGTCTCCAATAGAGGAACTGAAGCAAATCCGGCTAAAATCCGAGCTTTGTCATAGTTGGCTACTCCAACAGACCTCAAGCAAATCCATAAATTAATTGGATGCGTGGCTGCCCTAAGCCGCTTCATCTCCCGATTGGGGGAAAAGGCACTACCTCTCTATCGCCTTCTTCAATGCACCGAACACTTCGAGTGGACGGATGCGGCTACGGCCGGACTGGAAGAAATAAAGGCCCTCTTGGCCAACAACCCAATCCTAGCCGCACCAAACATCGGCGAACCCATGTTGTTATATATAGCTGCAACACACCAAGTTGTAAGCGCAGTGCTCATCGTCGAACGAGAGGAGGACGGACATAAGTTCCCGCTTCAAAAGCTGATATACTACGTATCCACTATCCTCACACCATGCAAATCACGGTACCCACATTATCAAAAAATAACATATGTTGTCTTCATGGAATCCCGGAAACTATGACACTACTTTCAAGAGTGTTCAATCACGATGGCCTCTGAAGTACCACTCAACGATATAATAAATAACCGTGATGCCACGGGCCGGATTGCTAAGTGGGCCATCGAGCTCCTCCCGTTCGACATCATATACAAACCACGACGAGCCATTAAGTCACAAGTACTGGCTGAGTTCGTCGCCCAATGGACAGAAGCCGAACTCCCTAAAGAGTACGACGCATACTCCAATTGGATCATGCACTTTGACGGCTCTAAGATACTGGCAGGTCTGGTAGCGGGCGTTGTCCTGACATCCCCCACCGGAGATATAGTCCAATACGTACTCCAAATACTATACACAGACTGTAACAATGCAGCCAAATACGAGGCTCTGTTACATGGTCTTCGGATGGCAGTCTCCATGGGCATTCAACGCCTAGAGGTGTATGGGGATTCGAACCTCGCAATATCTCAAATAAATGGAGACTTTGACGCCAAGGACCCGAAAATGGTGGCTTACCGCAATGCTGTCCTCAAGATGTCAGCTCGGTTTGAGGGGCTCGAATTCCATCATGTGGTCCGAGAAAACAATCAACCGGCGGATATCCTCACCCGCATCGGTGCTAAGCGCGACCCCGTCCCACCTAATATCTTCTTGGAAAGGCTATTCAAGCCATCCGTAGTGTGGCAAGGGGAGACCGACAATACTAGTCTGGATCCGACCACAACCCTAGATCCCGAACACACTTACATAATCGGAGGTTCCGCCACCGAAATAACACCTTCGGCCCACGTGATCATGGCTATCATTGCCCTGTGGACAGAACCCTTCTTAGCCTACCTAAATAGGCAAGAACTCCCCAAGGACCAAAATTAGGCACGTTGCATAATGCGGCACTCTAAAGCCTACAGGTCCACAAGGGAGAGCTTTATAAGAAAAGCGCTACCGGAGTACTCCAAAAATGCATCTCCGAAGAGTAAGGGCGGCAACTCTTGGCCGAAATTCACGCTGGACTCGGTGGCCACCATGCCGCAGCTCGGGCCCTTGTAAGCAAGGCCTTCCGTACAGGTTTCTATTGGCCGACAACCCGAGCAGACGCACATGACCTCGTCCAACATTGCGTCGGTTGCCAGCTTTTTGCAAACCAAAGCCATATGCCACCTACCACTCTCCAAACAATCCCCATAACTTGGCCCTTTGCGGTTTAGGGGCTCGATATGGTCAGACCCCATAAAGGAGGAAGCCATAAGAAAAAATACCTATTGGTCATGGTAGATAAATTCACCAAATGGATAGAGGCCAAACCAGTTAAAACGGCCGAATCTGGACCAGTGATAGACTTCATATCAGGGGTTGTACACCGCTATGGTGTCCCCCACAGCATCATCACCGATAATGGCTCCAACTTCACAGCCGACGAGGTGAAAACTTGGTGTGGCAACATGGGCATTAAGCTCGATTACGCCTCCGTCTATCACCCCCAAACAAACGGTCAAGTTAAACGAGCAAATGGTCTTATTATGAGCGGCATCAAACCCAGGCTAGTGCGATCCTTGAAGGAATCAGATACACACTAGGTCATGGAGCTCGACTCCGTACTATGGGGAATGCGGACCATGCTGAATCGCATTCTTCATGGTGTACGGTGTAGAGGCGGTATTGCCCTGCGATATCATTCATGACTCACCACGAGTGCTCATGTATGAAGAGAGAGAAGCCGAGCTTGATCGGCAGGATAGTCTAGATGCCTTGGAGGAGGAGCGCGACGTCGCAAAAGCCCGTTCCGCATTCTATCAACAACAGGCTCGAAGGTATCAAAGCAGAGAAGTACGGGCCAAAAATTATAACGTTGGCGAACTCGTTCTACGCCTACCGGAGAAGAAAGAGGACAAGCTCAAGCCCAAGTGGGAGGGTCCCTTCATCATTGATAAAGTTCTCACCGGAGGAGCGTACCGCCTGCGTGATGCATCAGATAATCGACTCGAGCCAAACCCATGGAATGCGGCTAGACTCCAAAGATTCTATGCCTAGCGCCAAACTCTATGTTCGTCTCCTTACCTCCTCCCTTTTTAAATTATATCCTCTTTCTTTCTTTTTTTCTTTCTTTTTATGGCCCTAAAAAGCTTCAAGTGTGACTCAACTACACAATCCTGAAGCGCTATGCGCACTCACTATACCTGGGGGCTTCTTATACAAAATCTTAATATAATTATCTTCCGGGCTTCATGCCCACTACATATGTGTCACTTTTCCATATGCACCTTTTCTTCGCCATTATATGCATCGATATGACTTAAGTTTTGGCCAATCTGGGTTGCCTGGCTCCTGTGTTTATGACCTACGTTCCCGTTAGTTCGGCTAGGGCATAAGGGGAACACCTCTGCGATTGTTACTGCCAGGTCCGCCGGACGTGTACCTCAGACTGGGTGAGGCCGAAAGCTAGCATTCTTAAGGGAATATCGGTCGGTGAACAAAGATGTTTCTTAACTATTACAACATAAACCCCCAGATGTTTCATATCCTGCATCTCTGTTCGCAGTTCGGACATGTACATTAATGCATGCGTACCCAGGGAAAGGAACCCTTAACGGAACTATTCTCCCTGGAAGATGTTTCTTACTATCCTTGTAATATAACATAGCTAGTTGGGTACTTGTCTATTCAAGCACTTATGACCCATACGCCTGGTTTCCAAGCGTACCCTGGTTTACATAACTGAGCGGGTATTCGGATACACTCCGGACTATCGGGTCCGGAGGTTGAAGCGAAAAGGTACGCCATGACAAATGATTTACAATCTGGCTAGGTACAAAATATGTCATTTGAAGTACACAGTTACTTAGACTGGCTAAATTCTTCTTCTATACCATCCAACAGGCTCTCTAGCCTACAATCTTGTTGGGAATACTTTGCGGCTAATCCTACCTGGTCATATACCAGACTAACGGGGATCTCTTTCCCATCTGACCCTACAGGTCCGACTAGGGCCATGTGATTCGGATCAACCTTGATGTACCGCATTTTTACCATGGCCCAGGCTTCCCTCGCACCTTGTCGGCAGGCCGATACCTTCCATAATCGGAAGCGCCACCGCACTCCCTTGAGCATCTCTACAAGCTCCCCCAAGACTCCTGGCTGGGAGGCGGGAGGCCACAAGGCCTAGGCAGTACCCTGCATCACCGGCCGAACTTGTTCGTGCAGTTGTGAAAGCTCTTGCAGAAGACCGCCTGTGGATCCGGGCATCTCCTCTTCGGGACGACCTGTCAGCATACCTACATACATAACTCTGTTAGCCCGTTTCTTCGCCGAACTATATAAAGGTTCGTCTGAGCACATACTAAAAATGGCGCGTCGAAGCCTCTTATTCTCCTTCACAGAGTCAGCAAGCTGGGCCCGAACATCTTCCAATTCAACGCCCAGCCGGGTATTGGCATCCTGGAGATCGTTTCTCTCTCGCCAAACCCATGTAAGCACGCGCTCGCCAGCCTCTAGCTATTGTTGAGCTCGTTGCTCATCCTCTTGTATGATCTTCGGATCCACTCCGGGATTGTCTGCAGAATCTATTGTTAGATTTGCAAGCATGCTGAATACTAACTGGCACACGTAATTACATTCTTTTTTATTAAGACAAGTATTACCAGATGAGGCCTTCTTGGATTCCTCCATTCCGGCAACTGCGGCCCTTAGCTGGGCTTTGCACTCCTCAAGCTCTCGAGACAAATGGGTGTTCTTCTCTGTAAGAACCTATTCATACAATGATCCTTAAATCAGTTGTGCCAACTGCTTCAAGTCTCAGGGGCTACTGATATACATAATTATCAGATTTTTCTTACCCCTATATCCTTTAAATACTGGTATGTGGCTCTAGCAAGCCCATCTTGAGCAGCTCGGATGTATGTGTCTCCCGAGTTGAAGGCATTGAACGCCTCTTCGGAGAAATTAGGGTCGCGGAGTACGGCCCGTCGACGCCGGTGATTCATAGCGCTCCCCACTTTGGAATTCGTAGCGGATATTCTATCTGCATCCTCTGTAGGAGGACCGTCCGGTGTTGTCCCCATGTTAGCCTCCACCCTTGAGGCAGGTTCTGGAGTCCGGCTGGTGGAGGCGTGGCCGGTAGGATCTCCGGACACAGTCCGGCGAGTACTCTTTATGCCAGGGGATAATGGACAATGTTATATTTTAAAGACGATAATCACGGAGCAGGTTTTAAATCATACCTCTGCGACGGCTTCTCGGTCCTGACCGCCTTCCTTTTAAGCCTACCCGGCTTGGGCACCCCTTGTTGGCGAGTCACCGCGGGTTCGACACGGTGCCCCGATGGCCTTCCCTATAAAGCGCAATACGTGTGCGGTGTGTAAGGCGTAAGGAAGGGATCCTTCTCGGAAGTTAGGACTCCGGTTTTACTTACATATGATGCAGGGAGTAGGCCAGGATAGTCGGCTATGATGGCCACCAAGGCGCCGTCACAACTTGCCTGGTAAAACATCCTGTCGACGAGCTCCACAAATATGTCCAGATCTTCTTCAAGTCCGGGGTCGAGGGCCCGGTTGTGGTCCTCTGGCTGTGGAGGCGGGCTGTGGACCTCCATCACAACTTTTCGCAGTTCCTGCTTTGAACTAGCAAGGTAAATATTTGTGATGAAAGAATGCGGGAATGAATAGAGTTGAGTAAAAGATAGCAGCTCACCCAGCTAGGGGGGTTGTACATGGAAAATCCATCCCATGGCTTAATGCGGATGAACTCATCTTTTTCTCCTTTATACAAATTGGATAATATTTTTGCCAGGGTGGTGGCAGAGTCCGGACCTTTCCGACCGCAGCGGGTGGCATCGTCTTATCCATTAAAATGCCACATGGGACGCCCTCGATTCTGGAGTGGCTGCACCCCCCGCATTATGCATATTGACATAACCTCAATTATTGTCAATCCAGATTTGGCCAGCGTTTTTATCCTGCCCATCAGATAAAGGACCTCTCTGCTATCTTCCTCCTGAGGGCTCCGGGGACGCCAGCTGCAGCGTTTCTTCAGTGGGGCATTGCTAAACTCAGGAAGACCCATCCGGATAGGGTCCGGAAGGGGGACGTCCTCTATATAAAACCACTCCGAAGGCCAGTCTTTGGATGTCTTCTTCGGAGTGTCGGACAAGTATCCGGTCCTGGCGATGTGCCATATTTCGGTTCCGCCCACTTGGTATATTGATCCCTCCTGATTGCGAGGGACGAGGCAGAATAGCCACTTCCATAGCTCAAAATGAGCTCCGCAGCCCAGAAATAGCTCACAAAAGGGCGACATAACCTGCGATGTGCAGTATGGAGGCAGGAGTGAAGTTGTGCAGCTGGAGGCCGTAATACTCCAGGAGCCTGCGGATGATCGGATGGATTGGAAATCCGAGGCCCCTCAGCAAGTAAGGGACAAGGCATACTCGCTCCCCCTGGATGGGTTGGGGAAACTCTCTGCTTGCTCCCCGCCATCGTAAGTGGCTAATCCGGCTCGGACGGGGACAAGATATGCAGACGGGAGGAACCCCTAAGTCTGCAACTCCACCAACTGGTCGTGGGATACGATGCACTTCACCCAATCACTTGGCTTAGCGCTATGGGAGTGAGAGGAGGAGCTGCGGTGGCCGGCCATGATGGGATGGTTTTTTCGGGCGCACTCTAATGAATCCTCGCTTGGGGAAGATGGTGTGATTTGGATCTGAGGATCCCCGTCTCTTTAATAGACGATTTACTTACATGATTAGGGTGGCAAATGTAAAAATTCCCCGACTTCTCGCATTCGCTTGACACGTGGAGATTGCCATTATTAAGGTACAGAAGCCGAGGAGTGCAACATTAATGGGAAGCCGGACACTGCTCGTTACAATAGGCACTCTGGGATTTGGAGAAGAACCCGCCTTGCAATGCCGAAGACAATCTGCGCGCTGGACTTATCGTCATTGAAGCCTGGTTCAGGGGCTACTGAGGGAGTCCTGGATTAGGGGGTCCTCAGACAGCCGGACTATGTACTTGTGCCGGACTGTTGGACTATGAATATACAATATTGAAGACTTCGTCTCGTGTCCGGGTGGGACTCTCCTTTGCGTGGAAGGCAAACTACGCAATTCGGATATGTATATTGCCTTGTCTATAACCGACTCTGTGTAACCCTAGCCCCCTCTGGTGTCTATATAAACCGGAGGGTTTAGTCCGTAGGACAAGAACAATCATAATCATAGGCTAGCTTCTAGGGTTTAGCCTCTACGATCTCGTGGTAGATCAACTCTTGTAATACTCATATCATCAAGATCAATCAAGCAGGAAGTAGGGTATTACCTCCATAGAGAGGGCCCGAACCTGGGTAAACATTGAGTCCCCCGTCTCCTGTTACCATTAGCCTTAGACGCATAGTTCGGGACCCCCTACCCGAGATCTGCCGGTTTTGTCACCGACACCCCTGCCTCGTGGGCCACCTGGCAGCCCTCCGGTGCCCATCTTCTTCTATATGAAGTCTTTTACCCTCGAAAAAATCATAAGCAAGCTTACAGGACGAAACTCCGCCGCCACGAGGCGGAACCTTGGCAGAACCAATCTAGGGCTCCGGCGGAGCTGTTCTGCCGGGGAAACTTCCTTCCGGGAGGGGGAAATCATTGTCGGTGTCAAAACCGGCGGATCTCGGGTAGGGGGTCCCGATCTGTGCGTCTTATGCTGATGGTAACAGGAAGCAAGGGACACAATGTTTACCCAGGTTCGGGCCCTCTCGATGAAGGTAAAACCCTACTTCCTGCTTGATTCATATTGAAGATATGTGGAATACAAGAGTAGATCTACCACGAGATCATAGAGGCTAAACCCTAAGAGCTAGCCTATGATGGTATGATTGTAATTGTGATCGGCCTTCTAAGGACCATGCTCTCCGGTTTATATAGACACCGGAGAGCTAGGGTTTACATGGAGTCGGTTACAAGGAAGGAAACATAATATCCGGATCGCCAAGCTTGTCTTCCATGCAAAGGAGAGTCCCATCCGGACACGATCCGAAGTCTTGAGTCTTGACGCTTCTATAGTCCGGACGATGTATACAGTCCGGCTGTCCGGATACCCCCTTATCCAGGACTCCCTCAGTAGCCCCTGAACCAGGCTTCAATGACGATGAGTCCGGCGCGCAGTCTTGTCTTCGGCATTGCAAGGCGGGTTCCTCCTCCGAATACTCCAAGGTAATTATCGAACATGTAGATTGTGTCCGGATCTACAAAATGATCTTCACATACCACCGTAGAGAGAACGATATTCCAGCTGACAACTTTTTAGATGACGCAATATGTCATTTCGGTCAGATCGAACCGTTTTTTTCACAACTAGCCACATCGCATATTGCGAGGCGGTTTCCTTGACACGTCTTGTCAAAGCAGAGATCATGTCCCCTTATCACGGGATTCTCATCAATACGGGTACGGGTAATCCCCCCGTGCCATCAATCGTGGCGCTTGGGAAGTAAGCGATTCTCAATAGGCTTGTGGGGAGGCGCTCCGCTTTCGTCGCCTCTATAAAGGGATAAGAGTTCCCCATTATTACCCACGCCTTCTTCCTCCTCTGCCCACTCTTGCCGCCCCGAGCTCCAACGCCCTAGTCCAAGTCGCCTCCGCACAGCTAAACATGTCCGGAGTAGGAGGCAAATGGGTGGCTTCCACCATGAAGGAGAAGAACATCGCAAGTCTTCGGGCATCCTGATACTTGGCCGCAGACATAGCACACCGGCTACCAGACGGTGGGCAGGTCATTCCAACTCCAGGACCCCACGAGAGGGTCGTGTTCCTTGCCCACTTCGTCCGTGGACTGGGGTTTCCACTCCACCCCTTCGTCCGCGGGCTCATGTTCTACTACGGGCTAGATTTCCATGATCTAGCCCCGAATCTCGTCCTCAACATCTCGACGTTCATCGTCATGTGTGAGGCTTTCCTCCGCATTAAGCCTCATTTCGGCTTGTGGCTCCAAAACTTCTGCGTGAAGCTGAAGATCGTGAGCGGCCAGCAAGGGGAGTGCGGAGGAGCCATGGTGGGCAAAATGCCTAATGTCACCTGGCCTGACGGCTCCTTTGTGGAAACCGTGAAGGGGTGGCAATCGGGGTGGTTCTACATCACCGAGCCACGTGACGCCAACTGGGCGCCTGCCCTCGAGTTCCGATCTGGAACCCCTATGCGGCTCACCTCCTAGGAACAGAAGGGCCTGTTATGGGGCGAATCTTCAGAGCTAACCGGACTCATCAACTGCATCAAGGGCATGAAGGACAAGAACATCAAGCATGTCAATGTGATCCAGGTCATGCTCATTCGCCGGATTCTGCCGTGCCAAAGGCGGGCATTCAATCTGTGGGAGTTCGTCCCGGCCGAACACCGGACGCTCCAGAGGCTCTATGGCATGAAGCACAAGAACACATGGAAGGCGTTGTTCAAGGCCAACGAAGTACCTCCTCTCATAACCGAGGACCGTGGGCTCCATGCCGCACGGCACCCTACCCAGGTGAGTTCTCAAGCCGCCACCGGGTTCGGTCCTTCACAATGTATTCATGGAGAATTCCTAAGAAATTGTGTATATTTGTTTAGGAGTATGTGGAGACAGCGGAGAGGATTGACAGTCCGGCTCCGTTGCCGGAAAACCCAGCCACCGATCTCCTGACAAAGATGTTGGTCCGGCACCCTACAAGGGGTCGGAGAAGAAGGCCGAAAAGAAGGCCCCGGGGACCCGAAAGGGTCCCTGGCGTAAGGCTACGCCCAAAGCCTCGTCCAAAGAGGACGAGGAAAACTCCTCCCCCGAAGGGGAAGAAGGAGAAGAAGAAGAGGAGGCCACCCTATCCGGACAGGATGGGGGGCCTGAGACGGCGGACCAGGGGACCAGGAGAGGCCCCCGGCGCAAGGCCATCATACCCGTGTCGTCTGATGACGACGAGACAGATTCCTCTCGCGGAAGAGGGGAGGAACAGGAAGAAACACCATCTCCCCGTGTCGGGGGAGGGAAGAAGAGGAAGGCCGCCCCTGTGGGAGAGACTGGGACGTCCAAGAAGGGGAAAGTGTCCCTTCCGGACTACTCTACCACCGCCGCCGATAGCGAAGAAGGGTGGCTGCCCAGGAAGAAGCCCCTAGTGCGATCGTAAGTGTCCGCACTCCATCGTAATTTCTCTTCATAGTTTTGTTATAATGCCGAACTTGCATGCAGTCCGGCCAGGGCCCATCCCGAAGTGTCGTCTTCGGATGGGTCCCTGAGTGAGTCAGCAATGAACTCACTCCCGACGGCCACTTCTCCTCGGCCTGCGGACGACACGGAGGTGTTGTCCTGAAGGCTTCCAGAAATGGGGGAGGTGGCCCTGGAGGCGCCTGAAGGTGGCGTCCCAGACGTCGGACTTGCGGGGTTCAAGATCCCCGCAGATCGTGTTGGTGAGAGCCGAAGTAAGCCGGACTCTCAGTCGAACACTATCCCGAAGCCTTTAGTGGTTCCGGATTCAGGCGGGCAGCCCCTCATTAGGGAGGGAGTGCCGTCTGTCTCGAGGACTTCCGTTGCACCCGAGGCGCCGAATTGTCTGCTGAAAGCGCTTCGTGGCGCTTCCATAGATGAAGAGCACCGTAATCTCATGAGTGCGGTGATTCAAAAGGTTTCGTCTGCCAAGAGCGGACTAACCGAAGCCTGCACTAGCCTCCTGACAGGCTTTAAGGTAAGCAGCAAAAATGTGTGAAGTTACCACCCGATAGGTAGTAGGCCCTGATACTCTGTTTGGTGTTCGGAAGGAAAAACCAAACGGAGGGTCAACTAAAATCCGCAGGAGTCTAACAATAAGTTTGAATGTGAACAAACAGGTTGTGCTATTGGCCGCTGCTGCTCGTACAGCCGAAATCGCCGGCCTAACGCAGGACTTAGAGCGGGCACAGGGAGAGCTCAGCCTCACGAGGAGGCAACTCGAAGAGAGCAAAGGTGAATGATTCCCCTCTCTCATATAATAAATAGTATATAAAATTTGATTATGCTAACGACGAAATGTCGTGATATGGTAACACAGGCCACCACCGAAGTGGCGTCTCTCAAGAAGGCGCTGTCCGAGGCCGAACACAAAGTGGCCTTGGAACTCAAGGAGCGCAAAAAGCAAGAGGCCCGAGTGGGCGAGGTACAAGAAGAGCTCCAGGAGCTCGGCAAGAAGCTTGAGTCTGCGGAGCAAGGGATTAAAGCAAAAGAGGCCGAGCTTGCAAAGGCCCTTACAAATACAAAAGACGCCAAGGCCGAAGCCGAGAAGGCTCAGCAAGAGATCCAGGAGGCCAAAAAGATAGCGGCGGGTAAGCAATTTTTTATGCAAAGCAAACACGTGGAGGAGGCGTTTCTTTTACTTACTCGAATTCGGAGCTCTCCAAGGGCATTCGCAGACCTGCCACGCAGCGTATCAGATGTTGTGGAGTTCTACCGTGCCCAGGAGGGGAGCTCAACGGAGAAGTTGTTCTGGTCCCAGTATGCTGGGGCCGAACATGCAACGCCTCTGAGTGACCAACTGAAGCAGTTGGTCGAACTCCACAAGGCGGCCAAAGTGGCTATGAAAGATCTCATAGTCTGGATATGGCCTGGCGAGCTTCTGCCCACCAGCTACTTCCGCCTGATCAAGCGGATGGTGGATTCCTATCTGCGACTAGAAGTCATCAAGCGATCCATTTGGATTGAGGGTGCCCGCCGGGCCCTTGCCCGCGCCAAGGTGCATTGGGGCAAGCTGGATGCGGAGAAGCTGGTGAAGGACGGGCCGCCGGAGGGCAAGCCGCATCGCGTCCCCGAGAAGTATTATGATGGCGTTATGAAGGGTGCTTGCCTCGTGGCCGATGAATGTACCAAAGACATAATTTTTGAATGAATTCACTTCTGTCATGTTTGTAATTTAAAGATGAAGTTACTTGCGCTATGTAGCGCTTTTGTTATTTAAAATATTACCTTCTGTGCGGCTGTTTATCAAATTCTGAAAGTAGGCCAGTCGTCGGCTTCCACCACCGTGTAACTAGTACTGGGGTGTTCGTGGAAAACCCGGACACTCTTTATCCAAATGTTTGGTCCCTTAAGGAGGTGTCCAGCGCAGCGAACAAGGCAATCGGACTATGCGGCTTTATAACTTTCACTTAGCCATAGAAGTCTACAATTTTAAATTTCGGCGAAGCCCCTAGAATCCGGAAGGCCGAATTGGGGCGCTATACACGCCTATATCTGGCAAAGCCAAATTAACGCCTAAAGCGGAAAAATCTTTAAGGATTTTAAGACCTCTCGAATAGCGACCAGTCTCTCGCCACATCATGTCGGACAGTTTTGTGCTTTCTCTACTGAGGTGCTCGTCCGGAAGAACCAGGGCACAATCGCAGTAGTTCTCCCTGTGCTACCTTAGCCGAATTAACGGAACGTAAGGCACCAAAACAAGGGAGCCGAGCTATCCCAACCGTAACCCAAGACATGATTCAGAGCTGATGCATATAATGCTATAAGTTCGGAGTGCCGCACTGTTGAAAGTGTTCGGACTTGACCTGCGGTATTATGGGGTGCCATAAGAAGCCCCTGGCAAACGAAGCATACCAAAGTGTACGGATGCAAAATTAAATAGACATTTATAAAAAATGCTCAAATAAAAATAAGTAAGCCGACGCTATATGTGGTCTCCCATTGATAAATAATACGCTTAGGCATATGTTTACAATGTATGCATTAAGCGGAGACAAATAGGATTATTTGACATATTATATCCAGGGGCAGGCTACATACTGATAGATAAAGCAGGAACAACAATCGTAAATAGATTCCACCTGGGTGTTTCCTGCTGTGCCCGAAGCCTGTTGCCTCCTGGGTTTCCCCTCCTATGTAAGTCCGACAATCCGGCTATCCTGGAGAAGTTGCACTAAAGCAATGTCCTTAAGGGTAAATGGGAAGGTTACGAAGTGATACCGTACTGTTGACTGAGCCACTGATGCGCCTCCGCCTGTGCCCATGGTATTTTGAGTGCGTAATTGTGTACGCGTGGCACGAATGCTGCTTTGATGGGATTTGAGCGGAGGCCGGACTGCTAGTTGTGCTCTTGGCGTGCCTGCTGATCCTGTTGCGGGGTGATCCGCCCTTGCTTGACGGAGCTTGAGGTTGTCGTCGCCGGATGGGTGGTTTGCCGGAGGAGGCTGCATTGTACTTCGGTCGCAAGGGCTGCAGTGTGTTCTTATGTACGGGGAGAGCGTCCATATTTCCGTTGACTGTTATGACCCCGCGCGGGCCTGGCATCTTGAGTTTGAGGTATGCATAGTGTGGTACCGCATTGAATCTAGCAAATGCGGTTCGTGCGTGGCAACCACTGCGGAAAGGGACGATATCAAAGATTAGCTCTTCGCTTCGGAAGTTATCCGGAGATCCGAAGACCACTTCCAATGTTATAGAGGCCGTGTAACGGGCCTCTACTCCAGGAATTACACCTTTAAAGGTGGTTTTGGTGGGCTTAATCCTTGAAGGATCGATGCCCATCTTCCGCATTGTATCCTGGTAAAGCAGGTTCAGGCTGCTGCCGCCATCCATGAGGACTCTCGTGAGGTGGAATCCGTCGATGATTGGGTCTAAGACCAATGCGGCTGAGGCGCCGTGACGGATGTTAGTAGGATGATCCCTACGATCAAAGGTGATCGGACAACCTGACCATGGGTTTAATTTGGGGACGACTGGCTCCATCGCGTATACGTCCCGTAGTGCTCGCTTCCGTTCCCGCTTGGGGATGTGGGTGGCGTAGATCATGTTGACCGTTTTCACCTGGGGAGGAAATTTCTTCTGTCCCCCCATGTTCGGACGCCGGGGCTCATCGTCATCGTCGCTGTGCAGCCCCTTGTCCTTGTTTTCGGCGTTTATCTTGTCGGCCTGTTTAAATACCCAGCAGTCTCTGTTGGTGTGGTTGGCTGGCTTGTCCGGGGTGCCATGAATTTGGCACGAGCGCTCTAGTATATGGTCCAGACTGGACGGTCCTTGATTGTTACGCTTGAATGGCTTCTTCCGCTGACCGGATTTGGATCCGCTGAATCTGGCATTGACTGTCGTATCCTCGGTGTTGTCGCTGTTGTTCTGTCGCTTGTGTTTGTTGCGCTGTGGCTTGCCATTATTGTCCCGGACATCTGAAGTTCCAGAATGTGGCGTAGTGCTATTGCGAGCCAACCAGGTGTCCTCGCCCGCGCAAAAGCGGGTCATTAGTGTCGTAAGAGCTGCCATGGACTTGGGTTTCTCCTGGCCGAGGTGTCTGACGAGCCACTCATCATGGATATTATGCTTGAAAGCCCCCAGGGCTTCGGCGTCCGGACAGTCGACTATTTGGTTCTTTTTGGTTAGGAACCGAGTCCAGAATTTCCTGGCTGATTCTCCGGGCTGTTGAGTAATGTGGCTCAAGTCATCGGCATCCGGAGGTCGCACATATGTGCCTTGGAAGTTGTCAAGAAATGCGTCTTCCAGATTTTCCCAACTGCCAATGGAATTTGTGGGCAGGCTGTTTAGCCAGTGCCGGGCAGGTCCTTTGAGCTTAAGGGGAAGATACTTGATGGCATGTAGATCATCTCCGCGGGCCATGTGAATATGGAGAAGGAAATCCTCGATCCATACCGCGGGGTCTGTTGTGCCATCGTATGATTCCATGTTTACGGGTTTAAACCCTTCTGGGAATTCATGATCCATCACTTCATCAGTGAAGCAGAGGGGGTGTGCGGCGCCTCTATGTCGGGCTATGTCACGGTGCAGTCCAGCTGCGTCTGACGGGTTGTATTCGGCCCAGCCGGATTTGCTGTTAGTGTATCCGGTATGACGGCCATCGTCATGTGCTTTAGCGCGCCCCCGTGATCCGTAGATCGATCTTGCTTGTCCTGCGGCGTTATCCAGTTTATCGCGCAGGTCCTGAGTATTGCCCCGGGCCGTAGTAAACCGGCGCGGGGGTGCAGGATGGTATTTCGGATGATATGTCGTTTTGTCCCGACCTCGAGGTGGTCGGTCATCCGTGGGGCGCTCGAGTCCATATTCCTCGGCTGCCAGGACTTCTGTCCATCTGTCTATGAGCAGATCTTGATCAGCTTGGAGCTGCTGCTACTTCTTCTTCAGGCTTCTCGCAGTGGCAATAAGCCGGCGCTTGAAGCGCTCCTGCTCTGCGGGGTTTTCGGGTACGCCGAACTCGTCGTCACCGAGGCTAATCTCTTCTTCGGAGATGGGCATGTAGTTGTCCTCCTCCGGATACCCGTCCAGTGCATGTACATCTGGGCTGTCATTCCCGTCTTCCTGTTCGGCCTGCTGGAAGGCGGGCTGTTCGGGGTTGTATTCATCGTCGGCACCGTCCGGATTATTATCGTCCCCGGTGCCGGTATTGCCTTGGCGGGGCTTGGAGCGGCGCTGGCGACGCCCATGCTTTGCTTTCTTCTTGGAGGGGTTATCCTCCGTTGCCTCATCGCCATTGGTTTCTTTTGGAGTGTCCACCATATATATATCATATGAAGAGGTGGCTGTCCACCGTCCTGTGAGCGGTGGCTCCTGTATGTCTCCTGCATCATCGTCCATACCGTCGATGTCTTCAAAGTCAAAGTCGAGCACGTCGGTTAAATCATCGATCGTGGCGACAAAGTGGGTGGTGGGTGGGCAGCGAATTCCTTCGTCGCCTGCTTCCCACTCAAGCCGGACATAGTTCGGCCCAGAGCCTCCTGACAAAGAGAGAAACTTCAATGAGTTCAGCATGTCGCCAAAGGGCGAGTGCTGAAAGATGTCCGCAGCTGTAAACTCCGTTACCGGAGCCCAGCCTGGCTCGACTGGCTCGAGAGTGAGCTGATGAGAACATCAATACCATTGTTACACCCACAGCCCCTACTGCTACATATACGGGACCAATTACTAGAGCTCGCGCACGCCAATTAAATTATCAGGTACTTTCGTTTCTTGGTAATGATTCTAATGTTCATGAGAATATGATGCTGCCTAAATTGGATACATTTGTTTTGCTTACAAATGAAGGGCCTAGCTTGGAGAAGGATGAACATTGGAGCAAGAACATGCATGGAGATGATGCCATGCGCAAGGGGAACAAGAACGGAGTTACAAGTGATGATTTCAGGACTTTGAAGCCACCATAATGGGTGCATGAAGCCTTGGACGAAATATACAAGATGCCACTTCATAAATTTCGTCCCGAGGCTATTCTAGGTGCTGCGTCACCTTATTATTGGGCCAGGCCCTTGTAATTTCGAAATACATAAGTATAGGCTATTTTTAGAGTCCGTATGTGTGGGGAAACAAGAGATAGGGTTGATTTCGGACCCCTCCACCAAGGGCCACGAAATTCCCCCCCTCTTCCTCCATATATACAGCCCTTAGGGCACCGTTTAGACTTTGGGTTTTGTTTAGATTAAAGTTCGCCATAGCTGCAACTTCGCGTACTTCGTTTGTGTTCAACGACCAGACAAAGGCGTCACAGAACCCCACCTTGATCAATAAAGCTTTCATCTTATATTCGCAATATCCAGATTGCAATCTCAGATTCTTGCTTGTTCTTCGTTTGCTCGCAGGAAACAGACCCTCGTGGTCAGGTTGATCGTGCTCCGGCGTGGTCAATAACCTCTCGGAGTTGGTTTAGCGATTGCTAAGGCGCGACGTCCTCGCACGTTCGTAGTCGGATCGTCAAAGTCGACTTCCACCAAAGCGAAATCCATCATCTCATCGAAAGACGGGACACCTTTGCTTCTATCAAGTGGTATTAGATTTCCAGGTTGCTCAGTGAGATTTTACAGTTTTTCGTAGTTTAGATCGAGTCTTTTCTTCATACTTATAGTCCACGAAAAAGCCACAAAATTAGGGTTAGTTCATCATATCCGAACCAGTCTGAGCCATTGCATAATCTTTTTAGGGTTTTGCTTTGTTGAATTTGCGGTTGCATCGTCGTGTCTAGTTGCTGGTCTTAGAGTCTAGTCTTTTAGAGTTTCGAGTTCTGGTCATAAGTTGTCACGCCGCCGCCGCACCATCATCATCGCCCCTGCCATCTATCACCACTGCTTATCTGCCACCGCTTCGAATCCGTATCCATATACCACCACCGCTGTCATATACCACCACCGTTGCCATCTACCACCATATATCCACCACCAATCCGAGTTCTTGTCATATTAGGTTTGTTTTCGAGATCCATCTAGATTCTGATTCGTGTTTCCTTGCCGGAGTAGGTTTCGAAAAAAAAACTCTCCGTTTAGGCCCAAATTTTTTCGAAAACGCACTTGTCGAAAAGTTTTCTGGCTATCCTATTTTTAGGTGTTTCTAAGCGTATTGAGACAGTCGCCGTTATAGAAAGTTTTTTTTGACCCGTTTCCAGTTTTTGGGTTCGGGCAGTCGAAAAAAAAATTGGTAAAAAAAAATTTCGTGCCCATCCTGTCAGTTTGACCTGGGAAGAGATTTGAGACACTCGCCATTATAGTGATTTTTCGCCAAAAAAAAGCAGCGCAAAAAAAAGCGCAAAAAAAAAGAGCGAAAAAAAGCCAGAGCGTGCTTTTCCCTTGTTTACGTGCAGCGCCGTGATTTTGTTAGTGTTCTAGGCTCGCGTCTCTAGTACAGTCTAGCCTAGGACCAACACAGTACCGTCGTTGAGCGTTTATTCAACTTTGCATCTCTGAATTGATTATTGCTGATCCTTTTTTGCTACCATATTATAAGCCTTCCCAGCTCCACATACATCTACGTCGTGCGTTTCACTCTCCCTGGTAATCGCTCTATCCAAGCTTTGAGAGTTTTGACTATAGCGGTTGCCGATCAACACCTGCTGCTGGGTAAGAACTGGTAAGAATTTAAGATTTGCTTGACGGGTTTGTGATACACCACCAACACTTCTTAGTAGTCTGTAGGATCATATTCTTGTGTGTTTCTATTTGCTGCTAACCATGATAGGATCACAAGCCGATGAGACTGATTGGGAGAACCTGACAAACAAACAACTACATGATAAATTTCAGCAAATGATGAGTGGACAGGTGCAAGATGTGCTAAACAGATTTGACGAGGCCATGGAGAAGGTAGATGGCATTGAGAAGACATTCGAAACGAAGCTTGATAGCAAGTTTAATGAATTGCTCGCGCGTTTTCCACCACCACCGCCGGCTGCACCTATCGCACCTCTGCAACAACAACAACAACGCCTCTTTCCGAATCAGTATGGACGAGCGAAGCATGTTCCTATTGAGGATGGCCAAACTTCTGGTGTTGCTGTTCCTGTTGTTGATGCTTCTTTGGCTCGTGCTACTGCTGCTGCTGGTACCCAGGAGGATGATGAGTATGCGGGCGATTATGAGGATGAGGTTGATCAAAATCCGAACTACGTGCAGCCACCAGCACCACCACCAGCAGGTCGACCTCAGGTATATATTCGTAATGGTAGGCCTGCACCACCACCTCAGGTATGAGATGATGTCCATATTCCTAAACTGAAATTGAATATTCCACCATTTGAGGGTAGATATGTTCCTGATATATATCTTACTTGGGAGTTAGAAACTGAACAACGTTTTACATGTTTACAATATCCCGAGGAGAGACGGGTTGCTGCTGCTGTTTGTGCTTTCACTAGTTTTGCATGTGTCTGGTGGTCTGAACATTGTAGATTATATCCTATTCCAACTACTTGGGCTGCTTTGAAAACTGCTATGCGTACGCGTTGGGTTCCACCATATTATCAACGTGAATTGCTTCAAAAATTGCAGCGTTTAAGACAAGGGAAAAATTCTGTAGAAGAATATTATCAGGAATTACAAACTGGCATGATTCGATGTGGTATTATTGAGGAGAATGAAGCTATGCTTGCACGTTTTCTGGGTGGATTAAATAGAGAGATTCAGACCATTCTAGACTATAAGGAGTATACTAATATCACTCGTTTATTCCATCTTGCTTGTAAAGCTGAACGTGAAGTGCAGGATCGACAAGCATTGGCGCGAACTAACTTTTCTGCAGGCCGACCTTCATCATGGACACCGCGTGCATCTTCTACTTCAACTGCACCAGCACCTCAATCAGGTGCCTCCTCCAGCCGTGATACAAGAAAACAGGCACAACCACCATTATCTGCCAAGAGCGCACCTGCCGGGCCTGCACAGAGTTCTTCTTCTTCCATGGCATCAACAGGGCACACAAGTGATATTATTTGTCGTCGTTGTAAGGGGGAGGTCATTATGCGAGAGAATGCAAATCTCCGCGTGTGATGATTGCTACCGAGGGTGGTGGATATGAGTCCGCTAGTGACTATGATGAGGAGACTTTGGCTCTTATTACACGTGAAGAACATGGTGGAGATGATTCTGATCATGAGACGCAATACATGGCTCCTGAAGACGCTGACAGGTATGAATGTTTAGTTGCTCAACGTGTTTTGAGTGTGCAGGTCACACAAGCTGAGCAAAATCAGAGGCACAATTTGTTCCATACCAAGGGAGTTGTGAAGGAACGTTCTGTGCGCGTCATAATAGACGGAGGGAGCTGCAACAACTTGGCTAGCATGGAGATGGTGGAGAAGCTTTCTCTCACCACAAGACCACATCCACATCCTTACTACATCCAATGGTTCAACAACAGCGGCAAGGTTAAGGTAACACGTACTGTTCGTGTGCATTTTAGTATCTCTACATATGCTGATTATGTTGATTGTGATGTGGTACCTATGCAAGCATGTTCCTTATTACTTGGTAGACCATGGCAATTTGATAAAAATTCTGTACACCATGGTAGAAACAATCACTATACTCTTGTTCATAAGGATAAAAATATTACTTTGCTTCCTATGACTCCTGATTCCATTTTGAAAGATGATATTAATAGAGCTAATAAAGCAAAACAGGAGAAGAATAAGAGTGAAAATCAGATTGTGGCAAAAGAATTTGAGCAACAAATGAAGCCTAATAATAAACCATCTAGTGTTGCTTCTGAAATTAAATTGAAAAGTGCATGTTTATTTGCCACCAAATCTGATATTGATGAGCTAGATTTCAGCAAATCTGTTTGCTATGCTTTTGTGTGCAAAGAGGCATTATTTTCATTCGAGGACGTGCCTTCCTCTTTGCCTCCTGCTGTCACTAACATTTTGCAGGAGTTCGCTGACGTCTTTCCACAAGACGTGCCACCGGGATTACCGCCTATTCGAGGGATTGAGCATCAGATTGACTTAATTCCCGGTGCTTCACTGCCAAACCGTGCACCATACCGTACCAATCCAGAGGAGACGAAGGAGATTATGCGTCAAGTACAAGAGCTTCTCGACAAAGGTTATATACGCGAATCCCTTAGTCCTTGTGCTGTTCCTATTATTCTAGTGCCGAAAAAGGATGGTACATCACGTATGTGTGTTGATTGTAGAGGCATTAATAATATTACTATTCGTTATCGTCATCCTATTCCTAGGCTAGATGATATGCTTGATGAATTGAGTGGCTCTACAATATTCTCCAAAGTTGATTTGCATAGTGGATACCATCAAATTCGTATGAAATTGGGAGATGAATGGAAAACAGCATTTAAAACTAAGTTTGGATTATATGAGTGGTTAGTCATGCCTTTTGGGTTAACTAATGCACCTAGTACTTTCATGAGATTAATGAACGAAGTTTTACGTGCTTTCATTGGACGATTTGTGGTAGTTTACTTTGATGACATATTGATTTATAGCAGATCTTTGGAAGAACATTTGGAACATTTACGTGCTGTTTTTATTGCTCTACGTGATGCACGTTTGTTTGGTAACCTTGGGAAGTGCACCTTTTGCACCGACCGAGTATCTTTTCTTGGCTATGTTGTTACTCCACAGGGAATTGAAGTTGATAAAGCCAAGATTGAAGCTATTGAGAGTTGGCCGCAGCCCAAAACGGTCACACAAGTGAGGAGTTTTCTTGGCCTCGCTGGATTCTATAGGCGTTTTGTGAGAGATTTCAGCACCATTGCTGCACCTCTCAATGAGCTTACAAAGAAAGATGTGCCTTTTCTTTGGGGTACCGCACAGGAAGAAGCCTTCACGGTATTGAAAGATAAGTTGACACATGCTCCTTTACTCCAACTTCCTGATTTTAATAAGACTTTTGAGCTTGAATGTGATGCTAGTGGAATTGGATTAGGAGGTGTGTTATTACAAGATGGCAAACCTGTTGCATACTTTTCTGAAAAATTGAGTGGGCCTAGTCTGAATTATTCTACTTATGATAAAGAATTATATGCTCTTGTTCGGACTTTAGAAACATGGCAACATTATTTATGGCCCAAAGAATTTGTTATACATTCTGATCATGAATCTTTGAAACATATTAAAAGTCAAGCTAAACTGAATCGTAGACATGCTAAATGGGTTGAATTCATTGAGACTTTCCCTTATGTCATTAAACACAAGAAGGGAAAAGAAAATGTTATTGCTGATGCATTGTCTCGTCGCTATACTATGCTTTCACAACTTGACTTCAAAATATTTGGTTTGGAGACCATCAAAGATCAATATGTGCATGATGCTGATTTTAAAGATGTAATGCAGAATTGTAAAGAAGGAAGAATGTGGAACAAGTTTGTCGTTAACGATGGATTTGTGTTTCGTGCTAACAAGCTATGCATTCCAGCTAGCTCCGTTCGTCTTTTGTTGTTGCAGGAGGCGCATGGAGGAGGATTAATGGGACACTTTGGCGTGAAAAAGACGGAGGACGTACTTGCTACACATTTCTTTTGGCCAAAGATGAGACGGGATGTTGAGCGTTTTATTGCTCGATGCACTACATGTCAAAAAGCTAAGTCACGACTCAATCCTCATGGTTTATATATGCCTTTGCCTGTACCTAGTGTTCCTTGGGAGGATATATCTATGGACTTTGTTTTAGGTTTACCTCGAACAAAGAAGGGGAGGGATAGCATATTTGTTGTCGTGGATAGATTCTCGAAAATGGCACACTTTATACCATGTCATAAAAGCGATGATGCTGTTAATGTTGCTGATTTGTTCTTTCGTGAAATTATTCGCTTGCATGGTGTGCCAAATACTATTGTTTCAGATCGTGATACTAAATTTCTTAGCCACTTTTGGAGATGTTTATGGGCTAAGTTGGGGACTAAACTGCTTTTTAGTACTACTTGTCACCCCCAAACTGATGGACAAACTGAAGTAGTCAATAGAACATTGTCTACTATGCTTAGGGCTGTTTTGAAGAGTAATAAGAAAATGTGGGAGGAATGCTTGCCTCATATTGAATTTGCTTATAATCGTTCATTGCATTCTACTACTAAGATGTGCCCTTTTGAAGTTGTGTATGGTTTCCTACCTCGTGCACCTATTGATTTGTTGCCTCTTCCATCTTCGGAGAAGGTTAATTTTGATGCTAAACAACGTGCTGAATTGATTTTAAAGATGCATGAGTTAACTAAGGAAAACATTGAGCGTATGAATGCTAAATATAAACTTGCTGGAGATAAGGGTAGAAAACATGTTGTGTTTGCACCTGGAGATCTTGTTTGGTTACATTTGCGTAAGGATAGATTTCCTGATTTGCGCAAATCAAAGCTAATGCCACGTGCTGATGGTCCCTTTAAGGTGTTAGAGAAAATAAATGATAATGCATATAAACTTGAGCTGCCTGCAGATTTTGGGGTTAGTCCCACTTTTAACATTGCAGATTTGAAGCCTTATTTGGGTGAGGAAGATGAGCTTCCGTCGAGGACGACTTCAATTCAAGAAGGGGAGGATGATGAGGACATCAATACCATTGTTACACCCACAGCCCCTACTGCTACATATACGGGACCAATTACTAGAGCTCGCGCACGCCAATTAAATTATCAGGTACTTTCGTTTCTTGGTAATGATTCTAATGTTCATGAGAATATGATGCTGCCTAAATTGGATACATTTGTTTTGCTTACAAATGAAGGGCCTAGCTTGGAGAAGGATGAACATTGGAGCAAGAACAAGCATGGAGATGATTCCATGCGCAAGGGGAACAAGAACGGAGTTACAAGTGATGATTTCAGGACTTTGAAGCCACCATAATGGGTGCATGAAGCCTTGGACGAAATATACAAGATGCCACTTCATAAATTTCGTCCCGAGGCTATTCTAGGTGCTGCGTCACCTTATTATTGGGCCAGGCCCTTGTAATTTCGAAATACATAAGTATAGGCTATTTTTAGTGTCCGTATGTGTGGGGAAACAAGAGATAGGGTTGATTTCGGACCCCTCCACCAAGGGCCACGAAATCCCCCCCTCTTCCTCCATATATACAGCCCTTAGGGCACCGTTTAGACTTTGGGTTTTGTTTAGATTAAAGTTCGCCATAGCTGCAACTTCGCGTACTTCGTTTGTGTTCAACGACCAGACAAAGGCGTCACAGAACCCCACCTTGATCAATAAAGCTTTCATCTTATATTCGCAATATCCAGATTGCAATCTCAGATTCTTGCTTGTTCTTCGTTTGCTCATAGGAAATAGACCCTCGTGGTCAGGTTGATCGTGCTCCGGCGTGGTCAATAACCTCTCGGAGTTGGTTTAGCGATTGCTAAGGCGCGACCTCCTCGCACGTTCGTAGTCGGATCGTCAAAGTCGACTTCCACCAAAGCGAAATCCATCATCTCATCGAAAGACGGGACACCTTTGCTTCTATCATGAGCGGACCAGGACCAACAACCGGATATGAGTCCGGGGGCCCAGGGCTAGAGGCCTCCACAGAGGTGAGACCTGTGTTCGGCTCCACCGCCGATAAGTGTGCGGCCTGCGAGGCGGGGTCCAGCCCTCCGTCCATAGGCAACGCAACCTGCCCTGGATTTAAATCCGGGGCTGCTTCGGGGATGATGTCCCGGGCACTGTCCGACAACAGGTCTAGGCCGTGTTCGTCGTGGCTGTCCGGCGCTCCTAGCGCAGGCTCGAATCTGTCGAAGATCAAGTCTCCGTGGATATCTGCCGTGTAGTTCAAGTTTCCGAACCTGATCTGGTGGCCAGGGGCGAAGCTGTCGATCTGCTCGAACTGGCCAAGCGAATTGGCATGCAGTGCGAAGCCGCCGAACACAAAGATCTGTCCGGGGAGAAAAGTCTCACCCTGGACCGTGCTGTTGACGATTAAAGACGCCATCAAGCCTCGAAGCGACGACACAGAGGAACTCTCAATGAAAGCACCAATGTCGGTGTCAAAACCGGCGGATCTCGGGTAGGGGTCCCGATCTGTGCGTCTTAGGCTGATGGTAACAGGAAGCAAGGGACACAATATTTACCGAGGCTCGGCCCTCTCTATGGAGGTAAAACCCTACTTCCTGCTTAATTAATATTGAAGATATGTGGAATACAAGAGTAGATCTACCACGAGATCGTAGAGGCTAAACCCTAAGAGCTAGCCTATGATGGTATGATTGTAATTGTGATCAGCCTTCTAAGGACCATCCTCTCCAGTTTATATAGACACCGAAGAGCTAGGGTTTACATGGAGTCGGTTACAAGGAAGGAAACATAATACCCGGATCGCCAAGCTTGTCTTCCATGCAAAGGAGAGTCCCATCCGGACACAAGCCGAAGTCTTGAGTCTTGACGCTTCTATAGTCCGGACGATGTATACAGTCCGGTTGTCCGGATACCCCCTTATCCAGGACTCCCTCAATCATCACCATCATCATCACCAACGATCCTCTCAACGGGAGGGGGTCAATCTCCATCAACATCTTCACCGGAACCATCTCCTCTCAAACCCTAGTCCATCTCTTGTATCCAATCTTTGTACCAAAACCTTAGATTGGTACGTGTGGGTTGCTAGTAGTGTTGATTACTCCTTGTAGTTGATGCTAGTTGGTTTATTTGGTGGAAGATCATATGTTCAGATCATTAATGCATACTAATAACCCTTTGATTATGAACATAAATATGCTTTGTGAGTAGTTACGTTTGTTCCTGAGGACATGGGTGAAGTCTTGCTATTAGTAGTCATGTGAATTTGGTATTCGTTCGATATTTTGATGAGATGTATGTTGTCTATCCTCTAGTGGTGTTATGTGAACATCGACTACATGGCACTTCACCATTATTTGGGCCTAGAGGTAGGCATTGCGAAGTATTGCTTCGTAAGGGGCTGATTTGGATCCATATGTTTCATGCTACGGTTAGGTTTACCTTAATACTTCTTTTGTAGTTGCGAACGCTTGCAATAGGGTTAATCATAAGTGGGATGCTTGTCCAAGAAAGGGCAGTACCCAAGCACCGGTCCACCCACATATCAAATTATCAAAGTAACGAACGCGAATCATATGAGCGTGATGAAAACTAGCTTGACGATAATTCCCATGTGTCCTCGGGAGCGCTTTTCTCATTATAAGAACTTGTCCAGGCTTGTCCTTTGTTACAAAAAGGATTGGGCCACCTTGCTGCACTTTATTTACTTTCATTGCTTGTTACCCGTTACAAATTATCTTATCACAAAACTATATGTTGCCTACAATTTCAGTGCTTGTAGAGAATACCTTACTGAAAACCGCTTGTCATTTCCTTCTGCTCCTCGTTGGGTTCGACACTCTTACTTATTGAAAGGACTATGATAGATCCCCTACAATTGGGGTCATCAAGACTCTTTTCTGGCACCATTGCCGGGGAGTGAAGCGCTTTTGTTGGTGAGTGGAACTTGGTAAGGATACATTTATATAGTGTGCTGAAATTTACTGTCACTTGTTACTATGGAAACTAATCCATTGAGGGGCTTGTTCGGGGTATCTTCACCCCGACCAGTAGAACAAAGAGTTGCTCCTGAACCTACTGAACCTACTGAAAATGTTTACTTTGAAATTCCTTCGGGTAAGGTAGAGAAACTGCTAGCTAATCCCTTTGCAAGAGATGGAACATTGCATCCCGATTTACACCTTATCTATGTGGATGAAGTTTGTGGATTGTTTAAGCTTGCAGGTCTGCCCGATGATGTTGTTAAGAAGAAGGTCTTCCCTTTATCTTTGAAGGGAGACGCATTGACATGGTATAGGCTATGTGATGACATGGGATCCTGGGACTATAAACGATTGAAATTGGAATTTCACCAGAAGTTTTATCCTATGCATCTTGTTCATTGTGAACGTAATTATATATATAATTTTTGGCCTCGCGAAGGAGAAAGTATCGCTCAAGCTTGGAGGAGGCTTAAGTCAATGTTATATTCATGCCCCAATCATGAGCTCTCAAGAGAAATGATTATTCAAAACTTTTATGCTCGGCTTTCTCTCAACAATCGCACCATGCTTGATACTTCTTGTGTTGGTTCTTATATGATGAAGACTATTGAATTCAAATGGGACTTATTGGATAGAATTAAACACAATTCTGAAGATTGGGATTCCGACGATGGTAAGGAGTCAAGTATGACACATAAGTTTGATTGTGTTAAATCTTTTATGGATATCGATGCTTTTCGTGGATTTAGCACTAAATATGGACTTGACTCTGAGATAGTAGCTTCTTTCTGTGAATCATTTGCTACTCATGTTGATCTCCCTAAGGAGGAGTGGTTTAAATATAATCCTCCCACTGAAGTAAAAGTAGTTGCACCTATTATAGTTGAAGAAAAGGTTATCACTTATGATGATCCTATTGTTCCTACTACTTACGTTGAGAAACCACCTTTCCCTATTAGGATAAAGGATCATGCTAAAGCTTCAACTATGGTTCGTAAGAGTAATACTAGAACATATACACCTCCTGAGCAAATTAAAGTTGAACCTAGTATTGCTATGGTTAAAGATCTCTTGGCCGACAATATTGATGGGCATGTTATTTATTTCTGTGATGAAGCTGCTAGAATTGCTAGACCCGATGCTAAGAAACATAGACCTATTGTGGGCATGCCTGTTATTTCTGTTAAAATAGGAGATCATTGCTATCATGGCTTACTGTGATATGGGTGCTAGTGCTAGTGCAATACCTCATTCCTTATATAAATAAATTATGCATGACATTGCACCTGCTGAGATAGAAGATATTGCTGTTACAATTAAGCTTGCCAATAGAGATACTATTTCACCAATTGGGATTGTTAGAGATGTTGAAGTCTTGTGTCGGAAAGTTAAATATCCTGCTGATTTTCTTGTTCTTGGTTCCCCACAAGATGACTTTTGTCCCATTATATTTGGTAGACCCTTCTTGAACATTGTTAATGCTAAGATTGATTGTGAAAAGGATGTTGTTACGATTGGCTTCGGAGATATGTCTCATGAGTTTAATTTTGCTAAATTTCGTAGACAAGCCCATGATAAAGAATTGCCTAGTAAGGATCAAATTATTGGTCTTGCTTCTATTGCGGTGCCTCCTACTGATCCGCTAGAACAATATTTGCTAGACCATGAAAATGATATGCTTATGAATGAAAGAAGGGAAGTAAATGAAGTATTCTTTAAACAGGGACCTATTTTGAAACACAACTTGCCTGTTGAAATCCTATGGGATCCTCCTCCACCCAAGGGTAATCCCGTGTTTGAGCTTAAACCATTACCTGATACTCTTAAATATGCTTATCTTGATGAAAAGAAGATATATCTTTTTATTATTAGTGCTAACCTTTCAGAGCAGGAAGAGGAAAGATTATTGAAAACTCTGAAGAAGCACCGTGCTGCTATTGGATATACTCTTGATGATCTTAAGGGCATTAGTCCCACTTTATGCCAACACAAAATAAATTTGGAACAAGATGCCAAACTAGTTATTAATCACCAACGACGGTTAAATCCTAAGATGAAAAAAGTGGTGATAAAAGAAATACTAAAGCTCCTTGAGGCAGGTATAATTTATCCCGTTGCTGATAGTCAGTGGGTAAGTCCTGTCCATTGTGTCCCTAAGAAGGGAGGTATTACTGTCGTTCCTAATGATAAAGATGAATTGATCCCGCAAAGAATTATTACAGGTTATAGGATGGTAATTTATTTTCATAAATTAAATAAGGCTACTAAAAAGATCATTACCCTTTACCTTTTATTGATCAAATGGTAGAAAGACTATCCAAACATACACATTTCTGCTTTCTATATGGTTATTCTGGCTTCTCTCAAATACCTGTGTCAACGAACGATCAAGCAAAGACTACTTTTACTTGCCCTTTCGGTACTTTTGCTTATAGACGTATGCTTTGTGGTTTATGTAATGCACCCGCTACCTTTCAAATATGCATGATGGCTATATTCTCTGACTTTTGTGAAAAGATTTGGTAGGTATTCATGGATGATTTCTCCGTTTATGGATCCTCCTTTGATGATTGCTTGAGCAACCTTGAACGAGTTTTGTAGAGATGCGAAGATACTAGTCTTGTTTTGAATTGGGAGAAGTGCCACTTTATGGTTAATGAAGGCATCGTCTTGGGGCATAAAATTTCTGAAAGAGGTATTGAAGTTGATAAAGCTAAAGTTGATGCTATTGAAAAGATGCCGTGTCCCAAGGACATTAAAGGTATACGAAGTTTCCTTGGTCATGCCGGTTTTTATAGGAGATTCATTAAGGACTTTTCTAAAATCTCTAGGCCTCTGACTAATTTATTGCAAAAAGAAATTCCTTTTGTCTTCGATGATGATTGTGTAGAAGCATTTGAAATACTTAAGAAAGCTTTGATTTCTGCACCTATTGTTCAGCCACCTGATTGGAATTTACTCTTTGAAATTATGTGTGATGCTAGCGATTATGTTGTAGGTGTTGTTCTAGGACAAAGAGTCGATAAGAAGTTAAATGTTATTCAATATGCTAGTAAAACTCTAGACACCGCACATAGAAATTATACTACTATTAAAAAAGTATTCTTAGCAGTTGTATTTGCGTGTGATAAGTTCAGACCTTATATTGTTGATTCTAAAGTAACTATTCACACTGATCATGCTGCTATTAAATATCTCATGGAAAAGAAAGACGCTAAACCTAGACTGATTAGATGGGTTCTCTTGCTCCAAGAATTTGATTTGCATATTATTGATAGGAAGGGAGCTGAGAACCCCGTTGCAGACAACTTGTCTAGGTTAGAGAATGTTCTTGATGACCCACTAGCTATTGATGATAGCTTTCCTGATGAACAATTAGCTGTCATAAATGCTTCTCCTACTGTTCCATGGTATGCTGATTATGCTAATTACATTGTTGCTAAATTTATACCACCTAGTTTCACATACCAGCAAAAGAAAAAGTTCTTCTATGATTTAAGACATTACTTCTGGGATGACCCACACCTTTATAAAGAAGGAGTAGATGGTGTTATTAGACGTTGTGTACCTGAGCATGAACAGGAACAGATCCTACACAAGCGTCACTCCGAGGCATATGGAGGACACCATGCTGGAGATAGAACTGCACATAAGGTATTGCAATCCGGTTTTTATTGGCCTACTCTCTTCAAAGATGCCCGTAAGTTTGTCTTGTCTTGTGATGAATGTCAGAGAATTGGTAGTATTAGTAGATGTCAAGAAATGCCTATGAATTATTCTCTTGTTATTAAACCATTTGATGTTTGGGGCTTTGATTATATGGGACCTTTTCCTGCCTATAATGGGTATACACATATTTTAGTTGCTGTTGATTACGTTAATAAGTGGGTAAAAGCTATTCCAACTAGTAATGTTGATCATAACACCTCTATTAAGATGCTTAAAGAAGTTACTTTTCCAAGGTTTGGAGTCCCTAGATATCTCATGACTGATGGTGGTTCACATTTTTATTCATGGTGCTTTTCATAAAATGATTGCTAAGTATGATGTTAATCATAGAATTGCATCTCCATATCACCCACGGTCTAGTGGTCAAGTAGAGTTGAGTAATAGAGAGCTCAAATTAATTTTGCAAAAGACTGTTAATAGATCTGGAAAGAATTGGTCCAAGAAACTTGATGATGCATTATGGGCCTATAGAACTGCATATAAGAATCCTATGTGTACGTCTCCATATAAAATGGTTTATGGAAAAGCATGTCACTTACCTCTCGAACTAGAACATGAGGCATATTGGGCTATTAAAGAGCTCAATTATGATTTCAAACTTGCCGGTGAGAAGAGGTTATTTGACATTAGCTCACTTGATGAATGGAGAACCCAAGCATATGAGAATGCCAAGATGTTTAAAGAAAAAGTTAAAAGATGGCATGCCAAAAGGACACAAAAGAGTGAGTTTAACATAGGTGATTATGTGTTGCTATTCAACTCTCGTTTAAGAGTTTTTGCGGGAAAACTTCTCTCTAAATGGGAAGGCCCTTACGTCATCCAGGAGGTCTATTGTTCAGGTGCCATAAAAATCAACAACTTCGAAGGCACAAATCCGGAGGTGGTGAACGGTCAAAGAATCAAACATTATATCTCAGGTAATCCTATAAATGTTGAAACTAATATTATTGACACCGTAACCCTGGAGGAATACATAAGGGACACTTTCCAAAATGTTTCAGACTCCAAAAAGGAATAGGTATGTGGTACGGTAAGTAAACCGACTCCAAAACAGTTCTAACAGCATTTTTTCTCCGTTTTGGAATATTTAAGAAAATAGAAAACTAAGAAGTAGTCCGGGAAGGACACGATGCGTCCACGAGGGTGGAGGGCGCGCCCTACCCTACTAGGCGCGCCCCCTGCCTCGTGGGCACCTCATGTGTTCTCTGGATTCCGTTTTCTTGCACGATACTTCTTTTGGTCGGTAAAAGTTCATTGTATAATCTCCCGAAGTTTTTGACCACCGCATCACGCAAAAAATCCTCTGTTTTTGTTTCGAGTTGTCTCTGTTGCGGATTTAGAGCAAGATGTCTTCTCAAGAGTCAGTCGGGGAGAGTTGAGTGTCTCACCTGACGCCGGGTCCAGGAGCAAACAACGACGTTTATCACTTTGGGCCATCAACGGAGGATGAGATGGAGGCCGGCTTGAAAAAGATAGATGCCATGGAGGAGGATCAAGAAGTTACCTCTCGCTTCCAAGCAGTATTCATGATGGGGGAACTATAGAGCCTTGAAAGATCGTGGATGTCGCCTAGAGGGGGGGGGTGAATAGGTGCTTTAAAATAATTATGGTTTAGGCTTGAACAAATGCAGAATAAATCTAGCGGTTAATTTGTGAAGCACAAAACCTACAACAACTAGGCTCACCTATGTGCACCAACAACTTATGCTAAGCAAGATAAGCAACTATGTGATAACAAGATATATGACAAAGAACAATATGGCTATCACAAAGTAAAGTGCATAAGTAAAGGGCTCGGGTAAGAGATAACCGAGGCACGCGGAGAAGATGATGTATCCCGAAGTTCACACCCTTGCAGATGCTAATCTCTGTTTGGAGCGGTGTGGAGGCACAATGCTCCCCAAGAAGCCACTAGGGCCATCGTAATCTCCTCATGCCCTCGCACAATGCAAGATGTTGTGATTCCACTAAGTGACCCTTGAGGGCGGTCACCAAACCCGTACAACTGGCAACCCTTGGGGGCGGTCACCGAACCCGTACACTTTGGCAACCCTTGTGGGCGGTCACCGGTACCCGTCAAATTGCTCGAGGCGATCTCCACAACCTAATTGGAGACCCCGACGCTTGCCCGGAGCTTTACACCGCAATGATTGAGCTCCGAACAACACCAACCGTCTAGGGCGCCAAGGCACCCAAGAGGAACACGCTCTAGGGTATCCAAACACCCAAGAGTAACAAGCTCAAGGGTGCCAAGCACCCACGAGTAATAAGCTTCTCAACTTGTAACTTCCACGTATCACGTGGAGAACTCAAACCGATGCACCAAATGCAATGGCAAGGGCACACAGAGTGCCCAAATCCTTCTCTCCCAAATCCACCGAAACAACTAATGCTAGGGAGGAAAATGAGAGGAAGAACAAGAAGGAGAACACCAAGAACTCCAAGATCTAGATCCAAGGGGTTCCCCTCACATAGAGGAGAAAGTGATTGGTGGAAATGTGGATCTAGATCTCCTCTCTCTTTTCCCCCCAAAACTAGCAAGAGTCCATGGAGGGATTGAGAGATAGCAAGCTCGGAGAAGGTCAACAATGGGGGAAGAACACGAGCTCAAAAGATAAGGTTCATTGGGGAAGAAGACCCCCTTTTATAGGAGGGGGAAAATCCAATCGTTATCCCCTCACTCAGCCCGCACGATGTGGTACTACCGCACCAAACTACGGTACTACCGCGGCTGGTTGCGGTACTACCGCTTGTGCGGCACTGGCCAGATGAAGTCCTGTTGCACAGGGCAACAAGCGGTAGAACCGCCAGAGAGGTACTACCGCGTGCCCCTATGGTACTACTGTAAGGTAGGCAACACTAGGAGCAAAGAAAGCACAGAAGTAAAAAATTACTTCCGTACCTACTTCCGCTGAGGGAGGACCTGCGCAAAAATCTGGCACGGTACTACCGCACAACTGGAGCGGTACTACCGCGTAGGGTGTGGATGTAAAAAATTACATCCGCCCGTACATCCGCTCATGTTGTTATGCCTAGCTAGAGCCCACGGTACTACCGCGCCCGTCGCGTGGTACTACCGCGTAGGGCACGGATGTAAAAAAATTACATCCGCCCCTACTGCCACTATTGGCATTCTGGGAATGGGGGTACCCAGACTTCCCTGCCTGCGGCCTGCGGCCTGCGGCGTGGCTCAAGGAGTGGCCCGGTACGGCCCATCTTCATCAACACATGCTCAAGACCCTCGCGAGGGGCCAAGCCTCGCGGGGCGGACGACAGGAAGCTTCCTCAGGCACAGCCTCGTCAGGCTGGCTCGCAAGTAGGCGGAGAGATCAAGGCGGGGTACCTCACGAGGTGCCCGTGCCGCAAGTCATGACGAGCGAAGCCAGGCGGGCGCCAGGCGGGCGCCGGCCTGTGTAGAGTCCTTGTTTCCTCTTTGGTGCAAAGGGGGCAAGCGCAGGCAAGGGTATCAAGCAAAGGCAACCATTTCGGTAGAACAAGACCAAGACCAGCAAAATGGCAGGATGGAGGTCATCGTAGAGCCCAAGCTGGCGTCATCGTCAGAGTCTTTAGCAGGCGAGGATCAACTTTAGTCAGGATAAGTGTACTAGATGTTCCCCTTCAAAATGGCCAATTGTTAGCGCCCTTCCCGCTCAATATTTGGGAAGAGGACCAGGGCCTCGCTCTATAAATAGGGCTAGCTACCACAGTAGAAAGGGATCCGGATTCAATCCTTCCCAAGAGGCATCACCTCCACAAGAACTCCTCCCCTCGCGAGGCAGTTTTTCCTTTGTATTGTTCATCATCAGCCCTTGAGGCAATCCACCACACCACAAACAAGAGTAGGGTATTACACCACAATGGTGGCCCGAATTAGTATAAACCTCGTGTCCCTTGTGTTGTTCTTCGTGTAGTTTAGATCCCTTGCGAGGCGACGAGACATGAGTAGGTAGGAGGTGAGATCTCCGCGCGCACCCCAGAGTTCGAACCTAAAGGGTCTGCCGGAACCCGAAATCCAACATTTGGCGCGCTAGGTAGGGGTGCGCCGGAATCCTTCTTCCGCCGCCTCGCGTACCATCGCATCGTCGTCATCATGTCCGGCGACCCAATGGGCAACCCCGATCCCTGGGCGGCCTGGCCTGCCCGCACAGAGCCGCTTTCCCAGTGCGACCTCAACCCTGTGTCCCAGGCAGCCCGGGGTCCATAGGGGGCTACGGGCCGCGGGCCACGCGGCCAGGCGGCGCCAGCTCTCACGCCGTGGCAGGTGCGGTCGGCAGCAAGGGCCTCAAGCCACACCGCAGCCACGACGCCGTACACCCGACGGGAGCAGGCAAACTCAAGGGCCGCGCTCATGGTGGCCCGAGAGCTACTACAATGCAGGTTGCTGGAGGGCGGCCACGACGTGCTACTGGAGCGGGTGGCAGAGCTCCTGGGCTCCGCCGCCTCGAGGGCTCACCCCTTCTGCACCCAGCCGTCGCCTCAGGTCCAATGCGGACCGCACGGAGGCCCCGCACAGCTCCGAGCGGATTCCAAGGCCTCCCCAACACCAACCTGGCCATCAGCGCTGGGCTGCCAACAGTGTCGGCTCCGCCTCCGACGAGCGAAGGGGGATTCACTACAGCCCATGGTCCCGGTGGGCCGCCGCGCTACCACCCCCAGGTTGCCACCTCAAGCAGGACTACGTGGCACACGGGGCACTACAACGAGGCATTCGGGGCGGCGGCCCCGGAAGCGTATGTGCCCCACATGGTGGATCAAGGGCACGCGCTGGAGGAAGACCATGGCTTGTTCCTCGGCCCAGGCTGGGGGGAAGAGACACCGGAAGCTGAGCTCTTTCAGGAGCCCCAGGAGAGCCTCGTCAACCGCGCTGGAGGCAGCGACTATCGGGTACCGCTAATTCCTCAGGAGCAGGCTTACACTAACCATGGATCACAAGAGGTACAGGTCATCGCGGAAGATGGCTGCCCCAATCCAGCGGCTTCCTACCCCTCAGGAGGAGGGCACCGGGGGCTGCAGGAAAGGGGCCGAGATCCGGCCTCACCCCCGCGGCACTCGGAGCAAGGCGTCCTCGGGAGGTAGGCCCTCTGCCGGGGAGGTGCCTCAGGGCCTACCCTCGGCAGAGGACCCGTGGTCGTCGGGGGAACCGCTGGCGACCGCTCTATCCCATCGGCGGCGTCCTCGGTCTCCGGTCGTCGTCGATGGCAATAGAGTGTGGCTCAAGGCGGGGCCCTCGTCTGATGATATGAAGCAAGGCTGGTACCTGTGAAGAAGGCCCAGTGCCTGTGAAGCTCGCCGCCCCGTGACACTCTCACATAATAATGAGTGGGGTTGTACACGCCCCAGAGTCTCCGGAGAGCCGCCCTCGGGCCTCGGGGGCTCCTACCCACGCCCAGTGGCAGCACTTAGCTCTGCGCTGGTGAGAAGACGTCGAAGACTAGACTAGGTGCCGGACGCGGCCTTTCTGCTTTTTGCCTTTCCCTTGGTTGTCGATTTTTCCCGGTTTGAATTTAAGTTGGATTTGAGCTTGAGACTTGCGTGTGTTCGGGGAAGGGGTGTTTAGTCTCGTTCGAGCAATCTCTCGTGTTCTGGCTACCGCCATGCGTCCATCCAGCTTCAGCCACCTCCCCTCGCGAGCCCCTCGCGAGTCGGGCCAGGTCAAGCATGCATGCAGCCCGGACTGTTGTCGCCGCGCCCTCTCGGGAGGTTCTCGTTACAGGTTTGGTGGGCTCATTTAGGAGGCACTCGGGACACTGCGGCCCCCCGCAGGCACGCTCAGGGCTCACGCGGGTCGAGGGTAAATGAGTCAACTGACTCATCACGAGACCAATCACTCAGCGTAGGCAATTAGGCTATATCATGTCTACAAATAAGCTAACTGCAAGTTTTTACACGAGGGGTTCCCCCTCCCAAAATGCTCTTACAACCTTCAGGGCCAATCCCGAACTCTCTCTGGGCAGGGTAAAAAGCAAGAATAACACGCGATCAATCGGATAAATCCCCCAATGCATCCTCAGGGGCACCTCCGGAGTTATCACTGGTGTCGCTGGCCTCGCCATCGCCCTCTACGTTGCCGTCATCAGCATCTCGGCCATTCACCATGCCGCCCTCATCGGCAGCCACGACCACGCCGTCGTCATTGGCGGTGAAGGCCCTAACAAGGGCGTCGACGTTGTCTTCCACCCAATACGCCAGGTCGCCTCGGATGGCCCCGAGTGCCGGTGCGATGGCGGCGTTGAAGTCAAAGTGGGGGTCCATGTTCTGAAGATGACTGAAGATGCGAGAAAAAGCACGTCCAAGCAGGGCACGGCTCCTCTCCTCCACCAACCTGTCGGCCCTGCCCAACCGAGTCTCCATCTGCGTCACCACATCAATGAAGAACTGAAGGTTACCAACATAGTTAACCTCATGAGGCTCCCCAACGGCTGCCTCGCAGATGATGCCCAAGGCCGTATTAGCTCTTTCTCAAAGTGCACGGAGCATAGGGACTGCATGTGCTCCAAGGTCTTCCGCTGGCATATCTCGTCCTCGTTCCGCCGCGCAACAGCCTCATCCTCGTCAACCCTCTGATGGAGAAGGAGCACCTCGGCGCGGGAGGAAGCCAGCTCCACCTGTGTTGCACCAAGGGCGGCCCTGGAAGTGTCCGCACGCCACGTCGCTTCATCCAGCCTGGCCCTAAGGAAGGCGGTCCTGCCCTCTGCTTCGACCCTGATCAGCTCCAGCCTTTCCCCGTACTCGCGCTCAAGGTTCGAGCGGGCCTCCCCCACCCGGCGGTCAACCTCTTCTAGGGCTCGAGCTTCCTGCGCGGTGACATCATCCTCCGCCTGTGCTACCAGGCGCTCTCTCGTCTCCAACTGCTCGAGGTCAAGGGTGCGCTCAGCGGCCTCCAGCATCAGCACCTCCTCACGTCTCTGGAGCTCCGCCTGGTCAACTGAAGCCCCCTTCATCGACATAAGGGCCGCCTCACGCAGCTCCACTTGCTGCTCCAGGGAGTTGCTCGAGGCCTGGAGCTCCCACGCCCGCTCCTCTGCAGCCTTGCGCCGTCGGTCAGCCTCCCGGGCCTCCTCGACGGCTTGGGAGCAGGCCTCCCGCGAAGCCGCCAGCGACGCCTCGGCGTTCGCATTGTCGAGGTCACGCTGATGGCGTGCAAGGGCAACGACCACCTTCAGCTTGCACCTCTTCTCAGCAAGGCGCAGGCCCTCGGCCTCAAGGCGCGCGTCCTCGCCGGCAAGCTCTACACCGAGCTGGCTCACTGCATCAGTCGCCCTCTGGAGAAACCCTTGGCGAAGTGTGCGGCGCTCCCGAGCACGCTCGAGCACGTCTTCCATGCCATCCTCCGCCCCTGGCGCGTGCAGAGGGCCGTGAACCAGCTCGCTCCCTCTGGGCAAGGGGCTGGGGGCTGGTGCCCTCCTGATGGCCGGACGCGCCCCGCCGGAAGCCTGGCCCAGAGCCGGTTCGTCCTCCGAGGAAGAATGCGAGTTCGACCTCAGCCAGTCGCCGCCCACGACCAAAGGAGGAGCTCGGGGCAGGCTGGCTATGCCCCGGGAGAGCTCGCGGAGGAGGGTCACGAGGTGCACAGAATCAGGATGCTCTGGAGGATGGCTCACCTCTCCGACCGACCTCACAACAAGGGCAGTACTCGAGCTCAGGACGCTTGGGGTCGGTGGAGAGGGCGAAGCCTGGGGGGATGGCTCCTCAGCCGTCTCCATGAACTCAGCGGGAAGGACCCTGCAGGGCAATGGCCAGCTGAAGCAACGGGAAAGTAAGGGACTAAGAAAGGAAAAGGCTTACTCATCAATGGCGAAGTACTTCCTGCGCTTCAATAGGCGGCAGGGGTAATCATCACCACCCAAGGCCTCCTTTCTCTTCCGGAGAGCCTCGAAGTCCACACGGAAGCGGCCCAGGAGCTCGGCGCAAGGGTCAGTCTGCGGCGAGGAAGAAGCGTCAAGGTGACCGGCGTTGGAGGCATTGCCCTGGAGCACACCGCCGGGTGTCGTCTCGTGGGGGGCGGCCGGGGCCTCGGGAGCCTCTGCCACGGAAGCCGCGGTCCGCGGCTTGACGCCTACGGCTGCCGCAGGGCAGGCCTCAGGAGCTGCCACCTCAGGAGTTCCGCGCGGCGTCATTATCTCGACGGCAGCCCCCTCAGCCCCCGGAGGCCCTTGTCTCCCGGCTCCACCACTCGAGGAAGGACCGCCGCGGTCAACCGGGAGGGCAACCACCACAACTGGGTTCTCACGAGGTCCCATGAGGCCTACTGGGCGCAGCCCCCATTCATCGAAGTTGGGCATCTGCTTCACAAAATCAGCCCTGCCTGAGAAAAGGTACAGCAAGGCACCCCCTTGCCGGGGGATGCCAGGGGAAGGATCCCCGGTCAGAATCATGAGAACCTTCGTCAGCACTTCAGGCGCCAGATCTTCCTTCTGGAGGCTCATACGGTTTTCACGCCCCCCAAAGGCCCACATCCGACGGGAATGACGCTGGAGAGGGGCAATGCGGCTCTGGAGGAACTCCTTCACCACCTTGGGAGCCGTCACACCAAGCGCCCTCAAGTTCCCGAAGCGACACTAGACGAAGGCGAGCCGGGGCTCGTAAGCATCTCATGACCCCAGCCCGAGTTGGGGACAGCGGGCAAGGTTGGCTCCGAGAGCATGGGGCTAGGCACTCCGACATCCACGTACAGACACCGCTCTCGGAACCCAGTCGCAGGCAGAGGAAGGATGAAATCAATTCCCGAGGCAACCGCTTCTGGTGCAGCGAGGAAGCTCACGCACCTCGAGCATTGGGTGGGGTCGCTAGGCGCAAAGAAAAGAAATGGCACAGCAAGGCAACTGAAGGAGGACTGCCCACCATCGCCTCGCAAACAAAAGCGAAAATGGCAAGGAGAGCAATGGATTCGGGACCCAAATGCATCATGTGGATCTGGTAATGGGAAAGTACGGCATTGAAGAAATCGGAAACGGGGGGAACCAGTCCCGCCCACAGGGCGTCGGCAAAGTACCAGACCTCGGTGACTATTCTGTCAATGGAGAAGTGAGATGCGGGCCAGACCGTCGTCCTCCTGCAATCGTTGAAGATGGTGGCGAGGGCAGAGCTGACCTTGTCCAGGGCTTCCAGATTGAGTATGATCGACTGATCGACGGCAGGAGCCGCCGCCGGCGGCGAGCGGGGCGAGGCCGCAGGCTTCTTCCCCTTCCCCTTCTTCGTTGGCGCCATGGCAACAAGAAGGGGGAGAGTTCGAGATTGGATTGGAAGCGGGGATTGGAGCTCAAGGGGAGGAAGAGCAGGAGACGCGCGAGCGGCGAAAAGAGGGATGACTGTGTGCAACCACGGGTCCGCCTAGCTGGGTGCAAAATAAGGAGGCATGGGGAAACAGGGACGCCCACGTCCAATCAACCGCCACGTGGCGCCCGAGGCCAGAAGCTGTTGGGGCCCGCGGCGCTTCGCACTTACCCCTTCGCTTCTCTGCTAAGCCAAGTCGGACCCACCTTGGGATCGGGGGCTACTGTCGGCGTTCTGGGAACGGGGGTACCCAGACTTGCCTGCCTGCGGCCTGCGGCGTGGCTCAAGGAGTGGCCCAGTATGGCCCATCTTCATCAACACATGCTCAAGACCCTCGCGAGGGGCCAAGCCTCGCGGGGCGGATGACAGGAAGCTTCCTCAGGCACAACCTCGTCAGGCTGGCTCGCGAGGAGGCGGAGAGATCAAGGCGGGGTACCTCACGAGGTGCCCGTGACGCAAGCCATGACGACCGAAGCCAGGCGGGCGCCGGTCTGCGCAGAGTCCTTGTTTCCTCTTTGGTGCAAATGGGGCAAGCGCAGGCAAGGGTATTAAGCAAAGGCAACCATTTCGGTGCAACAAGACCAAGACCAGCAGAACGGCAGGATGGAGGTCATCGTGGAGCCCAAGCCGGCGTCATCGTCAGAGTCTTTGGCAGGCGAGGAACAACTTTAGTCAGGATAAGTGTACTAGATGTTCCCCTTCAAAATGGCCAATTGTTGGCGCCCTTCCCGCTCAATATTTGGGAAGAGGACCAGGGCCTCGCTCTATAAATAGGGCTAGCCACCATAGTAGAAAGGGATCCAGATTCAATCCTTCCCAAGAGGCATCACCTCCACAAGAACTCCTCCCCTCGCGAGGCAGTTCTTCCTTTGTATTGTTCATCATCAGCCCCTGAGGCAATCCACTACACCACAAACTAGAGTAGGGTATTACACCACAATGGTGGCCCGAACTAGTATAAACCTCGTGTCCTTTGTGTTGTTCTTCGTGTAGTTTAGATCCCTTGCGAGGCAACGAGACGTGAGTAGGTAGGAGGTGATATCTCCACGCGCACCCCAGAGTTCGAACCTAAAGGGTCTGCCGGAAACCGAAATCCGATAGCCACTCGAGCAGATGCGCCTGGCCTAAGGCCACGGTACTACCGTTCCCACAGAGCGGTACTACTGTGAGCACCTGCAGTACTACCGCAGGGGACTACGGTACTACCGCAAGGGCCTACGGTACTACTGCTCCAGAGAGCAGTACTACCGCATGCCCTAGATTAGCAACACTAGGAGTCCTTCATTTTGCAGAGAAGACAACAGAGGGATACAATAAAACCAGAACTGCCATAACTTCTGCAAATGAGCTCCGTATTGAGCAAACTCAAGCTTGTTGGATACAAGTCAACGAGTAGCATCAAAATAGAGAAGAACCGACAGAACCTCCAACATCGAAAACATCATAGAAGATGCATGTGAACTCCGTTTTTGATGAACTCGAGCTTGTCATCAAGATGACCATAAGCTCCAAATCTCACAAAGAGAACCAAACAAGAACCAAGAAAGATGATGCAAGGATGCATTGGTTTGAGCTCTCTACAAACAATACGATCAAGCTACTCATCGAGAGGCCCCCTTGATAGTACGACAATCGATCCTATAACCCGGTCTCCCAACTACCACCATGAGACCGGTAAAATAGAAAACCTATCAAGGGCAAACCTTTTCCTTGCACATGGTCCACTTGAGCTAGATGATGACGATCTTGACTCCCTCGAGTTGGACCACCTTTCTTGATTGCGTTGGCTCGATGAACACTAGATGATTGCTGAGATAAATACGCTGGCGGTCACTGAAGTTGAGGCCAAAGCACACTATGGTCACTATACTTCATAAGACGCTCAATACGATTATTGAATACGAGTTGAGGTGATTATATGGTCACTAACTTACCGTAGAGCTTCGTATTTTGTTTAGTTGAGCAGTCAAAGAGCATACATGGCACCTAGGGCAGCTCTGCCAGCGCTGAATTGTCTCCCCTCTCTATATGCCCCACTTGTCAGTGAGTATAATAGAGAAATGAAGGGAAAAAAATAATGCGAGTGTTCAGAACTTGGTACGTTCCAGTCGTAATCGTCGTGCGCTAACCACCCGCTCAGTCTCCTGTTTGCCGATTCTTAGTATTTAACAGTTACATAAAGCTACAGTGTTTCGACACAGTCTGTCTGTGTGGCCATAAACTACTAGGAGTATGTTTTTCAAAGCATATAAGCTATATTGACGGCTAGCGCATGCATGTGCGTGCTTACGTGTTAGTGTGTTCTTCTTTTCATTCGTGTTGTGCGTGCGTACGTGTTAGCGTGTTTTATATGTGATTTGTTTTTCGATTTTTGGTGTGAGTGCGTATGGTGTGTCCATGCATGCATGTGGTGTGTGTGCGCGCGCGCGCGCGGGTGTTAGTGTGTGTCCGTGCATGCGTGCGGCCTCGACGAGATTTTCCATGGAGACGAGACGAGAACCAGCGTTGTTGAGGTCGGCCACCCCTTGTCGGCGCCGGGCCTTCTCCCACGCCATGCTCGACAAGTCGGACAACACCGTTGTCTCGGCCGACTCCGTGACGTGCCTTGCCATGGCCAATCCCTTCATCACCGTCGACATGCTCATGTTTTTTTGTGCTCGCTGTGTGCTACGGCCAACGTGCTCTTGCATGTATGCTCGACGTCAATGTGCTCCTAAATGGAGTCCTGCTCGCACGCGAGCCACTCTTGATCACCTGCCGGATCAGCCCCTCAAAAAACCTCATGGCCTTGCCACCATGGCCCTAGCTCCCGCCCTGCACTTTGTGCCTCCTGCCATCGGCCGTCACGTCCATATCCTTGCCATTTGAGTCCGAGATGATCTCATCGTCCATCGTCGTCAGGCATGCAGCCGCCTTCATAGAAAACATGCATGGTTGGAGTAGATGCAGCTGGGGACGACCTCGTGGGTACTCCGTACGTGCTTTGGTCGTCGAACAACGGCGACAAAGAGGTGTTGCAAGGGATGGTGTAGGGCGCCGTGTGGGCAAGCCTTGCTGTGGGACGACGAACCGGAAGTTGCCCTAAATGACACACGCCTCCATGCAGCCGAGCATGTGTGCATGCATGTGTTGCGTGCTGGATGTGTGCGTATGCGTCAGTGCGTTGTTGTGTGTTGTTGTGCGTGTGTGCATCAAGGTGTGCATGCGTTGTGTGCGTGCGTGTTGTTTGTATTGAAAGACAAAAGATCTTTAGGTTAGTGGTTAGCCCTGCCTAGTCTGCAAACGAGAGGTTCGGGCTCGAATCCCTCCCTGCTCGCACAGTTCTTGGTGTTCTATTATTTGTTTATTTTGCCAACTGACATATGGGCCCTGCATGACAGGGAGAGGACACGGGAATGACAAGCTGCACTAGATGCCACATAGATTATTTGACCAGTCAACGATCTGCCCTATAGATAGAATACCGAGCTATACGGTTAGACAGTGACCGTATAATCACCGTAACTCGTATTCAGTGACTGTATTGAGCGTATTCTGAAGTTCAGTGATCGTAGTGTGCTTCGACCTCAACTCAGTGACCACCAGTGTATTTATCTCATGATTGCTCCCCCGTAGTCCACTATGGGTGAGCCACTCTTCGGCTCATCTTCACAAGTCCATTGTCACCACAATGGACGGCAAGCTTCAAGCAGTTGATCTCTTCGTGATGCATCACTTGAACTTGCACACCGCATCCTAACCCCACAAAGAACTCTCACGAAGACCATGGGTTAGTACACAAAGCGTAATTGACAATGCTTACCATACCATGGGACCACTTGATCCCTCTCGGTACATCTTTTATGCTTTGTGTGTTGATCAACTTGATTCACTCTTTGACTTAGTCTTGATCAACCTCTCGCAAGACCAAGTTTTAGGTAATTCCTTGAAAAGCACCTTGGTCGACACAAACTCTCCTTTAAACCAACACATGTACTCCAAGAAAAGCCTATGGACAAAACCTTCAAATATAACTCAAGACAACCATTCGTCCATAGAGATTGTCATCAATTACCAAAACCAAACATGGGGGCACCGCATGTTCTTTCAGCCCAACTATTCCAAACTTGGGCATCCCTTCCAATGTTAAATTTCTTTCCTATGAAAATATGAAAAAGAGTGTCACTTGTTCTCCAGAAGCTATGCAACATCCTTGGGTAAAAGGAGCTTTAGCTGTCATGGGCAAGCTCCGCAACGAAAATATGGACCTCAAGCAGCAAGTCAATAAGCTCGAGGAGGAGAATCGTATCCTGAGGGGCATCATCGCCAAGAAGATCACACCACCAACCCCGAAGAAGGAGACATAATCACATGGGTACGGGCACTCCCCGTGGCAACTGCCAAGCTTGGGGGAGGTGCCCCGGTATCGTATCACCATCACACTCCTATCTTTACCGTTTTTTCTTAGTTCGATCCTTTTGTTTAATATCTTGATCTAGTAGAATAAAGTTTTGGTATGAATTAGTTTTGAGTTTTGCTTTGTGATCCCTCTATGTAATCGAGTCCGTGAGCTATATATATAATAAAGATTAGTGTTGAGTCAAGGGATAGCTATCTTGTTATGATCTTAAGTGCATGAAGAATAAAAGAAATAAAAGAGATCATATTGATCTTATGGATAGTAATGACTTCACATATAAAGAGTATGATGATTAAAAGTTGTTGAGAGTTGGCAAACATAGTTTTGGTCATCATTGCAATTAATAGGAAGTAATAAAGAAAGAGAGGTTCTCACATATAAATATACTATCTTGGACATCTTTTATGATTGTGAGCACTCATTAAAGTATGACATGCTAAAGAGTTGAGGTTGGACAAGGAAGACAACGCATTGGGTTATGTTTTCTCACATCTCAGTTAAAGTATATTGTCATGGATCATTCAGACGTGTTGAGCTTGCCTTTCCCCCTCATGCTAGCCAAATTCCTTGCACCAAGTAGAGATACTACTTGTACTTCCAAATATCCTTAAACCCAGTTTTGCCATGAGAGTCCACCATATCTACCTATGGATTGAGTAAGATCCTTCAAGCAAGTTGTCATGTTGCATGCAATGAAAATTGCTCTCTAAATATGTATGACTTATTAGTGCGGAGAAAATAAGCTTTATACGATCTTGTGATATGGAAGAAATAAAAGCGATGGACTGCATAATAAAGGTTCATATCACAAGTGGAAATATAAAGTGACGTTCTTTTGCATTAAGATTTCGTGCATCCAACCAAAAAGCACATGACAACCTCTGCTTCCCTCTGCGAAGGGCCTATCTTTTACTTTATGTCTTTTACTTTATGCAAGAGTCAAGGTGATCTTCACCTTTCCCTTTTTCATGTTATCCTTTGGCAAGCACCTCCTGTTGGAAAGATCCTGATATATATATATCCAATTGGATGTAAGTTAGCATGAACTATTATTGTTGACATTACCCTTGAGGTAAACGGTTGGGACGCAACACAATAAGCCCCTATCTTTCTCTGTGTCCGATTAAAACTCCATAACCATAAGTATTGTGTGAGTGTTAGCAATTGTGAAAGACTAAATGATAGTTGAGTATGTGGACTTGCTGAAAAGCTCTATTATTGACTCTTTCCGATGTTATGATAAATTGCAATTGCTTCAATGACTGAGATTATAGTTTGTTAGTTCTCAATGAAGTTTCTGAATCATACTTGACATCGTGAATAGATTGTTACTTGAGCATAAGAAATCATATGACAATATATATATATATATATATATATTGTTGTTATAAGAATGATCATGATGCCCTCATGTCCATATTTTATTTTTATCAACACCTCTATCTCTAAACATGTGGACATATTTTTCGATATCGGCTTCCGCTTGAGGACAAGCGAGGTCTAAGCTTGGGGGATGAGGGAGTCCTGGATTAGGGGGTGTCCGGATAGCCGGACTACCATCATCAGCTGAACTATCATCGGCCGGACTATCATCATCGACCGGACTCCAAGACTATGAAGATACAAGATTGAAGACTTCGCCCCGTGTCCGAATGGGACTTTCCTTGGCATGGAAGGCAAGCTTGGCGATACGGATATGTAGATCTCCTACCATTGTAACCGACTCTATGTAACCCTAGCCCTCTCCGATGTCTAAATAAACCGGATGGCTCTAGTCCGTAGGACACAACAACAATCATACCATAGGCTAGCTTCTAGGGTTTAGCCTCCTTGATCTCGTGGTAGATCCACTCTTGTAAACATCCACAATATCAATATCAATCAAGAAGGACGTAGGGTTTTACCTCCATCAAGAGGGCCCGAACCTGGGTAAAACATCGTGCCTCTTGTCTCCTGTTACCATCCGCCTAGACGCACAGTTCGAGACCCCCTACCCGAGATCCGCCGGTTTTGACACCGACATTGGTGCTTTCATTGAGAGTTCCTCTGTGTCGTCACCGATAGGCTTGATGGCCTCTTCAATCTATAATAACGCAGTCCTGGGTGAGACTTTACTCCCCGGACAGATCTTCGTATTCGGCGGCTTCGTACTGCGGGCCAACTCACTTGGCCATCTGGAGCAGATCGAAAGCTATGCCCCTGGCCGTCAGGCCAGGTTTGGGAGCCTAAACTTCATGGCCGATATCCGCGGGGACTTGATCTTCGACGGATCCGAGCCACAGCCGAGCGTGCCGCGCTGTTACGATGGGCATGACCTAACTCTACCGCCGGACAGCACCTTGGAGGCCGCACACGAATCCGCTCCGACCCATAGTCCGGAGCCGATCGCTCAGATCGAGGACGGATGGCTAGACACCGCCTCGGGAGCTGCAACTTCTACGGCGATGGAGCCGAACACTTACCTTGTCCCGCACAAAGCTCATGACTCCGAGGTGTCGGACTCTCTGCCGGACTCCGAACCTCCTGCGCCCCTGCCAGTCGAAACCGATTGGGCGCCGATCATGGAATTCACCGCTGCGGACATCTTTCAGCACTCACCCTTCGGCGATATCTTAAATTCGCTGAAGCATCTCTCGCTATCCGGAGAACCCTGGCCGAACTACGGCCAGGACGGTTGGGACGCGGACGACGAAGAAATTCAGAACCCACCCACCACCCACTTCGTAGCCACCGTCGATGATCTAACCGACGCACTCGACTACGACTCCGACGACATCGACGGTATGGACGACGATGCCGGAGACTGTCAAGAACCAGTGCCTACAGGACACTGGAAGACCACCTCGTCATACGACATACATATGATGGACACCCCAAAGGGAAGCGATACCGAGGAACAACGGGACGCGGCAGAGGATAATCCCACCGATAAACAATCAAAACGGTGACGTAGACGCCGCCCTAAGTCCCGCCTCGATCAAAGCAACATTCCTAACGACCCAGCAACAGAGCAGGGCAAACCAGCGGATGACGAACAGGACGAGCCGGGTAATCAACCCCTTCACGGAGCAGTCAACAGTCCGGACACAACACCGGAGCATAAGAACCTACACAAAAGACTCGTCGCCACTGCAAGAAGTTTGAAGAAGGAAAAACGGAAGCTCAAAACAGCGGAAGACATACTCAGAATGAAGTGGAGCAAAGTACTCAAGACCGCAGACAAATATGGCAATGGCCATCAAACAAAGAGCTACCCGAAGCGCAAGTTGCTGCCAGAATTTGACGAGGAAGCCATAGAGCCCTCACAGTCAAAAAATAAAGAGGCCGCCTGGCCGGATAGACGGCCAGATGACAGGCCAAAAGCGACAAGCGGCGCCGCACACAAGCCGACTTATGATCCTGGGAAAACGGACGGCCCAACTAGGTCCATCTACGGGCCAAAAAAGAGGGCCCCAGGAAATAACACAACACGACAAGTGTTCGAAGACAGCGGCACACCCAAATACAGGGGCGCCGCACACCCGCTATGTTTTACCGATGAGGTGCTGGACCATGAATTTCCAGCAGGGTTCAAACCCATAAACATAGAGGCATACGACGGCACAACAGACCCAGGAGTCTGGATAGAAGATTACATACTACACATACACATGGCTAGAGGAGATGATCTCCACGCCATAAAATACCTACCCCTCAAGCTCAAAGGGCCAGCTCGGCATTGGCTCAAAAGCCTCCCAGAAAACACTGTTGGAAGTTGGGAAGAGCTTGAGGACGCGTTTAGAGCAAATTTTCAAGGGACTTATGTCCGCCCTCCGGATGCAGACGATTTGAGTCATATAACTCAACAGCCCGGAGAGTCAGCGCGCAAATTCTGGAACAGGTTCCTTACCAAAAAGAACCAAATAGTCGACTGTCCGGACGCGGAAGCCTTAGCAGCTTTTAAACACAACGTCCGAGACGAATGGCTCGCCAGACACCTCGGCCAAGAGAAGCCAAGAACAATGGCCGCGCTAACAAGCCTCATGACGCGCTTTTGCGCAGGAGAAGACAGCTGGCTAGCAAGATGCAGTACCAGCGACCCGAGTACATCCGAGATCAGAGATGGAAACGGAAAATCACGGCGCAGGAAAGATCAGCGCCGGAATAAAGAAAAAAGCCCAAAGGGCACGGCGGTCAACGCCGGATTCAAAAGCTCGCGGCCAAACAATAAAACACTGCCTCTTAAGGACAACAGCGACGAGCTATCAAATTTAAACAAAATTCTAGATCGGATATGTCAAATCCATAGTACCTCCGGAAGGCCTGCAAACCATACCAACTGAAATTGTTGGGTTTTTAAACAGTCCGGCAGACTCAACGCCGGACACAAGGGGCTCGATGCGCCAAGCGAGGACGATGACGAACCCCACAAGCAGAGCACCGGAAGCCAAAAGACTTTCCCACAAGAAGTCAAAACAGTAAACTCACTTCATGTGATAGTACGGAAAACCAACACGGCACTCGCTTAGACAAGTGTCGCAAGATCCACCCCATTGGAACACCGAGATTGGATGTCAAAACCAATCACTTTCGACCATCTGGATTAGTCCAGAAGTATCCGAAACGCAGGATAGACTGCCCTAATATTGGATCCCATAATAGACGAACTGCAATTCACGCAGGTTCCGATGGACGGCGGCAGTGACTTAAACCTGCTATATCCGGACACAATCCGCTAATTGGGATAGACCCTACTACAATTCGGCATAGCCGCGCTTCCTTCAAAGGAGTAGTGCCAGGCCCTTACGCCAGGTGCAAAATTTCATTATTACTAGAAGTTGTGTTCGGGTCACCTGACTACTTCCGACAAGAAAAGCTAACCTTTCATGTCGCCCCACTTAAAAGTAGCTATCAAGCATCACTGGGACGGGAAGCCTTCGTCCGCTTCAATGAAATACCACATTACGCGTCTCTTGCGCTCAAAATGCCCGGTCCACGTGGCATCATTTCATTAAAAGGTCGCCTGAGACCCCGGACACGGTTGGACGAGTCCGGAATAAATAAGCTAGGGGCTACCTAGCTACACACCCCTTCACAAGGGTTTGTACATATAAGCAATGATGAGCTAGCATAGGCTCAGCTTTATTAATCTATATTTCAATTTTTTATGCACTTTCTCGCATGATTTCTTTTCAAACTAAGTTCCTCTCTTTTTTACAGATGAACATCATGTACACCCGTCCAGGATACGGCACAACGGAGACACAGGCGCAGACGTGCAGTAGGGACCCATTGCAAGGACTCTTTTCAGACTAAGACCCTACGTAAACCTTTCTTACTGTCTCTTGTTGCTATATTCCCCTGGTTTCTCATTATAACCAGAGTGGAGACTGGCGTTTTGGCATCGGCCGCGCCAGAAGAACTTGCCCGTACCTGGACACAAGGGGCTTAGGGCATTGTTTTGCCCGCTATTATAAAGACCGAACACCTTCGGGAGTGTTCGGCGTCTCGAGTTAGGCCTTATATGCATCAGCTCCGAATCATGTCTTTGGTCAAATGTTGGGTTTGCCCGGCTCCTGTGTTTTGCTGCCTTACGTTCCGTATCACCGGCTAACGCGGCACCAGGAGAACTACTGCGATTGTGCCCCAGTTCGGCTGGGCGAGCACCTCAGTAGAGAAAGCCGAAAACTGACTGTCATGATACAGCGAGAGACTGGTCAACCACTCGATCGACCATGGGAATGTTTAGAATTCCTCCGCTTTGACGAAGGGCCGTTTCCCGGTCAGGCACATACGCGCCCCAAATTCGGAGAGCGCGGTGCCCCCAGGGGCTATGTCGTAGCCCCACCCTCGAACTCCATGGCTAAGTGAAAGTGATAAAGCATTATAGTCCGGTTGCCTCGTTTGCTACGCTACCACCTCCTTTACAGGACCGAGACGTCGGATTAAGTGTGAAAACGCGCTATTTTTTGCGAACACCCCCGCACCTTGTGCGTGGGGGCTGAAGCCGACGACTGCCATCTTTCAGGTTATACACATGTATACATGAACGGCCGCATAGGAGATATTCTATTACTTGAACGCACAAGTATAAAAGGCGCTTACATCATAAATATTGTTTTACATCGTAAAAACGTTCATTCGAACGTAACATTTTTTGAGCACTGCGACTCTATTACACGAGCACCACGCAGCACTTCGCCAAAATATTGCTCGGCGGGTAACCGGCTATCGTCCGAACCCGGGGTCGCAACAGCGGTGGCATCCATCTCTGTCCAATGTGTCTTCACACGGGCAAGTGCCATCCGCGCACCCTCTATGCAGGCCGACTGCTTCATCGCCTTGATATGCGGCACCGCCCCAAGAAATTGCTGCAATAAGCCAAAGTAACTCTTCGGCTTGGGCCTATCCGGCCAGACATGGGTCACTATATCCGTCATAGCAAGCCCGGACAACCTATTCAGCTCAGCCCACTCGGCCAAACGGTCGGTCAGCGGAAGTGAACGCTCCGGACTATGGAATTGAGACCAAAACAGCTCTTCCGTCTCGTGATCCTTCTGGCTTCGAAAATGCACAACGGCATCCGCCGCACTCGCTGCTAAGTCCATGTAAGGGTCCTCTGGACCCCACAGTTGGCCCAGCTGAGCATACTTTGGATCCGTAAACCTTCGGCGCAGCAGGAAAGGCTTGCCAGCTACAATTTCTCCGGCCTGGCGCAGCTCTTCCTTTATAGCCCGCATTGCAGAGCGGGCATCCTTGGCTTCGGCGGTGGCCTTCTCCAGGTCTTCTTGCCCCGCTAGGCGCTCCTTCCAAGAGCCTCATTGCGATCGGTAGCATCTTTTAACTTCACGGCCATTTCGGCCATCTCTTCCCTGCTTCGGCAGTGTGCGACCCTTTTGGCCGCTAACTCCTCGGCCGCCCTCGATGCCGCCGCATTACTCCTTCTGGCCTGCTCCTTGGCTTGAGCAAGTTCGGTCCGAAGGCTCTCCACAGCAGCGGCACTATCTGCATTTCACACACATGTTGTAAGCAGCTGGCTTCGGCCCCCTTACCAAGTGACCGCACAGAAGCACTTACCTTGCGACTCATCAAGTCGCCTGTTGATCAGCGTGATGTCCGCATCCGCAACAGCGAGTTGCCGCTTTAGTTCAGCAACTCCATCAGTCCGGCTGGCCTCCGGACGGACCGCCACCTGCATCGGCACGGCGGAAATTTAAACCTGCGATTTTGATCCTCGGCACGCTGTCGATTTCGACAACCTACCGAGTCTCAGGGGCTACTATCTATACAGGGCGCATTCTATATGCAAAACTGTTACAAGGTGTGTCATTTTTACGTACCTCAAACCCCGCCAGCAAACTCCTGACGGCATTATGCAACCCGCCTTTGGCGGACGAAATCCTTTCAATCACCATGCTCATCAATGCATGGTGATCTTCTGAGATAGACGCCTTCTCAAGCAGATCCTTCAGCCACACACCAGTTGGCGCCGAACTATCCGGCTTTGCCAAACCAGGGGGCTCCCTCCGTGACGACACTTCAGGCTCATCCGCCCTATCCGACGGCGCCCCGGACGGGGGCGTCTCGCTCTCCATCATCTCCGGACGAAGGTCCCCCGAGGACGAGCTCATTTGCGAAGGACGGAGATCCGAACTACAAGGTAAAAACTTTAGTTATCCTCAGAAGCACAAATAGGGATGTCCCTTATAATAAAACTCCTTTCTTTCTACTTACGGCTCATTGGAGGGCTGATTCTCAAAGGGAGATTGTGCGGCCGGGGCCTCCCCGGACGCAGGGCCCTCCGGCGAAGATTTCTTCCCCCGTTTAGGGGCTTTTGCCCCCGGGTCCTCGGAGGTAGTCCTCTTCTCCCCTTGGAGGGAGGGATTCTCGATCCCCCCTCTCTCAAGAACCTCCTTAGGCGAGGTAGTAGCCTTCCTGTTCTCCCCTTCGCCTTCCTCTGGAGGCGCAACCTCAAGCATCCGAACCAGCGCGGAATCCGGCGCGGTCTCGGGGAGGGGGCCGGACACCATATCAATTTTGCTTCCGCTATCCACTCCTGTTTAGAAGGAAGTTGGTCATAAGGCGAATTATCGAAAGGCAAACAAACGTTATGTCCGGACTTGGAACTACTTACTTGAGTATCCGGGCGATTGCAGCTTAGGCCAGCATCCTCGGTCAATTCCGGACACGCCTCTTGCGATCCGAAGAATAATTTGTACATCTCCAGGGGTGTCATACCCATGAAGTGTTGAAGAATCTGTGGGCCCTCCGGATTGAACTCCCACAGCCGGAGAGGGCGGCGTTTGCAGGGCAGGAGACACCTAATCAGCATTACCTGCATTACAGCCACCATATCGACCTCCCTCGTTTGGAGATCTCGAATCCGGCCCTGCAGTAGGGGCACGTCCTTCGACGGCCCCCAGTTGAGCCCTTGGTTGACCCACGACATCAACCGTCGTGGAGGTCCCGGGCGGAATAAGGGCGGCGGCTTTTGTCTGCGGCCCCTCGGAACGGTAATATAGAACCACTCTTGCTGCCACAGGCCGAGCTCCTCTTGGAAGGAGCCAGCGAGCCACGGGGCATCGGTCCTCCTACTTATGGCCGCCCTGCCGCACTCCGCTTGACGCCCCCCGATCATCTTCGGCGCCACATTGAAGGTCTTCAGCCACAGGCCGAAGTGAGGGGCGACATGGAGGAAGGCTTCATAGACGACAATAAATGCGGAGATATGGAGGATGGACTCCGGAGCCAAATCGTGGAATTCCAACCCATAGTAAAACATGATCCCTCTCACAAAAGGATCCATCGGGAAGCCTAAACCCCGACGGAGGTGGGATACAAAGACGACATACTCGCCGGGCTCAGGGGTGGGGATGGCCTGCCCTTCGGCAGGCAACCTGTGCGAAATCTCATAAGCCAGGTACTTGGCCTCCCGCAGCTTTAGCACGTCCTCCTCCGTGACGGAGGAGGGCATCCACCGGCCCTGGAGGTCGGAACCGGACATCGTTGAAGGTCCGAAGCGCTCGAATCTGGAGCTCTAGGTGCTGGAACTTGGAGCGGGGAGAGGATTCGATGGAGGATTGAAGAAAAGAAACGAGCCTTGGTCCCGTTATAAAGAGGGAGAATACCAAGAGCCGTCTCCGTGACCGTTTGGGACTCGCCTTCGATAGAGGGGGTGTGGCGACGGGCGCGGTTGGGTTACACACGTCCGTATTGATGAGGTCCCAGATTAAGGGGAAACACGATCTCTGCTTCGACAAGACGTGCCAAGGAAACCGCTTGCTAAATGCGCTGAGATGGTAGAGTAAAAAACGATTCAAGTAATGGCTTGGTAGTGGCGTGATGTCATGCTGCAAAAAACGTCAGCAGATTGAACTTGTGTATATATTATTCTCTCTACGGTGAAATGTGGAATTTATTTTGCAGAGCCGGACACTATCCTGGTGTTCACAATCTTCTATCATTCGGAGGAGGAAACTGCCTTGCAATGCCAAGCAATATACGCGCCGGACTTATCGTCATAGAAGCCTGGTTCAGGGGCTACTGAGGGAGTCCTGGATTAGGGGGTGTCCGGATAGCCGGACTACCATCGTCAGCCGAACTATCATCGGCCGGACTATCATCATCGACCGGACTCCAAGACTATGAAGATACAAGATTGAAGACTTCGCCCCGTGTCCGGATGGGACTTTCCTTGGCGTGGAAGGCAAGCTTGGCGATACGGATATGTAGATCTCCTACCATTGTAACCGACTCTATGTAACCCTAGCCCTCTCCGGTGTCTATATAAACCGGATGGCTCTAGTCCGTAGGACACAACAACAATCATACCATAGGCTAGCTTCTAGGGTTTAGCCTCCTTGATCTCGTGGTAGATCCACTCTTGTAAACATCCACAATATCAATATCAATCAAGCAGGACGTAGGGTTTTACCTCCATCAAGAGGGCCCGAACCTGGGTAAAACATCGTGCCCCTTGTCTCCTGTTACCATCCGCCTAGACGCACAGTTCGGGACCCCCTACCCGAGATCCGCCGGTTTTGACACTGACAGGGGAGTTGATACGTCCATTTTGCATCATGCTTTTATATCAATATTTCTTGCATTATGGGCTGTTATTACACGTTATGTCAGAATACTTATGGCTATTCTCTCTTATTTTACAAGGTTTACATGAAGAGGGAGAATGCCGGTAGCTGGGATTCTGGGCTGGAAAAGGAGCAAATATTAGAGACCTATTCTGCATAGCTCCAGAAGTCCTGAAACTCCACGAAAGTCATTTTTGGAATTAATGATAAATATTCAGCGGAAGAAGTACCGGAGGGGGCCCACACCTTAGCCACGAGGGTGGGGGCGCGCCCTACCCCCTGGGCGCGCCCCCAGCCTCGTGGGCCACCTGGCAGCCCTCCGGTGCCCATCTTCTGCTATATGAAGTCTTTTACCCTGGAAAAAATCATAATAAAGCTTACGGGACAAAACTCCGCCGCGACGAGGTGGAACCAATCTAGGGCTTCGGCGGAGCTATTCTGCTGGGGAAACTTCCCTCCGGGAGGGGGAAATCATCACCATCGTCATCACCAACGATCCTCTCATCAGGAGGGGGTCAATATCCATCAACATCTTCACCATCACCATCTCCTATCAAACCCTAGTCCATCTCTTGTATCCAATCTTTGTACCAAAACCTCAGATTGGTATCTGTGGGTTGCTAGTAGTGTTGATTACTCCTTGTAGTTGATGCTAGTTGGTTTATTTGGTGGAAGTTCGTATGTTCAGATCCTTAATGCATATTAATACCCCTCTAATTATGAACACGAATATGCTTTGTGAGTAGTTACGCTTGTTCCCGAGGAAATGGGTGAAGTCTTGCTATTAGTAGTCATGTGAATTTGGTATTCGTTCGATATTTTGATGAGATGTATGTTGTCTCTCCTCTAGTGGTGTTATGTGAACGTCGACTACATGACACTTCACCATTATTTGGGCATAGAGGAAGGCATTGGGAAGTTATAAGTAGATGATGGGTTGCTAGAGTGACAGAAGCTTAAACCCTAGTTTATAAGTTGCTTCGTAAGGGGCTGATTTGGATCCATATGTTTCATGCTATGGTTAGGTTTACCTTAATACTTCTTTTGTAGTTGCGGATGCTTGCAATAGGGGTTAATCATAAGTGGGATGCTTGTCCAAGAAAGGGCAGTACCCAAGCACCGGTCCACCCACATACCAAATTATAAAAGTAACGAATGCGAATCACATGAGCGTGATGAAAACTAGCTTGATGATAATTCCCATGTGTCCTCGGGAGCGCTTTTATCATTATAAGAACTTGTCCAGGCTTGTCCTTTGCCACAAAAAGGATTGGGCCACCTTGCTGCACTTTATTTAATTTCATTGCTTGTTACCCGTTACAAATTATCTTATCACAAAACTATCTGTTACCTACAATTTCAGTGCTTGTAGAGAATACCTTACTGAAAACGGCTTGTCATTTCCTTCTGCTCCTCGTTGGGTTCGACACTCTTACTTATTGAAAGGACTACGATAGATCCCCTACACTTGTGGGTCATCAAGTCTGTCCGAATTATGTTAGCAATTGCCGCATTTTATGATTATGAAATTTGGAAAATGCATGTAAAAACTACATTCCTGAATGAATTTCTAGAAGAAGAGTTGTATATGATGCAACCAGAAGGTTTTATTGATCCAAAGAGTGCTAACAAAGTGTGCAAGTTGCAGTGATCCATTTATGGACTGGTGCAAGCCTCTCGGAGTTGGAACAAACGTTTTGATAGTGTGATCAAAGCATATGGTTTTATACAGACTTTTGGAGAAGCATGTATTTACAAGAAAGTGAGTGGGAGCTCTGTAGCATTTCTAATATTATATGTGCATGACATATTGTTGATTGGAAATGATATAGAATTTCTGGATAGCATAAAAGGATACTTGAATAAGAGTTTTTCAATGAAAGGCTCGGTGAAGCTGCTTATATATTGGGCATCAAGATCTATAGAGATAGATCAAGACACTTAATTGGACTTTCACAATACACATACCTTGATAAAGTTTTGAAGAAGTTCAAAATGGATCAAGCAAAGAAAGGGTTCTTGCCTGTGTTACAAGGTGTGAAGTTGAGTGAGACTCAATGCCCGACCACTGCAAAAGATAGAGAGAAAATGGAAGTCATTCCCTATGCTTCAGCCACAGGTTCTATCATGTATGCAATGTTGTGTACCAGACCTGATGTGTGCCTTGCTATTAGTTTAGTAGGGAGGTACCAAAGTAATCCAGGACTGGATCACTGGATAGCAGTCAAGAACATCCTGAAATACCTGAAGAGGACTAAGGATATGTTTCTCTTTATGGAGGTGACAAAGAGCTCGTCGTAAATGGTTACGTCGATGCAAGCTTTGACACTGATCCGATGACTCTAAGTCACAAATAGGGTATGTATTTATATTGAACGATGGAGCCGTCAGTTGGTGCAGTTCTAAGAAAAGCATCATGGCGGGATCTACATGTGAAGCGGAATACATAGTTGCTTCAGAAGCAGCAAATGAAGGAGTCTGGATGAAGGAGTTCATATCCGATCTAGGTGTCATACCTAGTGCATCGGGTCCAATGAATATCTTTTGTGACAATACTGGAGCAATTGCCTTGGCGTAGGAATCTAAATTTCACAAGAGAACCAAGCACATCAAGAGACGCTTCAATTCTATCTGTCATCAAGTGTCGGAAGGGGACATAGAGATTTGCAAGATACATACGGATCTGAATGTTGCAAATCCGTTGCCTAAGCCTCTGTCACGAGCAAAACATGATCACCACCAAGACTCCATGGGCGTTAGAATGATTACAATGTAATTTAGATTATTGACTCTAGTGCAAGTGGGAGACTGAAGGAAATATGCCCTAGAGGCAATAATAAAGTTGTTATTTATATTTCCATATATCATGATAAATGTTTATTATTCATGCTAGAATTGTATTAACCGAAAACTTAGTACATGTGTGCATACATAGACAAACAGAGTGTCCCTAGTATGCCTCTACTTGACTAGCTCGTTAATCAAAGATGGTTAAGTTTCCTAGCCATAGACATGTGTTGTCATTTGATGAACGGGATCACATCATTAGAGAATGATGTGATGGACAAGACCCATCCGTTAGCTTAGCACTATGATCATTTAGTTTATTGCTATTGCTTTCTTCATGACTTATACATGTTCCTACGACTATGAGATTATGCAACTCCCGAGTACCATAGGAACACTTAGTGTGCTATCAAACATCACAATGTAACTGGGTGATTATAAAGATGCTCTACAGGTGTCTGCAATGGTGTTTGTTGGGTTGGCATAGATCATGATTAGGATTTGTCACTCCGTGTTTTGGAGAGGTATCTCTGGGCCCTCTCAGTAATGCACATCACTATAAGCCTTGCAAGCAATGTGACTAATGAGTTAGTCACAAGATGATGCATTACGGAACTAGTAAAGAGACTTGCCAGTAACGAGATTGAACAAGGTATGGTGATACCGATGATGGAATCTCGGGCAAGTAACATATTGATGACAAAGGGAACAACATATGTTGTTATGCAGTTTGACCGATAAAGATCTTTGTAGAATATGTAGGAACCAATATGAACATCCAGGTTCCGCTATTGGTTATTGACCGAAGATGTGTCTCGGTCATGTCTACATAGTTCTTGAACCCGTAGGGTCCGGACGCTTAACGTTCAATGACGATCGGTATTATGAGTTTATGTGTTTTGATGTACCGAAGGTAGTTCAGAGTCCCGGATGTGATCACGGACATGACGAGGGGTCTTTAAATGGTCGAGACATAAAGAATGATATACTGGATGATGTTATTCGAACACCGGATGAGTTCCGGGGGTCATCGGATAAATATCGGAGTGCGGGAAGGGTTATCGGAACCACCGGAGAAGAAATGGGCCTTATTGGGCCTAGGGGAGAGAGAGAGGGGCAACCAAGGGCTGGCCGCATGCCCCCCATGGGCCTAGTCCGAATTGGACTAGGGGGAGGGACGGCGCCCCCTCCTTCCTTCTCTTTCCCCTCTCCTTCCTTCTTCTCCTAGTTGGACTATGAAGGGGGAAACCTACTCCTACTAGGAGTAGGATTCATCCCCCCTTGGCACGCCCTTTGAGGACCGGCCGGCCTCCCCTTGCTCCTTTATATACGGGGGCAAGGGCCACCCCAGAGACACACAAATTGATCTTTACCCGTGTGCGGTGCCCCCTTCCACCATATTCCACCTCGGTCATATCGTCGTAGTGCTTAGGCGAAGCCCTGCGCCGGTAACTTCATCATCACCGTCGCCATGCCGCCGTGCTAACGGAACTCTCCCTCTACCTCAACTGGATCAAGAGTACGAGGGACGTCATCGAGCTGAACGTGTGTTGAACACGGAGGTGGCATATGTTCGGTGCTGACATCGGTCTGATCATGAAGACGTATGACTACATCAACCGCGTTGATATAATGCTTCCGTTTTCGGTCTACGAGGGTACGTGCACACACTCTCCCCGCTCGTTGCTATGCATCACATAGATTGATCTTGCATGATCGTAGGTAAATTTTTTGAAATACTGTGTTCCCCAACACATACCTAGTTCAATCTCGTTACCGGCAAGTCTCTTTACTCGTTCCGTAATGCATCATCCCGCAACTAACTCATTAGTCACATTGCTTGCAAGGCTTATAGTGATGTGCATTACCGAGAGGGCCCAGAGATACTCTCCGATACTCGGAGTGACAAATCCTAATCTCGATCTATGCCAACTGAACAAACACCTTCGGAGACACCTGTAGAGCATCTTTATAATCAACCAGTTACGTTGTGACATTTGATAGCACACAAGGTGTTCCTCCGGTATTCGGGAGTTGCATAATCTCATAGTCTGAGGAACATGTATAAGTCATGAATAAAGTAATAGCAGTAAATCTAAACGATCATTTATGCTAAGATAACGGATGGGTCTTTTCCATCGCATCATTCTCTAATGATGTGATCCTGTTCATCAAATGACAACACATGTCTATGGTCAGGAAACACAACATTCTTTGATAAACAAGCTACTCAAGTAGAGGCATACTAGGGACACTCTGTTTGTCTATGTATTCACACATGTACTAAGTTTTCGGTTAATACAATTCTAGCATGAATAATAAACATTTATCATGATATAAGGAAATATAAATAACAACTTTATTATTATCTCTAGGGCATATTTCCTTCAGTCTCCCACTTGCACTAGAATCAATAATCTAGATTACATAGTAATGATTCTAACACCCATGGAGTGTTGGTGATGATCATGTTTTGCTTGTGGAAGAGACTTAGTCAACGGATCTGCAACATTCAGATCCGTATGTATCTTGCAAATCTCTATGTCCCTTTCCGACACTTGATGATGGATGGAATTGAAGCGTCTCTTGACGTGCTTGGTTCCTTGTGAAATATGGATTCCTTCACCAAGGCAATTGATCCAGTATTGTCACAAAAGATTTTCATTGGACCCGATGCACTAGGTATTACACCTAGATCGGATATGAACTCCTTCATCCATACTCCTTCATTTGCTGCTTCCGAAGCAGCTTTGTATTCCGCTTCACACGTAGAGCCCACCATGACGCTCTGCTTGGAACTACACCAACTGACAACTCCACCACTCAATATAAATACATATCCGTTTTGTGACTTAGAGTCATCTGGGTCAGAGTCAAAGCTTGCATCGACGCAACCATTTACAACGAGCTCTTTGTCACCTCCATAAACGAGAAACATGTCCTTAGTCCTTTTCAGGTACTTCAGGATGTTCTTGACCGCTGTCTAGTGATCCACTCCTAGACTACTTTGTACCTCCCTACTATACTTATAGCAAGGCACACATCAGGTCGGGTACACAAAATTGCATACATAATAGAACCTGGGGCTGAAGCATAGGGAATGACTTTCATTTTCTCTCTATCTTTTGTAGTGGTCGGGCATTGAGTCTCAATCAACTTCACACCTTGTAACGCAGGCAAGAACCATTTCTTTGACTGATCCATTTTGAACTTCTTCAAAATTTTATCAAGGTATGTGCTTTGTGAAAGTCCAATTAAGCGTCTTGATCTATCTCTACAGATCTTGATGCCCAATATATAAGTAGCTTCACCGAGGTCTTTCATTGAAACATTCTTATTCAAGTATCCTTTTATGCTATCCAGAAATTCTATACCATTTCCAATCAACATTATGTCATCCACATATAATATTAGAAATGCTACAAAGCTCCCACTCACTTTCTTGTAAATACAAGCTTCTCCAAAAGTCTGTATAAAACGATATGCTTTGATCACACTATCAAAGCGTATATTCAAACTCCGAGAGGCTTGCACCAGTCCATAAATGGATCGTTGGAGCTTGCACACTTTATCAGCACCTTTAGGATCGACAAAACCTTCTGGTTGCATCTGTCAGATTTTGGGTTCTGGCAGACCCTTAAGGTTTGAACTCTAGGGTGCGCGCGGAGATCACTCCCGCTACCGGATCACGTCTCGCCGCCTCGCAAAGGATCTAGGCTACACGAAGAACAACACAAGGGATGCAAGGTTTATACTAGTTCGGGCCACCATTGTGGTGTAATACCCTACTCTAGTTTGTGGTGTGGTGGATTGCCACAGGGGCTGATGATGAACAATACAAAGGAAGAATTGCCTTGCGAGGGGAGGAGTTCTTGTGTGGTGGTTCTGGCTAAGGTTCGATTGGTCGACCCCCTGCCTTGAGAGTGGTTAGTCCTATTTATATAGCGAGGCCCTGGTCCTCTTCCCAAATATTAAGCGGGAAGGGCACCAACAATTGGCCATTTTGAAGGGGAACATCTAGCACACTTATCCTGACTAAAGTTGGTCCTCGCCTGCCAAAGGCTCTGATGATGACGCCGGCTTGGGCTCCACGATGACCTCCATCCTGCCGTTCTGCTTGTCTTGGTCTTGTTGCACCGAAATGGTTGCCTTTGCTTGATACCCTTGCCTGCACTTGCCCCCTTTGCACCAAAGAGGAAACAAGGACACTGCGCAGGCCGGCGCCCGCCTGGCTTCGGTCGTCATGGCTTGCGTCACGGGCACCTCGTGAGGTACCCTGCCTTGAACTCTCTGCCTCCTCGCGAGCCAGCCTGACGAGGCTGCGCTTGAGGAAGCTTCCTGTTGTCCGCCCCGCGAGGCTTGGCCCCTCGCGAGGGTCTTGAGCTTTGTGTTGACGAAGATGGGCTGTACCGGGCCACTCCTTGAGCCACGCTGCAGGCCTCAGGCAGGCAAGTCTGGGTACCCCCATTCCTAGAACACCGATAGTAGCCCCCGGGCCCAAGGCGCGCCCGGACTTGGCTTAGCGAAGAAGCGAAGGGGAAAGTGCGAAGCGCCGCGGGCCCCAACAGCCTACGGCCTTGGGTGCCACGTGGCGGTTGATTGGACGTGTGCGTCCCTGTTTCCCCATGCCCCTCATTTTGTGCCCGGCTTGGCGGACCCGTGGTTGCACACAGTCATCCCTCTTTTCGCCGTTCGCGCGTCTCCTGCTCTCCCTCCCTCTTGAGCTCCAACCTCTGCTTCCAGTCCAATCTCAAACTCTCCCCCTTCCTGTCGCCATGGCGCCAACGAAGAAGGAGAAGGGGAAGAAGCCTACGCCTTCACCCGCTCGCCGCCGTCGGCGGCTCCTTCCATCAATTAGTCAATCATACTCAATCTAGAAGCCCTGGACAAGGTCAGCTCTGCCCTCGCCACCATCTTTAACGAGTGCGTGAGGACGACGGTCTGGCCTGCATCTCACTCCTCCTTCGACAGAGTAGTCACCGAGGTCCGATTCTTCGTCGATGCCTTGTGGGCGGGTCTGGTTCCCCCCTTTTCCGATTTCTTCAATGATGTACTTTCCCATTATCAGATCCACATGATGCACTTGGGTCCCGAATCCATTAATCTCCTTGTCGTTCTCGCCTTTGTTTGCGAGGCGATGGTGGGCATTCCTCCTTCAGTTACCCTGCTGCGCCATTTCTTCTCTTTGCGCCTTATCGACCCCACTCAATGCTCGGGGTGCGTGAGCTTCCTTGCCGTGCCAGAGGCGATTGCCTTGGGGATTGATTTCAGCCTTCCTCTGCCTGCTGCTGGGTTTCGAGAGCGGTGGTTGTACGTGGATGTCGGAGTGCCCAGCCCCTGCTCTCGGAGCCAACCTTGCCCTCTATCCCCAACTCGAGCTGGGGCCATGAGATGCTCACGAGCCCCCGGCTCGCCTTCGTGTGGCGTCGCTTCGGGAACTTGAGGGCGCTCGACGTGACGGCGCCCAAGGTGGTGAAGGAGTTCCTTCAGAGCCGCATCGCCCCTCTCCAGCGTCACTCCCGCCGGATGTGGGCCTTTGGGGGGCGTGAAGACCGTATGAGGCTTCAGAAGCAAGATCTGGCGCCCGAAGTGCTGAGGAAGGTCCTCATGATTCTGACTGGTGATCCTTCCCGAGGCAGCCTTCAGCAAGGGGCTGCCCTGCTGTACCTTTGCTCGGGCAGGGCTCACTTTGTGAAGCAGATGCCCAGCTTTGATGAATGGGGGCTGCGCCCAGTAGGTCTCACGGGGCCTCATGAGAACCCAGTTGATGTGGTTGCCCTCCCGGTTACCCGCGGTGGTCATTCCTCAAGTGGTGGAGCCGGGAGGCGAGGGCCGCTGAGGGCCGAGGGGGCTGCTGTTGAGATAATGACGCCACACGGAACTCCTGAGGTGGCACCTCCTGAAGCCTGCCCTACGGCAGCCGCAGGCGTCGAGCTGCGGCCTGCGGCTCCTGTGGCCGAGGCTCCCGAGGCCCCGGCCACCCTCCATGAGGCGGCGCCTGGCGGTGAGCTCCAGGGCAATGCCTCCGACGCCGATCACCTCGATGCTTCTTCCTCGCCGTAGACTGACCCTTGCGCCGAGCTCCTAGGTCGCTTCCGCATAGACTTCGAGGCCCTCTGAAAGAGGAAGGAAGCCTTGGGTTGAGATGATTACCCCTGCCGCCTATTGAAGCGCAGAAAGTACTTTGCCATTGATGAGTAAGTCTTCTCCTTTCTTAGTCCCTTACTTTCCCATTGCTTCAGCTGACCATTACCCTGCAGGGCCCTCCCTGCCGAGTTCATGGAGGCGGCTGATGAGCCATCCCCTCAGGCTTTGCCCTCTCCTCAAATTCCGAGTGCCCCGAGCTCGAGTACCGCCCTTGTCGCGAGGCCGGTCGGAGAGGTGAGCCGTCCAGCGGAGCATCCTGATTCTGCGCGCCTCATGCCCCTTCTTCGCGAGCTCTCCTGGGGCACAGCCAGCCTGCCCCGAGCTTCTCCTTTGGTCGTGGACGGCGACTGGCTGAGGTCGATCTTGCATTCTTTCTTGGGGGATGAACCAGCTCTGGGCCAAGCTTCTGGCGGGGCATGCCTGGCCTTCGCGAGGGCGCTAGCCTCCAGCCCCCAGCCCAGAGAGGGCGTGCCGGTCCGCGGCCCTCCGCATGCGCCAGGGGCAGAGGACAACACGGAATACGTGCTCGGGCACGCTTGGGAGCACCGCGCCCTTCTCCAAGAGTTTCTCCAGAGGGCGACTGATGCAGTGAGCCAGCTCGGCCCGGAGCTTGCCGACGAGGACGCGCGTCTTGAGGCCGAAGGCCTGTGCCTTGCTGAGGAAAGGCGCAAGCTGAAGGTAGCCGTCGCCCTCGCGCGTCATCAGCGCGACCTTGACAATGCGAAGGTCGAAGCGTCGCTGGAGGCTTCATGGGAGGCCTGCTCCCAAGCCGTTGAGGAGGCACGGGAGGCAGACCGACGGTGCAAGGCTGCAGAGGAACGCGCATGGGAGCTCCAGGCATGGAGCAACTCCCTAGAGCAGCAAGTGGAACTGCGTCAGGCGGCTCTTCTGTCGCTGAAGGGGGCCTCCATTGACCAGGCGGAGCTCCAGAGACGTGAGGAGGCGCTGGCACTGGAGGCCGCTGAGCGCACCCTTGATCTTGAGCGGTTGGAGACGAGGGAGCACCTGGTGGCACTGGCGGAGGATGATGCCACCACGCGGGAAGCCCGAGTCCAAGAGGAAGTTGACCGTCGCGTGGTTGAGGCTCGCTGAATCTTGAACGCGAGTACGGAGAAAGGCTGGAGCTGATCAGGGTCGAAGCGGAGTGTAGGACCGCCGCCCTTAAGGCCAAGCTGGATGAAGTGACGCGGCGTGCGGACGCTTCCGGGGCCGCCCTTGGCGCTGCGCAGGTGGAGCTGGCTTCCTCCCGCGCCGAGGTGCTCCTTCTTCATCAGAGGGTTGATGAGGCTGAGGTTGTTCTGCGGCGGCACAAGGACGAGATACGTCAGCGGCAGACCCTGGAGCACATGCATGGCCCCATGCCTCGCGCGCTCCGGGAAAGGGCTAACGCGGCCTTGGGCAACATCTGTGAGGCAGACGTTGGGGAGCCCCATGCTGTTAACTACACCGGCAACCTTCAGTTCTTCATTGATGTGGTGACGCAGCTGGAGACTCGGTCGGGCAGGGCCGACAGGTTGGTGGAGGAGAGGAGTCGTGCCTTGCTTGGACGTGCTTTCTCTCGCGTCTTCAGTTATCTTCAGGATAGAGACCCCCACTTTGACTTCGACGCCGCCATCGCACAGGTACCCGTGGCCATCCGGGGTGATCTGGCGCATTGGGTGGAAGACAACGTGGACGCCCTTGTTAGGGCCTTCACCACCGATGACGATGGTATGGTCGTGGCTGCCAATGAGGGTGTGTGGTGAATGATACGGATGCTGATGACGGCGACGTAGCGGACGATGGCGAGGCCAGCAACGCCAGTGATGACTCCGGAGGTGCCCCTGAAGATGCATTGGGAGATTTATCCGATTGATCACACGTCATTCCTGCGGTTTACCCTGCGCAGAGAGAGTTCGGGCTTGGCCCTGAAGGTCATAAGAGCATTTTGGGAGGGGGAGCCCCTCGTGTAAAAACTTGCAGTTAGCGTATTTGTAGACATGATGTCGCATGCATGCTTATGCCGAGCGATTGGCCTCATGATGAGTCAGTTGACTTGTTTACCTTTGACCCGCGTGGGTCTTGAGCGAGCCTGCGGGGGGCCGCAGTGTCCCAAGTGCCTCCTGAATGAGCCCACTGATCCTGTGATGAGAACCTCCTGAGAGGACGTAGCGACAGCAGTCCAGGCTACGTACATGCCTGGCCCAGCCCGACTCGCGAGGGGCTTGCGAGGGGAGGCAGCTGATGCTAGCTTTGGACGCAAAGCCGAAACCAGAACGCGAGAGATTGCTCGAATGAGACTAAACACCCCTTCCCCGAACACACGCAAGTCTCGAGCTCAAATCCAACTTAAATTCAAACCAGGGAAATTGAGAACCAAAGAGAAGGGCAAAAAGCAAAAAAGCCGCGTCCGGCATCTAGTCTAGTCTTCGATGTCTTCTCACCAGCGCGGAGCTAAGTGCTGCCACTGGGCGTGGGCGGGAGCCCCCGAGGCCCGAGGGCAGCTCTCCGGAGACTCCGGGGCATGTACAACCCCACTCATTATTACATGAGAGTGTCATGGGGCGGCGAGCTTCACAGGCACTGGGCCTTCTTCACAGCTACCGGCCTTGCTTCATATTGCCAGACGAGGGCCCTGCCTTGTGCCACACTCTATTGCCATCGATGATGGCCGGAGACCGAGGACGCCGCCAGTGGGATAGAGCAGTCGCCAGCGGTTCCCCCGACGACCACGGGTCCTCTGCCGGGGGCAGGCCCTAGGGCACCTCCCCAACAGAGGGCCTACCTCCCGAGGACGCCTTGCTCCGGGAGTTGTGGGGGTGAGGCCGGATCTCGGCCCCTCTCCGGCAGCCCCCGGTGCCCTCCTCCTGAGGGGTAGGAAACTGCCGGATTGGGGCAGCCATCTGTCGCGGCGACCTGTACTTCCTGTGACCCATGGTTAGTGTAAGCTTACTCCTGAGGAATTAGCGGTACCCGATAGTCGCTGCCACCAGCGCAGTCGTTGAGGCTCTCCTGGGGTTCCCGAAAGAGTTCAGCTTCCGGCGTCTCTTCCCCCCAGCCTGGGCCAATGAACGAGCCATGGTCTTCTTCCAGCGCGTGCCCTTGATCTACCATGTGGGGCACGTAAGCTTCCGGGGCTGCCGCCCTGAATGCCTCGTCGTAGTGCCCCACGTGCCACGTAGTCCTGCTCGAAGTGCTGCCTTGGGGGTGGTAGCGTGGCGGCCCTCCGGAGACGTGGGCTGCAGTGAATGCCCCTGCGCTTATTGGAGGCGGAGCCGGTACTGTCTGTCGCCCGGCGCTGATAGCCAGGCTAGCGCTGGGGAGGCCTTGGGATCCGCTCGGAGCTGCACGGGCGCGTATGGGGCCTCCGTGCGGTCCGCCCTGGACCTGGGGCGGCAGCTGGGCGTAGAAGGGATGAGCCCCCAAGGTGGGGAGCCCAGGAGCTCTGCCACCCGCTCCAATAGCACGTCATGGCCGCCCTCCAGTAGCCTGCATCGTAGTAGTTCTCGGGCCACCATGAGCGCGGCCCTTGAGTTCGCCTGCTCCCGTCGGGTGTATGGCGCTGTGGCTGCGGCGTGGCTTGAAGCCCTTGCTGCTGACCGCACCTGCCGCGGCGTGAGAGCTGGTGACGTCTGGCCGCGTCGCCCGTGGCCCGTAGCGCCCTGCGGACCACGGGCTTCCTGGGGCACAAGGTTGAGGTCGCTCTGGGCGGGCGACTCGGTGCAAGCAGGCCAGGCCGCCCAGGGGTCGGGGTTGCCCGTCGGGTCACCGGACATGACGATAATGATGTGACGGAACGCGAGGCGGAGGAAGAAAGATTCCAGCGCACCCCTACCTGGCGTGCCAAGTGTCGGATTTCAGGTTCTGGCAGACCCTTAAGGTTCGAACTCTGGGGTGCGCGCAGAGATTACTCCCCCTACCGGCTCACATCTCGTCGCCTCGTAGAGGATCTAGGCTACATGAAGAACAACACAAGGGACGCAAGGTTTATACTAGTTCGGGCCACCATTGTGGTGTAATACCCTACTCTAGTTTGTGGTGTGGTGGATTGCCTCAGGGGCTGATGATGAACAATACAAAGGAAGAACTACCTCGCGAGGGGAGGAGTTCTTGTGTGCTGGTTCTGGCTAAGGTTCGATTGGTCGACCCCCTGCCTTGAGAGTGGCTAGTCCTATTTATATAGCGAGGCCCTGGTCCTCTTCCCAAATATTGAGCGGGGAGGGCGCCAACAATTGGCCATTTTGAAGGGGAACATCTAGTACACTTATCCTGACTAAAGTTGGTCCTCGCCTGCCAAAGGCTCTGATGATGACGCCGGCTTGGGCTCCACGATGATCTCCATCCTGCCGTTCTGCTGGTCTTGGTCTTGTTGCACCGAAATGGTTGCCTTTGCTTGATACCCTTGCCTCTGCTTGCCCCCTTTGCACCAAAGAGGAAACAAGGACACTGCGCAGGTCGGCACCCGCCTGGCTTCGGTCGTCACGACTTGCATCACGGGCACCTCGTGAGGTACCCCGCCTTGAACTCTCCGCCTCCTCACGAGCCAGTCTGACGAGGCTGCGCCTGAGGAAGCATCCTGTTGTCCGCCCCGCGAGGCTTGGCCCCTCGCGAGGGTCTTGAGCTTTGTGTTGACGAAGATGGGCCGTACCGGGCCACTCCTTGAGCCACGCTGCAGGCCGCAGGCAGGCAAGTCTGGGTACCCCCGTTCCCAGAACGCCGACAGCATCATATACAACTCTTCGTTTAGATATCCATTAAGGAATGTAGTTTTTCTTGGGGAATGTAGCAGAAATTCAAAATTTTCTACGCATCACCAAGATCAATCTATGGAGATTCTAGCAACAAGAGAGGAGAGGATGAGCATCTTCCTACCTTTGAAGATTGCTAAGCGGAAGCGTCACTAGAACGCGGATGAGGGAGTCGTACTCGCGGCGATTCAAATCGCGGAAGATCTGATCTAACGGACGGATGGAATTATAGGATCTCATCTGGGACTCCGGACAACATTCGGCAACCGCACACTAATTCCCATAACAACTCTAGCGTCACCGAACCTTAAGTGTGTAGACCCTACGGGTTCGGGAATCATGCAGAGATGACCGAGACAGCTCTCCGGCCAATAACTAGCAGCAGGATCTGGATACCCATGTTGGCTCCCACATGTTCCACGATGATCTCATCGGATGAACCATGATGTCGGGGATTCAATCAATCCTGTATGCAATTCCCTTTGTCAATCGGTATGTTACTTGCCCGAGATTCGATCATCGGTATCCCAATACCTCGTTCAATCTCGTTACCGGCAAGTCACTTTACTCATTCCGTAATGCATGATCCCGTGACTGATACTTAGTCACATTGAGCTCATTATGATGATGCATTACCAAGTGGCCCCAGAGATACCTCTCCGTCATACGGAGTGACAAATCCTAGTCTCGATTCGTGCCAACCCAACATATACTTTTGGAGATACCTGTTGTGTACCTTTATAGCCACCAAGTTACGTTGTGACGTTTGGTACACCCAAAGCATTCCTACGGTATCCGGGAGTTGCACAATCTCATGGTCTAAGGAAATGATACTTGACATTTAGAAAAGCTTTTAGCAAACGAACTACACAATCTTATGTTATGCTTAGGATTGGGTCTTGTCCATCACATCATTCTCCTAATGATGTGATCCCGTTATCAATGACATCCAATGTCCATAGTCAGGAAACCATGACCATCTATTGATCAATGAGCTAGTCAACTAGAAGCTCACTAGGGACATGTTGTGGTCTATGTATTCACACATGTACTATGGTTTACGGTCAATACAATTATCATGAACATGGAAATATAATAATAACCATTTTACTATTGCCTCTAGGGCATATTTCAACCAGTTTTGACATCCTTTTGCCAGATTTCATAATCATAAAATGTGGCAATTGCAAACATGATTCGGAGAGACTCAAGCATCGCTACGGGTGAGAAGGTCTCATCATAGTCAACTCCTTGAACTTGTCGAAAACCTTTCGCAACAAGTCGAGCTTTGTAGATAGTAACATTACAGTAAGCGTTATTGTTCTTCTTGAAGATCCATTTATTTTCTATGGCTTGCCGATCATAAGGCAAGTCAACCAAAGTCCACACTTTGTTTTCATACATGGATCCCATCTCAGATTTCATGGCCTCAAGCCATTTCGTGGAATCTGGGCTCATCATCACTTCCTCATAGTTCGTAGGTTCGTCATGGTCTAGTAACATGATGCCCAGAACAGGATTACCGTATCACTCTGGTGCAGAACGTACTCTAGTTGACCTACGAGGTTCGGTAGTAACTTGGTCTGAAGTTTCATGATCATCATCATTAGCTTCCTCACTAATTGGTGTAGGAATCACTGGAACTGATTTCTGTGATGAACTAGTTTCCAATTCGGGAGAAGGTAGAATTACCTCATCAAGAACTTTCCTCCCTCTCACTTATTTCGAGAGAAACTCCTTCTCTAGAAAGGATCCATTCTTAGCAACGAATATCTTGTCTTCGGATATGTGATAGAAGGTGTACCCAATAGTCTCCTTTGGGTATCCTATGAAGACACATTTCTCCGATTTGGGTTCGAGCTTATCAGGTTGAAGCTTTTTCACATAAGCATCGCAGCCCCAAACTTTAAGAAATGACAACTTGGGTTTCTTGCCAAATCACAGTTCATAACGTGTCGTCTCAACGGATTTAGATGGTGCCCTATTTAACGTGAATGCAGCCGTCTCTAAAGCATAACCCCAAAACGATAGCGGTTAATCAGTAAGATACATCATAGATCGCACCATATCTAATAAAGTGCGGTTATGATGTTCGGACACACCATGGCGATGTGGTGTTCCGGGTGGCATGAGTTGCGAAACTATTCTGCATTGTTTCAAATGAAGACCAAACTCATAACTCAAATATTCTCCTCCACGATTTTATTTTCTTGTTACGATGATTTTCCACTTCACTCTGAAATTCTTTGAACTTTTCAAATGTTTCAGACTTATGTTTCATCAAGTAGATATACCCATATCTGCTTAAATCATCTGAAGGTCAGAAAATAACGATACCCGCCACGAGCCTCAACACTCATCGGACCGCATACATCAGTATGTATTATTTCCAACAAGTCTGTTGCTCATTCCATTGTTCCGGAGAATGGAGTTTTAGTCATTTTGCCCATGAGGCATGGTTCGCAAACATCAAGTGATTCATAATCAAGTGATTCATAATCAAGTGATTCCAAAAGCCCATCAGCATGGAGTTTCTTCATGCGCTTTACACCAATATGACCCAAATGGCAGTGCCACAAATAAGTTGCACTATCACTATTAAACTTATATCTTTTGGCTTCAACACTATGAATATGTGTATCACTACTATCGAGATTAAATAAAAATAGACAACTCATCAAGGATGCATGAGCATAAAAGATATTACTCATATAAATAGAACAACCACATCAATAACATGTATATCAAATATACCTTTCACTTTGCCATCCTTCTTATTCGGGAGTTGCATAATATCATAGTCGTAGGAACATGTATAAGTCATGAAGAAAGCAATAACAATTAACTAAATGGTCATAGTGCTAAGCTAACGGATGGGTCTTGTCCATCACATCATTCTCTAATGATGTGATCCCATTCATCAAATGATAACACATGTCTATGGCTAGGAAACTTAATTATCTTTAATTAACGAGCTAGTCAAGTAGAGGCATACTAGTGACACTCTATTTGTCTATGTATTCACACATGTAATAAGTTTCCGGTTAATACAATTCTAGCATGAATAATAAACATTTATCATGATATAAGGAAATATAAATAACAACTTTATTATTGCCCCTAGGGCATATTTACTTCAGTCTCCCTCTTGGACTAGAGTTAATAATCTAGATTACATAGTAATGATTCTAACACCCATGGACTCTTGGTGATGATCATGTTTTGCTCGTGAGAGAGGCTTAGTCAACGGGTTGCAACATTCAGATCCATATGTATCTTGCAAACCTCTATGTCTCCTTCTGACACTTGATGACGGATGGAATTGAAGCGTCTCTTGATGTGCTTGCTTCTCTTGTTTAATCTGGATTCCTTTGCCAAGGCAATTGCACCAGTATTGTCACAAAAGATTTTCATTGGACCAGATGCAATAGGTATGACACCTAGATCGGATAAGAACTCATTCATCCAGACTCCTTCATTTGTTGCTTCCGAAGCAGCTACGTACTCCGCTTCACACATAGATCCCGCCACAACGCTTGCTTAGAACTGCACCAACTGACAGCTCCACTGTTCAATAAAAATACGTACCCGGTTTGTGACTTAGAGTCATCAGGATCAGTGTTAAAGCTTGCATCGACGTAACCATTTACGACGAGCTCTTTGTCACCTCCATAAACGAGAAACATACCCTTAGTCCTCTTCAGGTATTTCAGGGTGTTCTTGACCGTTGTCCAGTGATCCACTCCTGGATTACTTTGGTACCTCCCTGCTATACTTATAGCAAGGCACACATCAGGTCTGGTACACATCATTGCATACATGATAGAACCTATGGCTGAAGCATAGGGAATGACTTTCATTTTCTCTCTATCTTTTGTAGTGGTCGGGCATTGAGTCTCACTCAACTTCACACCTTGTAACACAGGCAAGAACCCTTTCTTTGCTTGATCCATTTTGAACTTCTTCAAAACTTTGTCAAGGTATGTGCTTTGTGAAAGTCCAATTAAGCGTCCTGATCTATCTCTATAGATCTTGATGCCCAATATGTAAGCAACTTCACCGAGGTCTTTCATACAAAAAATCTTATTCAAGTATCCTTTTATGCTATCCAGAAATTCTATATCATTTCCAATTAACAATATGTCATCCACATATAATATTAGAAACGCTACAGAGCTCCCACTCACTTTCTTGTAAATACAGACTTCTCCAGAAGTCTATATAAAACCATATGCTTTGATCACACTATCAAAATGTTTATTCCAACTCCGAGAGGCTTGCACCAATCCATAAATGGATCGCTCGAGCTTGCACACTTTGTTAGCATCCTTTGGATCGATAAAAGCTTCTGGTTGCATCATATACAACTCTTCTTCCAGAAACTCATTCAGGAATGCAGTTTTGACATCAATTTTCCAAATTTCATAATCATAAAATGCGGCAATTGCTAACTTGATTCGGACGGTCTTAAGCATCGCTACGGGTGAGAAAGTCTCATCATAGTCAACTCCTTGAACTTGTCAAAAACCTTTCGCAATAAGTTGCGCTTTGTAGACAGTAACATTATCGTCTGCATCAGTCTTCTTCTTGAAGATCCATTTATTCTCTATGGCTTGATGATCATCGGGCAAGTCAACCGAAGTCCATACTTTGTTCTCATACATGGATCCCATCTCAGATTTCATGTCCTCAAGCCATTTCGCGGAATCTAGGCTCATCATCGCTTCCCCATAGTTCGTAGGTTCGTCAAGGTCAAGTAACATGACTTCCAGAACAGGATTACCATACCACTCTGGTGTGGATCTTACTCTGGTTGACATACGAGGTTCAGTAGTAACTTGATATGAAGTTTCATGATCATGATCATCATCATTAGCTTCCTCACTAATTGGTGTAGTAAACACTGGAACTGATTTCGGTGATGAACTCTTTCTAATAACGGAGAAGGTACAGTTACCTCATCAAGGTCTACTTTCCTCCCACTCAGGTCTCTCAAGAGAAACTACTTCTCTAGAAAGGATCCATTCTTAGCAACGAATATCTTGCCTTCGGATCTGTTATAGAAGGTGTACCCAACAGTCTCCTTTGGGTATCCTATGAAGACACATTTCTCCGATTTGGGTTCGAGCTTATCAGGTTGAAGCTTTTTCACATAAGCATCGCAGCCCCAAACTTTAAGAAACGACAACTTGGGTTTCTTGCCAAATCACAGTTCATAAGGTGTCGTCTCAACGAATTTAGATGGTGCCCTATTTAACGTGAATGCAGCCGTCTCTAAAGCATAACCCCAAAACAATAGCAGTAAATCAGTAAGAGACATCATAGATCGCACCATATCTAATAAAGTGTGGTTACGATGTTCGGACACACCATGATGCTATGGTGTTCCGGGTGGCATGAGTTGCGAAACTATTCTGCATTGTTTCAAATGAAGACCAAACTCGTAACTCAAATATTCTCCTCCACGATCAGATCGTAGAAACTTTATTTTCTTGTTATGATGATTTTCCACTTCACTCTGAAATTCTTTGAACTTTTCAAATGTTTCAGACTTATGTTTCATCAAGTAGATATACCCATATCTACTTAAATCATCTATGAAGGTCAGAAAATAACGATAGTCGCCACGAGCCTCAACACTCATCGGACCGCATACATCAGTATGTATTATTTAAAACAAGTCTGTTGCTCGTTCCATTGTTCCGGAGAATGGAGTTTTAGTTATTTTGCCCATGAGGCATGGTTCGCAAACATCAAGTGATTCATAATCAAGTGATTCCAAAAGCCCATCAGCATGGAGTTTCTTCATATGCTTTACACTAATATGACCCAAACGGCAGTGCCACAAATAAGTTGCACTATCATTATTAAACTTATATCTTTTGGCTTCAACACTATGAATATGTGTATCACTACTATCGAGATTCAATAAAAATAGACAACTCATCAAGGATGCATGACCATAAAAGATATTACTCATATAAATAGAACAACCATTATTCTCTGATTTAAATGAATAACCGTCTTGCATCAAACAAGATCCAGATATAATGTTCATGCTTAACGCTGGCACCAAATAACAATTATTCAGGTGTAAAACTAATACCGAAGGTAGATGTAGAGGTAGCAAGCCGACGGCGATCACATCGACTTTGGAACCATTTCCCACGCACATCGTCACCTCGTCCTTTAGCATGAACCGTTTCCTACAGTGGGTATTGCACCTAGCGGTGACAACGGCGGAGAATTTTAAAGCATGGCCATCATCATCTTGTGCTCATGATCTCCATCACCGAAGCATCGTCACGATCTCCATTGTCACCGGCGCGAGACCTTGATCTCCATCGTAGCATTGCCGTTGTCTCGCCAACTATTGCTTCTACGACTATCGCTACCGCTTAGTGATAAAGTAAAAACAATTACATGGTGATTGCATTTCATACAATAAAGCGACAACTATATGGCTCCTGCCAGTTGTTGATAACTCTGTTATAAAACATGATTATCTCATACAACAATTTATATACCATCACAATATCACATCACAACATGCCCTGCAAAAACAAGTTAGACGTCCTCTACTTTGTTTGCAAGTTTTACATGGCTGCGACAGGCTTAGCAAGAACTGTTCTTACCTATGCATCAAAACCACAACGATTTTTTGTCAAGTGTGATATTTTAACCTTCAACAAGGACTGGGCGTAGCCACACTCGATTCGACTAAAGCTGGAGAAACAGACACCCACTAGCCACCTGTGTGCGAAGCACGTCGGGAGAACCAGTCTCATGAACGCGGTCATGTAATGTTGGTCTAGGCCGCTTCATCCAACAATACCGCCGAATCAAAGTATGACATGCTGGTGAGCAGTATGACTATTATCGCCCACAACTCTTGGTGTTCTACTCGTGCATATAACATCTACGCATAGACCTGGCTCGGATGCCACTGTTGGGGAACGTAGTATTTCAAAAAAAAATCCTACGATCACGCAAGATCTATCTAGGTGATTCATAGCAACGAGCGGGGAGAGTGTGTCCACGTACCCTCGCAGACCAAAAGTGGAAGTGTTATATCGACGCGGTTGATGTAGTTGTACGTCTTCATGATCCGACCGATCCTAGCACCGAACGTAAGACACCTCCATGTTTAGCACACGTTCAGCTCGATAACGTCCCTCGTACTCTTGATCAATGGATCAATCTGAGGGAGAGTTTTGTCAGCATGACGGCATGGCGATAGTGATATGAAGTTACCGGTACAGGGCTTCGCCTAAGCACTATGACGATATGACCGAGGTGTAAAACTATGGAGGGGGGCACCGCACATGGCTAAGAGATTGTCTGTTGTGTATTTGGGTGCCCCCTTCCCCACGTATATAAAGGAGGGAGGGAGGAGGAGGCCGGTCAGGAGGAGGCGCGCCCAAGGGGGGGGATTCCTACTCCAAGTAGGATTCGGCCCCCCCTTTCCTACTTCCACAAGGAGAAGGGGGAAGGATAGGGAGAAGAGAAGGAAAGGGGGGCCGACCCCCTGAGGGAGTCCTAGATTAGGGGGTCCTCGGACAGTCGGACTATATACTTTGGACGGACTGTTGGACTATGAAGATACAAGATTGAAGACTTTGTCCCATGTCCGGGTGGGACTCTTGTTTGCGTGGAAGGCAAGCTTGGCAATTCGGATATGTAGATTTCCTTCTCTTTAACTGACTATGTGTAACCCTAGCCCCCTCTGGTGTCTATATAAACCGGAGGTTTAGTCCGCAGGACAACAACAATCATAATCATAGGCTAGCTTTTAGGGTTTAGCCTCTACGATCTCCTGGTAGATCAACTCTTGTAATACTCATATCATCAAGATCAATCAAGCAGGAGGTAGGGTATTACCTCCATCGAGAGGGCCCGAACCTGGGTAAACATTGTGTCCCCCGCCTCCTGTTAACATTAGCCTGAGACGCACAGTTCGGGACCCCCTACCCGAGATCCGCCAGTTTTGACACCGACATTGGTGCTTTCATTGAGAGTTCCACTGTGCCATCACGATAAGGCTTGTGGCTCCTTCAACCACCTGCAACGATGCGATCCAGGGTGAGATTTTTCTCCCCGAACAGATCTTCGTATTCGGCGACTTCATACTGCGGGCCAACTCGCTTGGCCATCTGGAGCAGATCGATAGTTACGCCCCTGGCCATCAGGTCAGGTTTGGAAGCTTGAACTACACCGCCGACATCCGCGGAGACTTGATTTTTGACGGATTTGAGCCCACGACAGGTGTGTCGTACGGTCGCGACGAGCATGACTTAGATCTGCCATCAGACGGTGTTCAGGAGAATGCACCTGCAGCTGCCCTGGCCTTAGATCCGGTGCAGATCGCGCCATCCAAGGACGGGTGGGTAAACCCTGTCACGGAGGCCGCACACTCATCGATGCTAGAGCCGAACACAGACTTCACCTCAAAAGAGATATGTGTCATCGGACCCTCGGACTCATCTCCGGTCATGGGTTCCGAATCACGCGCATCCATGCCTATCAAATCTGATTGGGCACCGATCATGGAGTTTACCTCTGCTGATATCTTTCAGCACTCACCTTTAGGCAACGTGCTAAATTCACTGAAATCTCTCTCCCTATCAGGAGACTCTTGGCCGAACTATGTCCAGCTTGAGTGCGAAGCGGATGATGAAGAAATTCGTTTCCCACCCACCACCCACTTGGTAGCCACTGTTGATGACTTAACCAACACGCTTGACTTCGACTCCAAAGACATCAACAGTATGGACGATGATGCTGGAGAGGAACAGGAACCACCGCCCACAGGGCGCTGGACAGCCACCTCATCATACGATATATACATGGTGGATACACCCAAAGAAAACAACAGCGAGGAACGAAAGGATGCAACGAAGGATAATCCCCTCGAGAAGCAACCAAAGCGACGACGTAGGCGCCGCTCTAAATCCCGCCACAGTAAAAACAACGGTAATAGCGCAAGAAGAATTAATACCCCAATCGACTCCAAAGGAAACGATGACCCCGTAGACCCAGCGATGGAGCAGGACGAGCCAGAGGATGACGAGCATAGTTCGGAGCCGCTGTTTGATCACGGCGATGCCAAGGGTAAAACTCATCAACTTTTCTCCGGAGAGGAGAACAGTCAGGACGATGATGTACACATCATCCCGGAAAGGCACTTGGAACAAGAGAACCTTCATATAAGGCTTATTGCCACCGCAAGGAGCTTGAAGAAGCAGAAGCAAAGGCTTAAGGCCGTGCAGGATACGCTCAACCGCAGATGGAACAAAGTGCTCGACACTGAAGAAAAATACGGTGGCGATCGCCACACAAAGAACTACCCAAAGCGCAAGCTGCTACCCGAGTTTGACGACGAGGCCATAGAGCCCATTCCGCCGAAAAATAATATGGCCAATCCACCAGATCGACCACCCCGTGGCTGCGACAGGGCGGCTAATGATGCCGCACACAAGTCAGCACACGATTTACGTGAGCTCCTGGACAAAAAAGCCGGTATGGCCAGGTCCATCTACGGATCTAGGAAGCGTGCTCCGGCACAGGATCACAGCCACCAAAATGATCATATTGATCGAATACCAGCTCGGAATCAACACCGAACACAACAACCATCGACATCATGCCATGACACATCCAAATACAGGGGTGCCGCACACCCCCTATGCTTCACCAATGAGGTGCTGGATCATGAATTTCCAGAGGGATTTAAACCCGTGAATATAGAGGCATACGACAGAACGACAGACCCTGGGGTCTGGATCGAGGACTTTATCCTTCACATCCACATGGCTCGTGGAGATGATCTCCACGCCATTAAATACTTACCCCTCAAGTTGAAAGGACCAACTCGGCATTGGTTGAAAAGCCTCCCCGAAAACTCAATTGGAAGTTGGGAGGAACTTGAGGATGCTTTCAGGGACAATTTTCAAGGGACCTATGTCCGACCTCCGGATGCAGACGATTTAAGTCACATAATCCAACAACCCGGAGAGTCAGCCGTAAGCTTTGGAACAAATTTCTCACTAAGAAGAATCAAATCGTCTACTGCCCGGATACCGAAGCCTTAGCGGCTTTCAAGCACAGTATCGAGACGAATGGCTTGCCAGACACCTCGGCCAAGAAAAGCCGAGGACAATGGCAGCCCTAACAAGCCTTATGACCCGCTTCTGTGCGAGCGAGGACAACTGGTTGGCCCGCAGCGGCACCAGCGACCCAGGCACATCCGAAGTCAAGGATGGCAATGGGAAGCTGCGACGCAATAAAAACAAGCATCGAAATAATGAAGACAGCCCAGACAACACGGCGGTCAATGCCAGATTCAGGGGCTCTTGACCCTGTCAACAGAAAAAGCCATTTAAAGGCAGCAGAGATGGACCATCCAGCCTAAACAAGATTTTAGACAGATTATGTTAGATTCATGGCACCCCCGAAAAACCTACAAATCACACCAACAGAGAATGCTGGGTCTTCAAGCAGGCCGGCAAACTAAACACCAAACACAAGGGGAGGGAGACACAAAGCGAAGACGAGGATGAGCCTCGCCAGCCGAACACTGGGGGACAGAAATTTTTTCTACCAGAGGTCAAACAAACAGTGAACATGATTTACGCAACTCACATACCAAAGAGGATACGCAAATGCGCACTCCGAGACATATACGCTGTAGAGCCCGTCGCCCCCAAATTCAACCCTTGGTTGGCCTGCCCGATCACTTCTGATCGCAGGGATCATCCGACTAGTATCCGACATGCAGGATCGGCTGCCTTGGTGCTCGACCCAATAATTGACGGATACCATCTCACCCGAGTCCTTATGGACAGTGGCAGTAGTCTTAATCTGATATACAGGACACTATCCGCAAAATGGGGATAGACCCATCAAGAATCAGCCAAAGCAATACTACCTTTAAAGGAGTAATACCATGCATAGGGGCCCGCTGCACGGGCTCTCTAGTACTAGAGGTTGTATTCGGTTCTCCCGACAACTTCCGAAGCGAAGAATTAATCTTCGACAGCGCTCCATTCCGAAGAGGCTATCACGCACTACTCGAAAGAACGGCCTTCGCTCGTTTCAATGCAGTACCACATTACGCTTATCTTAAACTTAAGATGCCCGGTCCACGTGGCATCATCACAGTTAGCGGAAATATAGAGCATTCCTTGCGTGTAGAAGAATATGTGGCAGCTCTAGTAGCCGAACACTGAACGACCTCTCCAACCAGAATAAATGATCGGTCGTCAAGACCGCGGACACGGTTAGACGAGTCCGGCGCACCACTAGTTGTAGCAGCCCAGATAAACCTGAGCTTGGGTCGATGGATGTACCCCCATAAGTGGTGATTGGGGCTACCCACACGTAAAAAGGCCCATAGTTCGGCTTGACCCTATTAATACAATAACAGATTGCATTTTCATGGTTCATTAAGAATAACCAATGTTTCGCACGAAGTCTTTCACCTGGGTTTTTCCTTTTTTCAGATGATCATCGTGCTACACCCTTCCAGGATAGGGCACAACGGAGACAAAGGCGCAGACGTGCAGCAGGGCCCCGTTCAGGGGTTTCTTTTTTAGATTAAGACCATGTGTAAACCTTTTTAATGTCTCTTGTTGCTTCCCACCCTCCGGGTACTTAACATGACCGAGAGGGATGCTGGCGTTATTGGCATTTTGTCACGTCAGACTAATGCAAGTACCTGGAAACTCAGGGCTCATTATCGAGGGCGTTACTCAGCCCAGTATATGTTGTAAAGTCCGAATACCTCAGGGAGTGTTCGGCGTCGCGAGTTTGGCCTTATATGCATCAACTCCGAATCATGTCTTCGGTCAATAGTTGGGTTTGCCTGGCTCCCGTGTTTTACTACCTTACATTCTGCTCTATCGCTAAGGTGGCACCGGGAGAACTACTGCGATTGTGCCCTGGTTCATCTGGATGAGCACCTCAGTAGAGAAAGCCGAAAACTGACTGTCATGATAAAGCGCAAGACTAGTCAACCACTCGATGACTCAGCGGAATCTTCGTGATTCCTCCACATTAACGAAGGACTGGTTTCCCGGTCATGTACGTACGTGCACCGAATTCGGATGAACGCTGAAGTACCAGGGGCTATATAGTAGCCCCACCGTCAAACTCCTATGGCTAAGTGAAAGTGTTAAGCCTATATAGTCTGATTGCCTTGTTCGCCACGCTATCACCTCCTTAATGGACCAAGACGTTGGATCAAGTGTGCTTACGTGCTATTCCAAACACCCCCGCATTACATGTGTGGGGGCTGAAGCCGACGACTGCAAACTTTCACGTTATATACATGCATAAACGGCCGCACAGGAGGCACTATAATACTTTCGGGCAAAAGTATATAGATGGCCTTTATAATCAAAATACCATTGTTTTTACAATTCAGATACATGTCACTCGAACATGGTACTCTTCGAGCACTGAGCCTCTATTAAATGGGCGCCTTCTAGGACTTCTTCAAAATAGTTCTCGGCCGGGTCCTGGCCTCCGGCCGGACCCCGGGTTGCAATAGCGGTGGCCTCCATCCCTGCCCAATATGTTTTAACACAGGCAAGAGCCATCCGTGCACCCTCTATCCATGCCGACCTCTTTACAGCGTCGATATGCGGCACAGCACAAAGGAATCATTGCACTAAGCCAAAATAACTATCCGGCCTTGGTCCCCTCGACCAAACATGATCCACGACAGACCTCATGGCAAGCCCGGACAACCTATGGAGCTCGGCCCACTCGGCCATTTGTTCGTTTAACAGCAGCGGACGCTTTGGAGCACTGAACTGCGACCAGAACAACCTTTCCACCTCATGATCTGTCTGATATTTGAAATATTCAGTCGCATCAGCAGCACTCTTTGCCAAGTCCAAGTATGCGTCCGCAGCACTCCATAATTGATCCAGAGGGGCATACTTCGGATCTCCGAACTTCGTCCGCAACAAAAAGGGCTTCCTAGCCGTGATATCTCCGGCTTGAGGAAGCTCCTCCCTTGCTGCTCTGATCTAAGAGCGAGTTTCCTTGGCTGCTTCCAAAGCCTTCTTTAGGTCAGCCGCTTTCGCTTGGTTTTCCTTTTCAAGGAGCTCATATCGATCGGCGGCATCTTTCAGCTCAACAGCCATCTTGGCCATTTTATCTTCACTCTGGCAATGAGCAGCCTGTTCGGCTTTTAACTCTTCGGCCGCCTTTAGGGCGGCCGCATCACTTCTCCTGGCTTGTTCCTTGGCTCGGACAAGTTCCGCCCGAAGGGTCTCCATGGCGGCAGCTCCATCTGCAATCACAACATATTATAGATACTAGCATCATGCTCCTCTTAATATTTGCTGACCACCCGAAAATACATACCCTGTGCCTCGTCAAGCCGCTTGTTCACAAGCGTGATGTCGGCATCCGCCACTTCAAGTTGCCGCCTCAATTAGGCAAAATCAGCAGTCATGTCAGCCGCCGGACCTTCAGCTGCCTGCACATAAAAGTAGCGCGGTCATTACCTAGGACTATGATCCTCTATTTGCTGCCTCTGGACGGCAACCAGAGTCTCAGGGGCTACTATCTATATGGAGTATACCTAGCATGTGCGGTATAGCTAAAGATATACATATTACTTTGTGTACCTCAAAGCCTCTTAGCAGGCTCGTAAAAGCTTCATTCAACCCACTTTTTGCGGACGAAATCCTCTCAACCACCATACCCATTAAGGTACGATGTGCCTCTGAGATTGCCGCTTGCTCCAGAAGACCCATTAGTGTGTCCGACTGTGTGACGGACAATCCCGAACTCTTTCTGTTGCTCTCCTTGGCAGCCGAATACTCCGGACTTCGGGCGGCCGAAGAGTTACCTTCTGGCCTTGGCGGATCAGGAGAAATCCTCTGTGACGACACCTCAGGGTCGTCCGCCCCATGAGGTGGGGAGGCTGGAGGAGGTGTTTCGCTCTCCATCATCTCCGGAAGAAGATCCCCCGAAGACGAACTTTGTTGAGAAGGGCTATGAGCCGGACTGCAAGATATGTGTCTCAGTTATTGTTCTCAGAGATAAAGCAGGATATATTTACCAAAGTACTTTTGTTCACTTACAACTCGGTTGAGGGCTGGCCCCCTTGCGGGCGCTGTGCGGTAAGGACGCCCTCTAGGGCAGGCCCCCTGGCGAAGGTTTCTTCCCTCGTTTGGAAACCTCCGTTTCCAAGTCTTTAGAGGCGGCCCTTTTCTTCCCGTGAGGAGAGGGGATTCTAGATTCACCTCCCCGGTTATCCTCCTTCGTGGAGGCACTTACTCCCCCTGTTTGGATGTGTAAGGTATGAAGCCCGCTTTTGTCTTCTCTACTCCTCCCTTCATCTTCCCCTGATGGCACCTGATAGGGTGCGCGCTCAAGCATCCTGGTTAGTACAGGATCCGGCGAGCCTTCGGGAAGGGGGGCCGAACACCTGATCCTCTCCGTCTTTCTTATCCAGTTCTGGCAAGAGCAATTTTTCAGAATGATGTTGTGACAAATATAAAGACGGCAACCCGCATCCTCGGTGGTGTCCGGACACTTTATTCGTGATCCGAAGAACAATCCATACATATCTTCAAGCATCACGCCGAAGAATTGTTGAATAGTTTGCGGTCCTTCCGGGTTGAACTCCCACATACGGAGAGATCGACGTTGGCATGGCAGGACCCGACGAACTAGCATTACTTGCATTACCTTCACAAGACTGACATCCCTCTTGAGGAGATCTCGGATGCGGCTTTGCAATGTCAGCACGTCATTAACTGGCCCCCAGTCCAGCCCCTTGTTGACCCATGACGCCAGTTGGGGCGGAGGGCCCGAGCGGAAGGCGGGGGCGGCAGCCCGCTTTGTGCCTCGGGGAGCTGTGATGTAAAACCACTCCCATTTCCATAAGTCGGACACCTCCGGGAAGGAACCCTTTGGCCATAGGGCATCGGCACCTTTGCTTATTATAGCGCCTCCGCACTCCGCGTGCCGCCTGTCGATCATCTTCGGCTTCACATTGAAGGTCTTGAGCCATAAGCCGGAGTGTGGGGTGATGCGGAGGAAGGCCTCACACACGACGATAAACGACGAGATGTGAAGGATGGAATCTGGAGCTAGATCATGGAAATCTAGCCCGTAATAGAACATGAGCCCTCTAACAAAGGGATCAAGGCTAAAGCCTAGCCCTTGGAGGAAGTGGGAAACAAATATGACACTCTCATTGGGTTCGGGAGTGGGGATGACCTGCCCTTGGGCAGGCAGCCTGTGCGGGATTTCGGTGGTCAGATACCTGGCCTCCCTAAGCTTCTTGATGTCCTCCTCTGTGACAGAGGAGGCCATCCACCGTCCTTGAAGGTTGGATCCGGACATGGTTGAAGGTCTGAAGTGCTTAGCCTGAGCCTTGGGTGTTGGAACTCGAGGTGGGGGAAGGGAAGGATCGAGCGTGGGAACAAAACGACACGCCTTGGTCCCTTTATAAAGGGGGTGAATATCAAGCGTCCTCTGCGTGGCCGTTTGGAACTTGCCTAAAATCGAGGAGTCATACTAACAAGCGCGGTTGGGTTACCCACACCCGTATTGATGAGAATCTTGTGATATGGGGAACACGATCTCTGCTTCGACAAGACGTGCCAATAAAATCGCCTCGCAACACGTGCAGTGGCAGGCTGGGAAAAATGGTTCGTAATGACTGGCCGCGGCGTGATGTCACGCTATGAAAAGTCGTCAGCAGATTTGATTTCTGGAATATTGTGCTCTCTACGGTGGTATGTGGAAATTATCTTGCGGAGCCGGATGTCGGTGTCAAAACCGGCGGATGTCGGGTAGGGGGTCCCGATCTGTGCGTCTTAGGCTGATGGTAACAGGAAGTGAGGGACACGATGTTTACCCAGGTTCGGGCCCTCTCGATGGAGGTAAAACCCTACTTCCTGCTTGACTAATATTGAAGATATGAGTAGTACAAGAGTAGATCTACCACGAGATCGTAGAGGCTAAACCCTAAGAGCTAGCCTATGATGGTATGATTGTAATTGTGATCGTCCTTCTAAGGACCAACCTCTCCGGTTTATATAGACACCGGAGAGGGCTAGGGTTTACACGGAGTCGGTTACAAGGAAGGAAACACAATATCCGGATCACCAAGCTTGCCTTCCACGCAAAGGAGAATCCCATCCAGACACGGGCCGTAGTCCTGAGTCTTGTATCTTCACGCTTCAATAGTCCGGACGATGTATACAATCCGGCTGTCCAGATACCCCCTAATCCAGGACTCCCACAGTAGCCCCTAAACCAGGCTTCAATGACGATGAGTCCGGCGCGCAGTCTTGTCTTCAGCATTGCAAGGCGGGTTCCTTCTCCGAATACTCCAAAGTAATTATCGAACACATAGACCGTGTCCGGATCCACAAGAGGATTTTCACATTTCATTGTAGGGAACCTAGCGTAAATTTGATCTGCTGGCAATCTTCGTATGCCATGCCCTTGCATCGTGGCCTGGTCCAACATGAACCGGCGTTTCTCTCCCCACCTCGACTCGCGCTGCGAGGCGGTTTTATTGGCACGTCCTGCCAAAGCAGAGATCGTGTTCCTCTTATTACGGGATTTTCCATCAGTATGGGCGTGCGTGACCCCACGACGACCGTTGGTATGACTCCGTGTATTGTTGGATAAGTCTAAGGCGGTCACGCTGAGGACTCTTGATATTCACCCCCTTTATAAAGGGATCGAGGCCTATGCCTCTTTTCCACCTCCCCTGCACCTTCTCGCACCTCGAGCTCCAACACCCAAGACCTAATCTCCAACACCCCAGATCCTCCAATATGTCTGGATCCAACCCTAAAGGCCAGTCGGTGGCCTCCTCGATCCAAGAGGAGGACATTACGAGGCTTAGGGAGGTCGGATACCCGATCGCCGATATCCAGCACAGGCTTCCTGCTCCACGGCAGGTTATCCCTACACCGGAGCCCAATGAGAGCGTTGTGTTTGTCCCTCACTTCCTCCGCGGCCTGGGCCTCACCCTCGACCCCTCTGTGAGGGGGCTCATGTTCTACTATGGGTTGGATTTTCATGATCTGGCTCCGGATGCTATCCTCCATATCTCGTCGTTCATTATTGTGTGGGAGGCTTTTCTCCACGTCACCCCACACTTCGGCTTATGGCTCAAGACCTTCAATGTGAAGCCGAAGATGATCGAGGGGCGACATGCGGAGTGCAGAGGTGCCATAATAAGCAGGAACGCCGATGCCCCACGGCCAGAGGGTTCTTTCCCGAAGGTATCCGATGTGTGGCAACGGAGGTGGTTTTATGTTACAGCTCCCAGAGGCACAAAGTGGGTAGCCGCCCCCGAGTTCCGTTCGGGCCCTCCGTCACAGTTGGCGTCATGGACCGACGCAGGACGGAATTGGGGGCCCGCCAGTGATGTTCCAATACTGCAGAGCCGTATCCGGGAGCTTATCGAGAGGGACATAAATCTTGTCAGCATAATTCGAGTAATGCTAATACGACGGATGTTGCCGTGCAAACATCGGCCTCTCCGGATGTGGGAGTTCAATCCGGAGGGTCCACGGACTATAAGCACTTCTTCGGCCTGAAGCTCGAAGGGATGTGTAAATTATTCTTCGGACCACAAGTAAAGTGTCCGGGCACCATCGAGGATGCAGGCCTAAGCTGCAATCGCCTAGATACCCAAGTAAGTAACCTTAAAGCCGGACACTCTGTTTATATTTTCCATAACCATTGTTCTGAAAAACCCTCCGTGTCCAGGAATGGCTCAACAAGGCGGAGAGAATTAGGTGTCCGGCGCCACTTCCTGAAGGCTCGCCGGGTCCAACCGTTGCCAAGATGCTTGGCCGGGTGCTTAGCAAAATGCCCTTAGGGAAAGGCGAAGGAAAGGGCAGCGAAGCCGGACTTCACACACTATGCATCCGGACTGGGGGAATTGATTTCTCCCCAAAGGAGGATAGTCGGGGAGGGGAATCTGAGGCCACCACTCCGTGCGGGAAGAAAAGGGTCGCCTCCAAAGACTTGGAGACGGAGATGCACAAAGAGGGGAAGAAAGTGTCCCCGGGGGGCTCTGTCTCGATGGGCGTTCTCACCACGTCAGGCCCGCCAATGGGCCAGCCCTCAACCGAGATGTAAGTTAATCACTATTCCGAGGGTACTGCGTTTCTCCGAGATCAATAACCAGGATTCGTCTTTTGCAGTCCGGCTAGCAGCTCTCCTCAATAGAGTTCGGCTTCGGGGGATCTTCCTCTGGAGACGATGGAGAGCGAGACCCCACCCACCTCTCCGCCTCATGAATCGGGCAACACTGAGGTGTCGTCACGGAGGAGTCCGGATCTGCCGAAGCCAGAGGCCAATACGTCAGTCGCCCTGAGCCTGGAGCGTTTGGCTCCCACGGGGGGCGATGAGAAGGGTCCGGCACAGTTTGATGCCCGGCCGGACGTACTGACAGGTCTTCTAGAGCAAGCTGCGCTCTTAGCGGAGCACCTCTCATTAATGAGCGTGGTGCTTAAGAAGATTTCATCCGCTACAAGCGGTTTGAATGTGGCATTTACGAGCCTGCTCAGAGGCTTTGAGGTATGTAGTAAAAAATGCATTATTTTTTGGCTGTGAGGCATGCGCTAGGTGTGCTCCATATGGATAGTAGCCCCTGAGACTCTGGTTGCCCGCCATAGGCGGCAAACGGGGGATCATATAGTAATGGTTGTGTTGTACATGTGCGCAGGTATCTAAGGATCCGGCAGCCGACCAGTCTGTTGAAGTTGCCGAACTAAGGAGGCAGATCGAATCTATCGATGCCGATATCACGCTGGTGAACAAACGGCTGGACGAGTCACAGGTTATGTGCTTTGCTTCCCTTATTATGTTGTATAGGAAATTGTGAGAGGGGCATAATATTAATGCAATGTGTTTGTACTGCAGATGGTGCTGCTGCTGTGGAGGCCTGATGGCGGAACTTGCTCAGGCCAAGGAACAAGCTCGGGCTAGCAATGCGGCTGCCCTAAAGGCGGCCGAAGAATTGAGAGCCGAACAGGCTGCTCATCGCCGAAGCGAGGAAAAGATAGCCAAAATGGTTGTGGAGTTAAAAAATGCCGCCGACCGGTATGTACTCCTTGAGAAGCAGAATAAGGCTAGCTCAGCTGAGCTGGATAAGGCACTTAATGCCACCAAGGAGATGCGGACCGAGATCCGGGGTATGCGGGAGGAGCTCCAATAGGCCGACAAAATCGTGGCTGGGGGTTCCTACTTACTGTGGACGAAGTTTTTGGATCCGAAGTATGCTCCCCTGGATGGACGCTGGAGTCCAGCCGACGCATATGCGGACTTGGCGAATAGTACGGCTGACGCTGCCAAGTTCTTCGAGGATCAAGGTGATAAGGAAGTGGAGAAGCTTTTCTGGTTGCAATTCAATGCTCCCACTCGCCCACTGTCGTTAAATGAGAAGATGGTTGCTGTGGCGGAGCTTCACAGGTTGTCCGGGCTTGCAATGCGGTCTGTAATAGACCATCTTTGGCCGAAGGGGCCTAAGCTGGACAACTACTTTGGTTTGGTGCAACAATTCCTTGGGGCCGTGACTCGGATCGACGCCATGAGGATGTCGGCGTGCATAGAGGGTGCACGAATGGCTCTTGCCCGCGTTAAAGCCTATTGGTCGGATATGGAGGCAACCATTGTAGCAACCCAGGATCCGGCGGGAGGCCAATATCCGGCCGAGCACTACTTGGCGCAGGTCACAGAAGGTGCTCGGCTAATAGAGGCGCAATGCTCGAAGAATTTCTTGTTCGAGTGATAAATCGAATCATTGTAAAACAATGTTTATTTTGATTATGAGGCTATATTTATACTTTTTGCCTGAAAAGATGATTGCGTCCCCTGTGCGGCCATTTTATATATGTATATAAGTAATCTGAAAGTTAGCAGTCGTTGGCTTCAGCCCCCATGCATACAATGTGGGGGTGTTCGCGAAAAATATGCTTAATCACACTTGATCCAACGTCTTGGTCCATTAAGGAGGTGATCGCACGTCGAACTAGGCAACCGGACTATATAGCTGTAACACTTTCGCTTAGCCATGGGAGTCTAAAGGTGGGGCTACTATGTAGCCCCTGGTACCTTCGCATGCATCCGAATACGGGCGTGTATGTACATGGCCGGGAAACGGACCTTCATTAATGCGGAGGAATCCTAAAGATTCCGGTGAGTCTTCGAGTGGTTGAACAGTCTCTCGCTGTATCATGACAGTCAGTTTTCGGCTTTCTCTACTGAGGTGCTCATCCGAAATAACCAGGGCACAATCGCAGTAGTTCTCCTTTGGCCGCCTTAGCCGATAATAACGGAACGTAAGGCGGCAAACCCAGGAGCAGGGCAAACCCAACATTTGACCAAAGGCATGATTCGGAGCCGATGCATATAAGGCCAAACTCGTGACGCCGAACACTCCCGAAGGTATTCGGGCTTTATAATAGAAGATGGGCTCAAGAATGCCCATTCATCATAAACCCTGTGTTTCCAGGTACGTGCGGTAATCTGTCATGGTGAAATGCCAATAACGACAGTATCCTCTGTGGGTATGGAACCCATGGGATGGTTAAACAACAAGAGGCAATAGAAAAGGTTTACACAAGGGCTTAATCAAAAAAGAAACCTGTTGAACGGGGCCCTGCTGCACGTCTGCGCCTTTGTCTCCGTTGTGCCGTATCTTGGAAGGGTATCGCGCGAACGTTGTCTATGGAAAAAGGAAAACTCGTAGGAGAGTACAACATAAGTATGCGATGGATAGTAAAAGTGTAAGATGTTGGCCTGCCAATAAGGTTGAGCCAAGTGTGGGGCTGTATGGGATTACATATACGGTGCCCTGGTTTAATTTTATCCTGGCTACCGGACTCGTCTAACCGTGTCTGTGGTCTTAATGACCAGTCATGTTTTCTGATATTGGAGGCCGCTTATAGTCCGGCCGCCAGGGCCGTCGCGTGTTCCTCTGCACGTGAAGAGCACTCTGTGATTCCGCTAACGGTGATGACGCCACGTCGACCGGGCATCTTGAGTGTAAGGTAGCCATAGTGCGGCAATGCATTGAAGCGGGCGAAGGCCGTTCTTCCAAGCAGTGCATGATAGCCGCTTTGGAAGGGTGCAACGGTGAAGAGTAGTTCTTCGCTTCTGGAGTTGCCTGGGGAGCCAAACGTTACCTCCAGTACGACGGAGCCCCTGCCGTAGGCTTCAATGCCTGGTATCACCCCTTCAAAGGTGGTGTTGCTTTGGCTAATTCTGGATGGGTTTATCCTCATCCTGCGGACAGTGTCCTCGTATATTAGATTGAGACTACTGCCGCCGTCCATGAGGACACGGGTGAGACGGTATCCATCGATTATTGGGTCAAGCACCAAGGCCTCTGATCCTCCACGCCCAATACTAGTTTGGCCGTCCGTGTGATCGAAGGTGATCGGATAAGACGTCCAGTAGTTAGATGTGGGTACGATGGGCTCTATGTCGTGCGCGTCTCTGAGTGCGCGTTCGTGCCCTGTCGTGGATGTGTGAGTCGCGTGGATCATGTTTACTATTTTAACCTCTGGCGGGAATTTTTTCTATCCCCCAGTGTTCGGCTGGCGAGGTTCATCCTCGTCTTCACTTGGAGTTTCCCTCCCCTTGTGTTCGGCTTTTAATTTGCCGGCCTGCTTGAAGACGAAGCATTCTCTATGCGTGTGGTTGGCAGGTTTCTCCGGGGTGCCATGAATTTGGCACCGTCTGTCCAGGACTCTGTTCAGACCGGACGGTCCCTCTTTACTGCCTTTAAATGGCTTCTTTTCTGATTAGGTCGAGAGCCCCTGAATCTGGCATTGACCATTGTGTTGTCCGGTCTCTCTTCCTTGTTTTGGCGTTTGTGTTTATTACGCCGTGGCTTCCCATTGCCATCCCTTATTTCGGATGTGCTGAGGTCGCTGGTGCCTTTACGGGCTAGCCAGCTATCTTCACCCGCCCAAAAGCGGGTCATAAGGCTTGTTAGGGCTGCCATTGTCCTTGGCTTTTCTTGGCCGAGGTGTCTGGCGAGTCATTCGTCCTGGATGCTGTGTTTGAATGCCGCTAAGGCTTCAGCATCCGGACTATCAACAATTTGATTCTTCTTAGTGAGGAATCTGTTCCAAAGCTTGCGGGCGGACTCTCCGGGTTGTTGGATTATGTGACTTAGATCGTCCGCATCCGGGGGCTGGACATAAGTCCCTTGAAAATTGGCCCTGAAAGCGTCCTCGAGTTCCTCCCAACTCCCAATTGAATTTTCGGGGAGGCTTTCAACCAGTGTCGAGCTGGTCCCTTCAACTTGAGGGGAAGGTATTTGATGGCGTGGAGGTCATCCCCACGAGCCATGTGAATATGCAGGATAAAATCCTCGATCCAGACCCCTGGGTCTGTCGTTCCGTCGTATGCCTCTATGTTCACAGGTTTGAAACCTTGTGGGAATTCATGGTCCAGTACTTCTTCGGTGAAGCACAGGGGGTGAGTGATACGTCTCCAACGTATCTATAATTTTTGATTGCTCCATGCTACTTTATCTACTGTTTTGGACTATATTGGGCTTTATTTTCCACTTTTATATTATTTTTGGGACTAACCTATTAACCGGAGGCCCAGTCCAGAATTGCTGTTTTTTTTTTGCATATTTCAGTATTTCGAAGAAACAGAATATCAAACGGAGTCCAAACAGAATGAAACCTTCGGGAACGTGATTTTCTCACGGAACATGATCTAGGAGACTTGGATCCTGCTCCAAGGAACAAAAGAGGCAGTCATGAGGGTGGGAGGCGCCCCCTCCCAGGGCGCGCCCCCTGCCTCATGGGCCCCCTGTTGCTCCACTGACGTACTCCTTCCTCCTATATATACCTATGTACCCCCGTCAGATCAAATACAGAGCCAAAAACCTAATTCCACCGCCGCAACTTTCTGTATCCGCGAGATCCCATCTTGGGGCCTGTTCCGGAGCTCCACCGGAGGGGGCATCTACCACAGAGGGCTTCTACATCAACGCCATAGCCTCTCCGATGAAGTGTGAGTAGTTTACTTCAGACCTTTGGGTCCATAGCTAGTAGCTAGATGGCTTCTTCTCTCTTTTTGGATCTCAATACAATGTTCTCCCCTCTCTTGTGGAGATCTATTCGATGTAATCTTCTTTTTTGCGGTGTGTTTGTTGAGACCGATGAATTGTGGGTTTATGATCTAGCTTATCTATGAATAATATTTGAATCTTCTCTGAATTCTTTTATGTATGATTGAGTTATCTTTGCAAGTCTCTTCGAATTATCCGTTGGTTTAGCCAACTAGATTGGTAGTTCTTGCAATGGGAGAAGTGTTTAGCTTTGGGTTCAATCTTGCGGTGTCCTTTCCCAGTGACAGCAGGGGCAGCAAGGCACGTATTGTATTGTTGCCATCGAGGATAACAAGATGGGGTTTTTACCATATTGCATGAGTTTATCCCTCTACATCATGTCATCTTGCTTAAGGTGTTACTCTATTTTTAACTTAATACTCTAGATGCATGCTGGATAGCGGTCGATGAGTGGAGTAATAGTAGTAGATGCAGAATCATTTCGATCTACTTGTCTTGGACATGATGCCTATACACATGATCATACCTAGATAACATCATAATTATTCGCTTTTCTATCAATTGCTCAACAGTAATTTGTTCACCCACCGTAGAATACTTATGCTCTTGAGAGAAGTCACTAGTGAAACCTATGGCCCCGGGTCTATTCTCATCATATCAATCTCCATTACTTTATTACTTGCTCTGTTTTTACTTTGCCTTTTAATTTTCACTTTGCATCTCTATATCAAAAATACCAAAAATATTGTTTATCATCTCTATCAGATCTCACCCTCGTAAGTGACTGTGAAGGGATTGACAACCCCTAATCATGTTGGTTGCGAGTAGCTATCGCTTTGTGTAGGTACGAGGGACTCGTGCGTGATCTCCTACTGGATTGATACCTTGGTTCTCAAAAACTGAGGGAAATACTTATGCTACTTTACTGCATCATGCTCTCCTCTTCGGGGAAATCCAACGCAGTGCTCAAGAGGTAGCAAGAAGAATTTCTGGCGCCGTTGCCGGGGAGTTTGCGCAAAAGTCAACCATACCAAATACCCATCACAATCCCTATCTCTCGCATTACATTATTTGCCTCTCGTTTTCCTCTCCCCCACTTCACCCTTGCCGTTTTATTCGCCCTCTCTTTCCCAATCTCCTCCTCTCTTTCCCTTTCGCTTTTTTCTCGTTTGCCCTTTTGTTTGCCGTTATGTCTGAAACTGGGGAGATTATCGTCAATATGGACAATAATGATAACATGGAAAATCCTGAGGCTCCGGCCGATGAACCCCCTATCTTCCATACCAAAAAGTTTCGAATCGACAGTGGTAACATTATTGGCAAAGGTGTTATTCAAGATTTCTTCACTTGTGCCGGTGCTTTACCTTCCTTGGGTTGTTCTATTCTTCATAGAACTAGTAGTCTTGCGGATGCTATCGCTATGCTTGTAGTTGAACTTGAAAGACAATTTATGCATATGCATCCTTGCATACAAAGAATTTTTCTAGAATTTTCTAATATTGAGCATTCTTCTGTTAAGCGTGCTGTTACTATCTTTTTGGCTCATGAGTTTAGATTTATCATTAGAGAGGCCAAAGAAATCTTTGCGCACTATAAGGTGGACGCCGGTCGTCCTCCCATAGAAGTGATCCTTTATGATCAAGAGGAATTTAGACGTTTTCAATCTTCCAACTATGTCACTTTTAATGAAAACCTTAGAAAAAAGGTTCCTACCAAAGTCTTGATTGATTGCATTAACAAACTTAATAATGATTTTTCTCTTAGAAACGATGAGCTAGGATACTCTCTTGAGTATAGGCTCATAAAATTTTGCCAAAAGAATGCTTTTAGTGATGAAATAGTTGTGCACTATGAAGGGCCGAAGGAGGAACCTATTCCTCCTTTGATTGATCTTGGGGACCTTTGTCCCACCAAATTTAGCCCTTTTGAATACTTTTGCTTGCCTCCTCAAAGAAAGCTTGCTGCCGAACATAGAGAATATGAGATGAGTTTTCAAGATCTATCTGTTCGCACATGAACACGTCACCGTGTACCTCCAACGCCGAGGGTGATGCACCGCAGCTCGCGTCGAAGAAGGCCCGCCGTAAGCGCGGTACGCAAGACAATCCGGCGGGCGCTTTTGAAGACCCGAAACCCCACACGCCCGTGAGGGACCCCGTCAGGGCGCGCGGCGGCTATGGGCTGCCCTAGGTCGACCTGATCGCCCCTAGGACCTCGAGGTTCGCCGCCCTGCAATGAACAAGAACGAACGAAGAACGAGGAAGAAGAAGAACAAGGGAGAGAGATAAAAGTAAAAATAAAAGTGGTAGATGATTGTTCGATTGTGTGTTGTTCAATCGGCCGTCACCTCTTGTCTATATAAGAGGCGGATGGACTTCCCGTACAAGAAAAGGACTTGCCTTGCCGTCCAAATCATCAAAATCTAACCAAATTTAGACTTCTCATGACCTCCGGCCCGGATGTCCGGCTCTAGGCCCGGATGATCCGGCCAAGCCCAGATTTCTGACAGCAGTCCACTAATCGGGCTGTAACTTTTGCATACAAACTCAGATTAAGATGATTGTTATATGAAAATCAACCGCCTCGACGAGACGCACAACTTTGCTGTTGAACACTTTTTGATCTAAGGTCATCTTGAGGGAGTTTCGGGCTGTTTTCTAACATCTGCAGCAGAAAAACTTGTCCGAACGTCCGGACGATTGCCCGGACTGTCCAGCCTTTACCCGGATCATCCGGGAGTTGACCCAGATCATCCGGCTTCAGCGCCAACCTTCTGGAATCTTAGTGCTTCATTACCCGGATGATCCGGACCCTGACCCGGATGATCCGGCCAACATTGGTGCAGCGCACGGTTTTGCCTATAACTTTTACATACAACCTCGGATGGGGACGATCTTTATATCAAAATCGTCCGTTTCGACGAGACGAAGAACTTTGCAGTTGTAACTTTTTCCATCATAGGTGATCTTAATTAGGTTCTATGCCATTCTCTAATCTGATGTCAACACGAGTATCTCCGAAATTGGCATATCTTTTGCACTTGAGCTCCGTTTTGATCCATCTTCACATTTACGTTGATTATCTTGAAGAGAGCCATCAAATGGTGACTTTCAATAATAAGTTTGAATTAATCTTGACATAGCTTCAAGCTACTCTTTTTAACCGTGCCACTTTTGAGCGTCAACACATGCCCCCCTGTTTTTCGGCAAAGCGAGTGTGCCGAAAAATAACATGCACCGTGTTAGTTCTAAGGACGATGTCAACACTCCATCGGCCATTTATATGCTTAGGGCGATAATCATATATCGGCCATTATTTTTTTGAATCCTTGATGCAAGCTTGGGCGAAACCTTCTCAACTTCATTAACAACTCAATGATAAAGTTTCATAGATATGTATCTCAAGGACATCCTCCGCACCATATTGTTCACCCTTTTGTTAGGACTTTGCAGATAATCAACAATAAACTTTCTCCAATCCTCACATTTACCTGCATAAAAACAATATTAGTGGCCGAAGCGGTGGACTTCGGTTCGGCCTTACCTATGTTGACGATACTAAGCATCGGCTATTGATAGAAATGCAACACACCATGATTAACATAGTAGCCGGATGCTTGCTGTGCCAACTCTTTCGAATTGTCATGTCTACAAATATGAACAATTTTATAGCAACCCAAGGTAAATTTTGCATCTAGACATGCCTCAAGATAAACTATAAGTGATTCGTCAAAACATTGATAACCCTTGGATATTTGTTGCACTACTCATAACGAATCACTGAAAGCCTCAATATGTATAGCCATATAGCATGTAAAAGATTCAATCCGAATAACAATGTATATTCGGCTTTGATTAATTGTGCAAAAAATATTCTAAGTGGCATGAGGCTTCATAAAATTGCACCATAAGGAGATATATAAACAACACCAACACCTTGGCCATTGTGAATTCAACCATCGAAACATAATCTCCATAGTACTAGAGAGACAAGGCTAATATCACTTAACATGTACCTTGTCTCGGTTCCAATTGAACTAAGGACGATGTTAGAATTTCACACCGGCCATGATCGGATAGTTTCTTAGGACGATAGTTAAGTATCGGCCATTATCATGAGGTCCATGTAGAATTCATCCATTAAAGCATGTATAGCCGAAATAAACAAAATAAAATAGCAATAAAATATTTCGGCCCCTTTGTCTTAGCAACAAAAATGTAACTAACCAAATGTATAGTGATTTGGTAATACTCTGTCATGATATAGAAAATTATGTTGCATCCATGGATCAAAGTAAGTCCATGGAGGGTAACGGATCATACCTGTGGATGAATTCCATGGCAAAGGCATCAATGGCATTGTTGAAGAAAATGGATGTTGTGCTAACCGAAGATTTTGATGTTGTGATGCACACCTTCGGCTTAATTGTTTGTTGCTTCCATCCTTCTCTTTCTTCACTTTCATTGTACTTGTTGCAATTGAAGCATGCACATCGTTTTTGTTATGATTGATCCTCTTGGGAACCCATGCCATGTTCCTCTTTCTCAGCTCTTGTGCACTAAGATTTTGTAATTCCTTCTTTTGCCAATACGATAAGCCGAGTGGGCATCTCGGCTGTGATTCTGTTTTGACCAATGGCAATTCTTTCTTGGCCTTGTGCACTCTCAACTTCTTTTCTTCAGATTTGGCACTTTGACTCTCAATAATTGGTTGCTCCATCTCATTGCCTTTAGTAGCCAATGTCAACACTTTCATTGGCTCTTTTTCATTTGAGATCAAATCTGAAGTAACACTCTTACGACCATCTCTTTTAACGCGGTAAACTTGTTTAACCACCTCTTTCTTCTTCCTTGAGCTCGGGACCGATTCATTATGATTGAAACGGTCTTTAACATGTGATTGTTCAGATGTTGATCTTCTTGGAGCTGCATAATATTGGTGAGATGGTCTAAAATAAGATGGAGAATGTGCCCTTGTATCATACCTGTCCCATGATGAATATGCATCTATATGAGCATAGGGAGGCATCCACGGCATTGGCATTGGCGGCCCAAAATAAGGATATGAATATGTTGCATTAAAATTATCACTTTGTCAATACCAATCCTCATATTTGTGCCTTGGGGGTGATCTTGGTTTCTTTGCATGATTTGGCCGATAAGCATTCTTCTCTTCACTCTTCTTTTGATATTTATCCAATAGTTCAGCGAAGGTGATTTTTGATCTCTTATACTTGCGCTTATTTCAGCCTTTGTTTTCTTTTGGTTTGCTGTCATTGATCATTGGATTTGCTTGCTGCCCCCCAGTCCTTAGCGTCTCTATTGTAGCTTCGATGGAATTCTCGCCCTCAAGATTATGTTCATTATGCTCTTCAACAACTTTTTTACTTGAAAGTTTGATCCCATCACCTGCAGCTTTTACATTCTCTTTAAATGGATCGGCTTGAAGCAGCCGATGCAAAAACTTTTTGCCATCGGGACCAATCGGAATAGATTGGTCATCTCTTGGTGTTTCAACAAACTTCAACCGTCCTTTTTCAATGGCCGATTTGACTATTTGACGAAACATGTTGCAATCCTCAAAATTATGCTTGGACGAATCATGCAACTTACAATACATTTGTCCTTGGATTGATGGCTTAACATGGTGATCAAGAATTGTAATGTAATTATTTTTCAGCAACAAATCAAATATTTGATCACACATGCTTGAATTGAAGGTATACTTCTTGTTTTCTAGCCGGTCTTGCTGTTTGAACGGCTTTGGAGATAAGCAAACGAATGGTTCAGATTTGTAATCTCCCCATTCGGCTATGCATTGTGTTTTCCACTCTATCTCCGATGTCTTTGGATAAGATATTATATTAGCATCAGTTTTCTCAATAGAATTTAACCTTGGCTTTAAATTTCTGAAACAAAGATATTTAGAACATACATGTCTCAGTTGAGACCAAGTGCAAGCCAAGTACGAAATAAGCAAAGCTACCCAACTAGATATGAACTTTGGATAAAGCAACAGGGAAAGCTTTGGCTGTAACAATAAGTCAATATCGGTCTTTATACATGGCGTAATGGGTTGACCGATATGTTCCATAACAAGTTTATTGCTAACAAGTAAATTACCCTTCTTCATTGGTCTTTCAAAATTACTTATGAGAATATTTCTTATAGATGCATCAATAATGAAGTCGCGACCAAATCTGAAAATAAGTAAATTACTCTCTATGCATACCTCTTCAAATATGTTGGGAGAACATGATGGTGGTGCCACTTGAAGAACATCTTGCTCCGTCTTTGGATGGCTCCCCAACATCTTTTCATCATCTTTTTCTTGATTTCGTGCATCATTGCTTTGAAGATCCATGTCAGCCGAACTTTGTTCGGCTACTTGTTCTTGTCCTTGAGGCTTGTCAATATCTATGGCACGGAACTCATATGGCAGGAAGTAGGTTCCATTGACTTCGGAAAAATCAAGTATGGCTGTTTTGCTATGCTTTCCATGTCCTTTCTCAATAATGCTTGCCTCTTTGGATTTGATGGACTCAGAATATATACTACTTGATTCGGCTTTTCTAATAACCGAATTTTCTTTGTTACCTGAATCAACAACTTTATCTTTTTGAATTTGCGAGGCTTCCCGCTCTCGTCTAATTTTAGCGCACATCTTAGCTTGGCGAGCTTTAAACTTTTTCATCTCAATTTCCATCCACTCGTCATGAGATTGCCCCCCAATACTTTGAGACTCTTTCGGCAATGAGGTGCCGAAACTTTGCGATTGTTTAGGTGGTACACTGGATGGTACAGCACTGGGCGACTGCATCATTTGCACAACTCTAGCTTTTACAGCAGCAAAATCATGAGGCTTCCCGCCTTCTATTAGTTCCTGGCGAATAGAGTTGCACAAATCCCAAGAGAATGTAAGCTTGTTCTCAATTACCCAGTCTAGATATGGTTGCCCCCCAATGCTTTTAGACTCTTTCGGCAATGAGATGTTTCCAAAATTCCGTAATTGTGTAGGGGGGACATGATATGCCACGGTAGTAGGTGAAGGCATTTGTGCTCCTACAGAAGTTTCACTTATTCGGCCATGACCATGAAGGTGCGGAGCCGAATTATGGACATCAACAGTTGCGTATGGTGCCAAAAAATTAGTAGCATTAGGTGTAGCATATGATGTTTGAGGGTAATTGGCCAAATAACTAGTAGTAACATGGCCAATTCCCCTATCCACCGGCACGTTTGGATTAACATACTGCAAGTTATTTGCCGATGAATAAAAACTTGAAACACTTTGTTGCATACCATTGGAAGTTCCTACATAGGGTGTCTCAACTTGATTAACCGAACTCATCATGTTATTCATCGGCATATAAATTTGTAGGGTTGCCGATGCATGAGAGTCGGGATACATATGTTGCATGTTGCTAAAATTATATGAAGTAGAATCATGGAGATTTTGATGCATCGACCCTTGCACATAATTAGATGCATGATTGATAAAGCTAGGGCTAGCCGATACATTATGCTCATTAGATGATCTAGCAACAACATATGCATTATTTGCATCTACATATGTGAATTGGGTATTCATATTACCTTTGTAGATCGCAAACCCTAGATGACGATCTCTTCGTAGCAAGAACGGGCTGGAGACCGTTCAAAGCTTCGTCCCCAGCGGAGTCGCCAAAAAGTGTGTTCACACACGAACACGTCACCGTGTACCTCCAACCTGAGCGTGATGCACCGCAGCTCGCGTCGAAGGAGGCCCGCCGGAAGCGCGATACGCAAGACAATCCGGCGGGCGCTTTTGAAGACCCGAAACCCCACACGCCCGTGAGGGACCCCGTCAGGGCGCGCGGCGGCTATGGGCTGCCCTAGGTCGACCTCGCCCCTAGGACCTTGAGGTTCGCCGCCCTGCAATGAACAAGAACGAACGAAGAACGAGGAAGAAGAAGAACAAGGGAGAGAGATAAAAGTAAAGATAAAAGTGGTAGATGATTGTTCGATCGTGTGTTGTTCAATCGGCCGTCACCTCTTGTCTATATAAGAGGCGGATGGACTTCCCGTACAAGAAAAGGACTTGCCTTGCCGTCCAAATCATCAAAATCTAACCAAATTCGGACTTCTCATGACCTCCGGCCCGGATGTCTGGCTCTAGGCCCAGATGATCCGGCCAAGCCCAGATTTCTGACAGCAGTCCACTAATCGGGCTGTAACTTTTGCATACGAACTCGGATTAAGATGATTGTTATACGAAAATCAACCACCTCGACGAGACGCACAACTTTGCTGTTGAACACTTTTTGATCTGAGGTCATCTTGAGGGAGTTTCGGGCTGTTTTCTAACATCTGCAGCAGAAAAACTTGTCCGGACGTCCGGACGATTGCCCGGACTGTCCGGCCTTTACCTGGATCATTCGGGAGTTGACCCAGATCATCCGGCTTCAGCGCCAACCTTCTGGAATCTTAGTGCTTCAATTACCCGGATGATCCGGACCCTGGCCCGGATGATCCGGCCAACATTGATGCAGCGCACGGTTTTGCCTATAACTTTTGCATACGACCTCGGATGGGGATGATCTTTATATCAAAATCGTCCGTTTCGACGAGACGAAGAACTTTGCAGTTGTAACTTTTTCCATCAGAGGTCATCTTAATTAGGTTCCATGTCATTCTCTAATCTGATGTCAATACGAGTATCTCCGAAATTGGCATATCTTTTGCACTTGAGCTCCGTTTTGATCCATCTTCACATTTACGTTGATTATCTTGAAGAGAGCCATCAAATGGTGACTTTCAATAATAAGTTTGAATTAATCTTGACATAGCTTCAAGCTACTCTTTTTAACCGTGCCACTTTTGAGCGTCAACACTATCTTACTATTATGGCACTCGTTAGATCTATCCTTACTTTTATGCCTAGCTAGGGGCGTTAAACGATAGCGCTTGTTGGGAGGCAACCCAATTTTATTTTTTGCTCTTTGTTTTTGTTCCTGTTTAGTGTTAAATTTTGTTTCTACTTTCTGTTTAGATGTGTTTTTATCTTTTAATTAGTGTTTGTGCCAAGTAGAACCTATAGGATAAGCTACGATGATAGTTGATTTGATTCTGCTAAAAAATAGAAACTTTACACTCACGAAAAAAAATCAATAAATAACAGAAACTTGCTTTTGCATTGATTCTTTTTGCTTCTGATCACTAAATAAATTTTACAGTACGTCCTATTTTGGTAGAATTTTTAGAGTTCTAGAAGTTTGCGTTAGTTACAGATTGCTACAGACTGTTCTGTTTTTGACAGATTCTGTTTTTCGTGTGTTGTTTGCTTATTTCAATGCATCTATGGCTAATAAATTAGTTTATAAACCATAAGGAAGTTGGAATACAGTAGGTTTAACACCAATATAAATAAAGAATGAGTTCATTACAGTATCTTAAAGTAGTCTTTTGTTTTCTTTCACTAACGGAGCTCACGAGATTTCTATTGAGTTTTGTGTTGTGAAGTTTTCATGTTTTGGGTGAATTCTTTTGATGGATTATGGAACAAAGAGTGGCAAGAGCCTAAGCTTGGGGATGCCCATGGAACCCCCAAGATAATCCAAGGACACCAAAAAGTCAAAGCTTGGGAATGCCCCGGAAGGCATCCCCTCTTTCGTCTACTTCCATCGGTAATTTACTTGGAGCTATATTTTTATTCACCACATGTTATGTGTTTTGCTTGGAGCGTCTTGTATTATTTGCGTCTTTGCTTGTTAGTTTACCACAATCATCTTTGATGTACACACCTTTTGAGAGAGCCATACATGATTTGGAATTTGCTAGAATACTCTATGTGCTTCACTTATATCTTTTGAGCTTGATAGTTTTGCTCATACTTCTTCACTTATACCTTTTGAGCGTAATAATTTTTGCTCTAGTGCTTCACTTAGATCTTTTAGAGCACGGTGGTGGATTTGTTTTAAAGAAACTATTGATCTCTCATGCTTCACTTAGATTATTTTGAGAGTTGTTAATAGCATGGTAATTTGCTTAAAGATAATATACTTGGTATTCAAGATATGTGAAACTTTCTTTTGAGTGCGTTGAATACTAAGATAAGTTTGATGCTTGATAATTGTTTTAAGATATGGAGGTGATAATATCAAAGAAATGCTAGTTGGGGTGATTATGAATTTAAATAATGCTTGTGTTGAAGTTTGTGATTCCCGTAGCATGCACGTATGGTGAACCGCTTTGTGATGAAGTCGGAGCACAATTTTATTTATTGATTGTCTTCCTTATGAGTGGCAGTCGGGGACGAGCGATGGTCTTTTCCTACCAATCTATCCCCCTAGGAGTATGCGTGTAATGCTTTGGTTTTTGATGACTTCTAAATTTTTGCAACAAGTGCATGAGTTCTTTTGATTAATGTTGAGTCCATGGATTATACGCACTCTCACCCTTCCACCATTGCTAGCCTCTCTAATACCGCGCACTTTTCACCGGTATCATACACCCACCATATACCTTCCTCAAAACAGCCACCATACCTACCTATCATGGCATTTCCATAGCCATTCCGAGATATATTGCCATGCAACTTTCCACCCTTCCGTTCATATGACATACATTACTTTTGTCATATTGCTTTGTGCATGAACATGTAGTTGACATTGTATTTGTGGCAAGGCCACCTTCATAATTTTCATACATGTCGCTCTTGATTCATTGCATATCCCGGTACACTGCCGGAGGCATTCATATAGAGTCATATTTTGTTCTAAGTATTGAGTTATAATTGTTGAATTGTAAGAAAAATAAAAGTTTGATGATCATCATTATTAGAGCATTGTTCCAGTGAGGAAAGGACGATGGAGACTATGATTCCCCCATAAGTCGGGATGAGACTCCGGACGAAATAAAAAAAAGAGTGGCCATAAAAAAAGGCCCAAATAAAAAAATGAGAGAAAAAGAAAGAAGGGACAATGCTACTATCCTTTTACCACACTTGTGCTTCAAAGTAGCACCATGATCTTCATGATAGAGAGTCTCATATGTTGTCACTTTCATACTAGTGGGAATTTTTCATTATAGAACTTGGCTTGTATATTCCAATGATGGGCTTCCTCAAAAGTGCCCTAGGTCTTCGTGAGCAAGCAAGTTGGATGCACACCCACTTAGTTTCTTTTGTTGAGCTTTCATATACTTATAGCTCTAGTGCATCCATTGCATGGCAATCCCTACTCACTCACATCGATATCTATTGATGGGCATCTCCATAGCCCGTTGATACGCCTAGTTGATGTGAGACTATCTTCTCCTTTTTGTCTTCTGCACAACCACCATTCTATTCCACCTATAGTGCTATGTCCATGGCTCACGCTCATGTATTGCGTGAAAGTTGAAAAAGTTTAAGATTATTAAAGTATGAAACAATTGCTTGGCTCGTCATCGGGGTTGTGCATGATTAAATACTTTGTGTGATGAATATAGAGCTTAGCCAGACTATATGATTTTGTAAGGATAACTTTCTTTTAGCCAAGTTATTTTGAGAAGACATGATTGCTTTGATTTGTATGCTTGAAGTATTATTACTTTCATGTTAATATGAACTTTTGTCTTGAATCTTTCGAATCTGAATATTCATGCCACAATTAAGAAGATTTACATTGAAATTATGCCAAAGTATCACTCCGCATTAAAAATTCTTTTTTATCATTTACCTACTCGAGGACGAGCAGGAATTAAGCTTGGGGATGCTTGATACGTCTCCAACGTATCTATAATTTTTGATTGCTCCATGCTACTTTATCTACTGTTTTGGACTATATTGGGCTTTATTTTCCACTTTTATATTATTTTTGGGACTAACCTATTAACCGGAGGCCCAGCCTAGAATTGCTGTTTTTCGCCTATTTCGGTATTTCGAAGAAACAGAATATCAAACGGAGTCCAAACGGAATGAAACCTTCGGGAACGTGATTTTCTCACCGAACGTGATCCACGAGACTTGGATCCTGCTCCAAGGAACAAAAGAGGCGGTCACGAGGGTGGGAGGCGCGCCCCCCTGCCTCGTGGGCCCCCTGTTGCTCCACCGACGCACTCCTTCCTCCTATATATACCTACGTACCCCCGTCAGATCAAATACAGAGCCAAAAACCTAATTCCACTGCCGCAACTTTCTGTATCTGCGAGATCCCATCTTGAGGCCTGTTCCGGAGCTCCGCCGGAGGGGGCATCTACCATGGAGGGCTTCTACATCAACACCATAGCCTCTCCGATGAAGTGTGAGTAGTTTACTTCAGACCTTCGGGTCCATATCTAGTAGCTAGATGGCTTATTGTCTCTTTTTGGATCTCAATACAATGTTCTCCCCCTCTCTTGTGGAGATCTATTCGATGTAATCTTCTTTTTTGCGGTGTGTTTGTTGAGACCGATGAATTGTGGGTTTATGATCCAGCTTATCTATGAATAACATTTGAATCTTCTCTGAATTCTTTTATGTATGATTGAGTTATCTTTGCAAGTCTCTTCGAATTATCCGTTTGGTTTGGCCAACTAGATTGGTAGTTCTTGCAATGAGAGAAGCGTTTAGCTTTGGGTTCAATCTTGCGGTGTCCTTTCCCAGTGACAGCAAGGGCAGCAAGGTACGTATTGTATTGTTGCCATCGAGGATAACAAGATGTTTTTTTATCATATTGCATGAATTTATCCCTCTACATCATGTCATCTTGCTTAAGGCGTTACTCTGTTTTTAACTTAATACTCTAGATGCATGCTGGATAGCGGTCGATGAGTGGAGTAATAGTAGTAGATGCAGAATCGTTTCGATCTACTTGTCTCGGACGTGATGCCTATACACATGATCGTACCTAGATAACATCATAATTATTCGCTTTTCTATCAATTGCTCAATAGTAATTTGTTCACCCACCGTAGAATACTTATGCTCTTGAGAGAAGCCACTAGTGAAACCTATGGCCCCCGGGTCTATTCTCATCATATCAATCTCCATTACTTTATTACTTGCTTTGTTTTTACTTTGCCTTTTACTTTTCACTTTGCATCTCTATATCAAAAATACCAAAAATATTATTTATCATCTCTATCAGATCTCACCCTCGTAAGTGACCGTGAAGGGATGGACAACCCATAATCGCGTTGGTTGCGAGTAGCTATCGTTTTGTGTAGGTACGAGGGACTCGTGCGTGATCTCCTACTGGATTGATACCTTGGTTCTCAAAAACTGAGGGAAACACTTACGCTACTTTACTGCCTCATCCTCTCCTCTCTGGGGAAATCCAACGCAGTGCTCAAGAGGTAGCAGTGAGCAGCCCCTCTGTATCTGGACGCGTTGTGGCATGCAGTTGGCTATTGCTGTGTCCGGAGCTTATTCCGAACTGGTATTTGGTCTGTATGATCGTTCTGGTGACCATAGTCCCTCGCCGGGGTGTGTCCTTTAGATCCGTAGATGGACCTGGCCGCACCGGCTTGCTTATCCAGATGCTCACGTAGATCGTGCGCTACGCCAGTAGTCGTTCTATTGCGGTTGTGAAGCGGTACGTCTAGTCTCCTGGTCGTATTATTCTTTGGTGGAACAGCCTCATCGTCGAATTCTGGCAGTAGCTTGCGTTTGGGATAGCTCTTTGTATGGCGATCATCGCCATATCTTTCTTCGGTGTCTAGCACTTTATTCCATCTGCGATTGAGCGTTTCCTGTGCGGCTTTGAGCCGTTGCTTCTTCTTCTTTAGACTTCTCGCTGTGGCCATAAGCTTTCTGTGGAGGTTATCTCGTTCCACGTGTTCTTCCGAAATGATGAATGCATCATCGTCCGGACTGTGTTCTTGTCCTGGGGCGGTTTGATGGACTCGTCCCTCTGGATCATTGTGAGCGGGCGTCTGCTCCGAGCTCGGTTCGGCGTGACATGGCTCATCCTGCTCCATCGCTCGGTCCATGTGGTTGTTATTGCCTTTGGAGTTTGCTGGTATGTCGATCCTTCTTGCGCTCTTGTTGCTATTTTTACTGTTGCTGGACTTTGAGCGGCGTCAGCGCCGCCGTTTTGGCTTTTGCCCGGGGGGTTTATCTTCCGGATTGCCGTCGTCGTCCTCCTTGGGCATATCCACCATGTATATATCGTGTGACGAGGTGGCCGTCCACCGCCCTGCGAGCGGTGGCTCCTGTACTTCTCCTGCATCGTCGTCCATACCGTCGATGTCTTCAGAGTCGAAGTCAAGCACGTCGATTAAATCATCGACCGTGGCAATGAAGTGGGTGGTGGGTGGGCAGCGAATTCCTTCGTCGCCTGCTTCCCACTCAAGCCGGACATAGTTCGGCCCAGAGCCTCCTGGCAAAGAGAGAGACTTTAATGAGTTCAGCATGTCGCCAAAGGGCGAGTGCTGGAAGATGTCTGCGGCGGTAAACTCCATTACCGAAGCCCAACCTGGCTCGGCTGTCTCGAGGATGTGCGGACCGGAACCAACAACCGGATACGAGTCCGTGGGCCCGGGGTCACAGGCCTCCATAGAGGTGGGACCTGTGTTCGGCTCCTCTGCCGATGAGTGTGCGGCCTGCGGGGCGGGGTCCACCCCTCTGTCCTTAGGCAACGCAACCTGCTCCGTATTTAGATCCAAGGCTGCTGCGGGGGTGATATCCCGAGCTTCGTCCGATAGCAGGTCTAAGCCGTGCTCATCGTGACTGTTCGGTACTCCTGGCGCAGGCCCAAATCCATCGAAGATCAAGTCTCCATGAATATCCGCTATGTAGTTCAAGTTTCCAAACCTGACCTGGTGGCCAGGGGCGTAGCTATCCATCTGCTCCAGATGGCCAAGCAAATTGGCCCGTAGTGTGAAGCCGCCGAACACGAAGATCTGTCTGGGGAGAAAATTCTCCCCCTGGACCGTGTTGTTGACGATTGAAGGCGCCATCAGACTCTGCAGCGACGACACAGAGGAACTCTCAATGAAAGCACCAATGTCGGTGTCAAAACCGGCGGATCTCGGGTAGGCAGTCCCGATCTATGCGTCTTAAGCTGATGGTAACACGAAGCGAGGGACACAATGTTTACCCAGGTTCGGGCCCTCTCGATGGAGGTAAAGCCCTACTTCCTGCTTGATTAATATTGAAGATATGAGTAGTACAAGAGTAGATCTACCACGAGATCGTAGAGGCTAAACCCTAAGAGCTAGCCTATGATGGTATGATTGTAATCGTGATCGTCCTTCTAAGGACCAACCTCTCCGGTTTATACAGACACCGGAGAGGGCTAGGGTTTACACGGAGTCGGTTACAAGGAAGGAAACACAATATCCAGATCGCCAAGCTTGCCTTCCACGCAAAGGAGAGTCCCATCCGGACACGGGCCGGAGTCTTGAGTCTTGTATCTTCATGCTTCAATAGTCCGAACGATGTATACAATTTGGCTGCCCGGATACCCCCTAATCCAGGACTCCCTCACCGGACACGATCCTCATATTCAAGATCTTCTATGGAGTATTCAGAGAAGGAACCCGCCTTGCAATGCTGAAGACAATCTGCGTGCCGGACTCATCGTCATTGAAGCCTGGTTCAGGGGCTACTGAGGGAGTCCTGGATTAGGGGGTCCTCGGATAGCCGGACTATATACTTTGGCCGGACTATTGGACTATGAAGATACAAGATTGAAGACTTCGTCCCGTGTCCGCTTGGGACTCTCCTTTGCGTGGAAGGCAAGCTTGGCAATTCGGATATGTAGATTTCCTTCTCTGTAACCGACTCTGTGTAACCCTAGCCCCCTCTGGTGTCTATATAAACCGGAGGGTTTAGTCCGTAGGACAACAACAATCATAATCATAGGCTAGCTTCTAGGGTTTAGCCTCTACGATCTCGTGGTAGATCAACTCTTGTAATACTCATATCATCAAGATCAATCAAGCAGGAAGTAGGGTATTACCTCCATCGAGAGGGCCCGAACCTGGGTAAACATTATGTCCCCCGCCTCCTATTACCATTAGCTTGAGACGCACAGTTCAGGACCCCCTACCCGAGATCCGCCGGTTTTGACACCGACACCCCCCAGCCCTAGTCCAATTTGGTTTGGGATAGGGGGACACGCACCACACCTTGGCCTGCCTCCTCTCTTCCACCACTAGGCCCATGAGGCCCAATAACTTCCCGGGAGGGGGGGGGGGTCCGGTAACCCCCGGTACTCCGAAACGACCCGAACCATTCCGGTGTCCGAATGTAACCTTCCAATATATCAATCTTTATGTCTCAACCATTTCGAGACTCCTCGTCATGTCCGTGATCTCATCCGGGACTCCGAACAACCTTCGGTACATCAAATCACATAAACTCACAATATGAATCGTCATCGAACGTTAAGCGTGCGGACCCTACGGGTTCGAGAACTATGTAGACATGACCGAGACACATCTTCGGTCAATAACCAATAGTGGAACCTGGATGCTCATATTGGTTCCTACATAGTCTATGAAGATCTTTATTGGTCAAACCGTATAACTACAGACGTTGTTCGCTTTGTCATCGGTATGTTACTTACCCGAGATTCGATCGTCGGTATCACCATACCTAGTTCAATCTCGTTACCGGCAAGTCTCTTTGCTCGTTCCGTAATGCATCATCCTGCAACTAACTGGTTAGTCACATTGCTTGCAAGGCTTATAGTGATGTGCATTACCGAGAGGGCCTAGAGATACCTCTCCGACAATCGAAGTGACAAATCCTAATCTCGATCTATGCCAACTCAACCAACACCATCGGAGACACCTATAGAGCATCTTTATAATCACCCAGTTACATTGTGACGTTTGATAGCACACTAAGTGTTCCTCCGATATTCGGTAGTTGCATAATCTCATAGTCATAGGAACATGTATAAGTCATGAAGAAAGCAATAGCAATAAACTAAACGATCATAGTACTAAGCTAACGGATGGGTCTTGTCCATCACATCATTCTCTAATGATGTGATCCCGTTCATCAAATGACAACACATGTCTATGGCTAGGAAACTTAACCATCTTTGATTAACGAGCTAGTCAAATAGAGGCATACTAGGGACACTCTGTTTGTCTATGTATTCACACATGTACTAAGTTTCTGGTTAATACAATTATAGCATTAATAATAAACATTTATCATGATATAAGGAAATATAAATAACAACTTTATTATTGCCTCTAGGGCATATTTCCTTCAATCACGTGGTGTCTCAGCACGACGAACTGTAGCAACAGTGCATACTTAGAGAGAACACTTATACCTTGAAATTTAGTGAGGGATCACCTTATAATGCTACCATCGAACTAAGCAAAATAAGATGCATAAAAGATAAACATCACATGTAATCAAAATATGTGACATGATATGGCCATCATCATCTTGTGCCTTTGATCTCCATCTCCAAAGCACCATCATGATCTCCATCGTCACCGGCTAGACACCTTGTCTTGACCATATCACATCACAACATGCCCTGCAAAAACAAGTTAGACGTCCTCTACTTTGTTGTTGCAAGTTTTACGTGGCTGCTACGAGCTTCTAGCAAGAACCGTTCTTACCTACGCATCAAAACCACAACGATTTTTCATCAAGTGTGTTGTTTTAACCTTCAACAAGGACCGGGCGTAGTCAAACTCGATTCAACTAAAGTTGGAGAAACCGACACCCACCAGCCACCTATGTGCGAAGCACGTCGGTAGAACCAGTCTCATGAATGCGGTCATGTAATGTCGGTCTAGGCCGCTTCATCCGACAATACCGCCGAATCAAAGTAAGTCGTTGTTGGTAAGCAGTATGACTATTATCGCCCACAACTCGTAGTGTTCTACTCATGCATATAACATCTACACATAGACCTAGCTCGGATGCCACTGTTGGGGAACGTAGTAATTCAAAAAAAAATCTTACGATCATGCAAGATCTATCTAGGAGATGCATAGCAATGAGACGGGAGAGTGTGTCCACGTACCCTCGTAGACCGAAAGCGGAAGCGTTTGGTAACGCAGTTGATGTAGTCGAACGTCTTCGTGATCCAACCAATCCAAGTACCGAACATACGGCACCTCCGCGCTCAGCACACGTTCAGCTCGATGACGTCCCTCGAGCTCTTGATCCAGTTGAGGACGAGGGAGAGTTCCGTCAGCACGACGGCATGGTGACAATGATGATGAAGTTACCAGCGCAGGGCTTCGCCTAAGCACTATGACGATATGACCGAGGTGTGTAACTGTGGAGGAGGGCACCGCACACGGCTAAGAGAAGACTTGGTGTGCCTTTGGGGGTCCCCCCTCCCACGTATAGAAAGGAGGGGGGAGGAGGTGGCCGGACCAAGGGGCCTAGTCCTAGTAGGATTCCCTCTCCTTTTTTCCTTTTTCCGGAGAAGCAAAGAGGGACAAATAGAAGGAGTAGGAGAGGGGAAGGGGGGGCGCCACCCCCACCCCTTGCCAATTCGGATTGGCAAGGGGGGGCGTGCGCCACCTCCTTGGCCTGCCCTCTCTCCTCCACTAAGGCCCAAGTATGGCCCACTAACTTTCGGGGGGGTCCGGTAACCCCCGGTACTCCGAAACTCATCCGATACTTTCCGAAACCATTCCGGTCTCCGAATGTAACCTTCCAATATATGAATCTTTATGCCTCACCATTTCGTGACTCCTCGTCACGTCCGTGATCTCATCCGGGACTCTGAACAAACTTCGGTCATCAAATCACATAACTCATAATACGAATCGTCATCGAACGTTAAGCGTGCGGACCCTACGGGTTCGAGAACTATGTAGACATGACCGAGACACATCTCCGGTTAATAACCAATAGCGAAACCTGGATGATCATATTGGTTCCTACATATTCTACGAAGATCTTTATCGGTCAAACCGCATAACAACATATGTTGTTCCCTTTGTCATCGGTATGTTACTTGCCCAAGATCCGATCGTCGGTATCATCATACCTAGTTCAATCTCATTACCGGCAAGTCTCTTTACTCTTTTCGTATTGCATCATCCCACAACTAACTCATTAGTCACATTGCTTGCAAGGCTTATAGTGATGTGCATTACCGAGAGGGCCCAGAGATACCTCTCTGATACTCGGAGTGACAAATCCTAATCTTGATCTATGCCAACTCAACAAACACCTTCGAAGACACCTGTAGAGCATCTTTATAATCACCCAGTTACGTTGTGACGTTTGATAGCACACAAGGTGTTCCTCCGGTATTCGGGAGTTGCATAATCTCATAGTCTGAGGAACATGTATAAGTCATGAAGAAAGCAATAGCAATAAAACTAAACGATCATTTATGTTAAGCTAACGGATGGGTCTTGTCCATCACATCATTCTCTAATGATGTGATCCTGTTCATAAAATGACAACACATGTCTATGGTCAGGAAACATAACCATCTTTGATAAACAAGCTAGTCAAGTAGAGGCATACTAGGGACACTCTGTTTGTCTATGTATTCGCACATGTACTAAGTTTCCGGTTAATACAATTCTAACATGAATAATAAACATTTATGATGATATAAGGAAATATAAATAACAACTTTATTATTGCCTCTAGGGCATATTTCCTTCAGCAACACCACTATCGCGCGAAAACTAGCATTGCCCCTTGTTGCTAGGAACCCCGACGGGAGCCCTTGACGGGTTAGGTCTGGGCGCCACAAAATCTGGCCACCATCAACCGATGGGAAGCCAAAAGAGGAAACAGTAAGCACCTCCCCGTGAGCATGGAAGGGGGTTGCTAGCCAGATCTACTAGGACACCGTCCCTAAAGAGTAAGCATTGCACCTTCGTCTAAGCGACCACCAGAGCTGCCATTGAGGGATGAAGGTGTGGCCACTCATCGAAGACGCAGGGAGCCGCACAAGCGTTGGAGGCGCGAAGCTCCCCCACCGAGACAACATGCCACTTCATGAGAAGCTGCCCGATCATCACCGTCGGCCGCACGAGCTTAGGCTAATGGCATCTAGAGAAAGGAAGGAGGAGAGTGAGCTTGGGCTATGGCTACTTGATAATTCACAAGTGCAGGGGATCTATCATAGCCTTTTCGATAAGTAAGAGTGTCAAACCCAATGAGGAGCGGAAGGAATTGGTTGATGGAAACTAGGAATAGTTAATTGTAAAGCTCCAAAGAGAGTTTGATGGTTTGTTTGAAAGCAAGATTAATCGCAAGAAGGTAGACTGTCAAAAAAAAGTGCAATGGTGTAGCGAGAGTCCAATCCTTAATTGTGGCAAGGACAAGCCAATGGTTTTACTTATAGGAATCAAGTCATTCTCGAGGACATACAAGAGTTTCACCAAGTGGCTTTCATCAAGCTTCATTCAGTCACCGCTCATTGCTTTTGATAATTTGTTGTGCGGTGGAATCTATGATAATGTATTGTTCTCACTTGAACAAACAACACACTTATGATTATACCCTCGATACAAGAATCCGCAAATACAAGATAATAATTAAGATAACATCTAACCATAACCATAAACTTTGGGATTCCAACAACCCATCATACAATAGTTCATAAACTAGGGTTTTGTAATTTCTGTCACTCCAGCCACCCATCCATGGACAAAGTAATCACAAAATGATCTCCTTTAGTCCTTAAAAGTGAAGTGATATGCAGTCGATGTTCACACATCACTACTAGATAATTACACCACAACATAATATCAAAGCACTGAACTTGATTCAACTTCTCAAGATTACTAGCATTAATGTTTATCCCATGCCCTCAAGAACATCACTGACTAATCACAACACATGGTTAAATATATGAATTACAATCTGAACAAATGAATTCGTTCACCAATAGAACTTCTAAGCATCAACTGCATGGAGGAATAAACTCCAGAAACTATACTCAGCAAAGTATCTGAGACAAAAATTTCACATTTCGGAAAGTCAGTGTTGAGGCAGTTGAAGGAGATGACGATGCTGATGAAGATGTTGATGGAGATGATGATCCAATGATGATCGAAGTGTTGGTGAAGACAATGTCTTCAAATTCATGAATCTTCGGCAGAATCAACCCGTCGGATGTCCAAAGTGGTCTGCCTCGTAGAGACGGCGGAAAAATCCCGCAAATTCCTTATTGTAGTTTTCGATCAGAGGAAAAATATAGGCGGTGGACATGGGCCCCCGTGCGGGCAGGGGCCCGCCTGGCCATGACGCTTGGGAGCCCTATGGCCCCCCTCTGGCCCACCTTCGGGATCCTGGCTTCTTCTCTTCCGAAAGATTTTCTGGAATTTTTCTTGGAATTTTTGGAGCTTCAGAAAAATTTCTTTTTCTTCTGGTACATTTTGTTTATAATTTCATGTTGTCCGGTATTTTTCCGAGAATTTGCGTGCAAATTGAAGAAAAAACACATTAGAACCGAGAAGTAATGTGTAAAAATATAATTGTTAACGAGTAAATTATAATAAGAAACAGTGATGCAAAATGAGTGCATCACAGCTAGGTCCGTCCGAGCCGCAATGAGAACAATGGGTCTTATCCCCTCTCAAGGTATTTGTGTTTGAAGCTGGGCATCGGCAATCGGGGTTGATGGAAGATGGCGGTGTTGGCGTTGGGGCTTTTCCGGCAACATGACGAGGTTGAGTGTTGTCGTAGACACGGCAGTGGTTTTGGTAGTCGAAGGCGTATATGTGGGACTGCCTCGGTTTGTTTGATGTTGTGAAGTCGAAGATCCGATGACGGAGTCGCGGTTGCGACGATGAACATTGACAGGTGGTCTTCCCTGGGGCCAGCCTTGAATAGTTCTTCATAGGTCTCCGCCAGAGCCGAGGCTATTTTGTTCTCTCCGTAGGTGGCTGAGTTCCGGCGCAGATCTTCGTTTGACCCGCGGTGTGGGCTGAGCGGTGAAGTGCATATCGCTTGCTCAGTCACGGATGGGGCCTGACTGCACTGCACGGAGATATTTTACAACAAATGCGTATCATGAATCGTGACGCACACTACAGATGAAAAAGAAATTACAGGAGAGAAACCGAGACACTAAATATAGCCGACATAGTGTACAGTTGGACACAGGTCGGCCGGAATGCCGATTTAAATGCGTCAGAGCCGCCGGATAGCCGGAGCGACGTACTTACTATGTGCCGCAAAACCACCCTTGAGCCTGCCTGCCCACCGGTTGCCACAGTACACTACAGAGACACCTTTGTCACACCTCACACGCTCTCGCGTTTCTTATCGCGCCCAAAAAAGCTCGTAACGCAAGCACTTTGGTTTGTCCCTTCATTTCCTCGAGACAAAAAACGGAAACAAAGCGTGACGCTATGGACGGACGCATCACGCGAGGCGGAACGCAGCCGCACATCGCGTTGGGCACACCCAACAACACAAGGACAAGGAGCAGCAGGAGCCTCGCTCGGTCACATGCCCGGCTCGCTCCAAAAGCAGCTTTGACGGCCATCCTAATCGCCCTCCATAGCGCATTTACACGTTACACTAGCCCGTTCCCGTGCCCGGACCCCAAACACAAACTGTACTGTACTGTATCTTGTAGGGTTGGGTCCTCGTAGGTCGTAGCAGCTATCATCGCTCACTCGGAGGCACGTACTCTGCCGTGTCACAACCACGTACGCAGCCCAGTCGCGTGATACACACACGAATGTACTGCTACCACTAGTAGTAGTAGCAGTACGTGCACTGACTCGGGATTTCACTTTGGCGCGAAAGAGAGAGGCACGGTGACCAACGGATTGTTTACCCGTCGTCCCGGGGTGAAAAAAGGGATCCAGCCGCTTCGATCGTCGCTGTCGGGTAGCGCGTCAGCTGACACGGCTGTTATAAGTAGGGAGCACCGTCCGCCAGCTACTAGTACCATCTCACCACCACCCTCCTCCCTCCCTCCCTCCCCCACTCCGCCCGCAAAGCTCCCCCGCCTCCTCCTTCACTGTGCCGCCCGTGCTTCCCCTCCGCTCCCCGCGCCGATCCAAAGCCCAGACCCTCGCCTTGATCCGCATCTCGCCATGTGCGGCGGAGCCATCCTCGCGGGCTTCATCCCGCCGTCGGCGGCCGCCGCGGCGGCCAAGGCGGCGGCAGCCAAGAAGCAGCAGCAGCAGCAGCAGCAGCAGCAGCGCAGCGTGACGGCCGACTCGCTCTGGCCGGGCCTGCGGAAGAAGCCGGCCGAAGAGGAGGACTTCGAGGCCGACTTCCGCGACTTCGAGCGGGACTCCAACGACGACGACGACGCGGTCGAGGAGGTCCCCCCACCGCCGGCCACGGCGGGCTTCGCCTTCGCCGCCGCGGCCGAGGTCGCGCTCCCGGCTCCGACCCGCCTAGGTGAGACACGGCGACCACATTCAACTTGCCTTCCTCCTCTTCTCTTTCCCTTTATTTATTTACGAGGGCAAAAGATACCCCCGCCTGCTTTGCGTCGACGTTGAGGACAAAGATGTTCTACAGTATCTGCCCAACGAATCCACTTCCGATGGCAGGGCCTGGTACTAGATTTAATCTTTGGTATGAGGGATAAATTTCGCTTGTTTCTCCAAATCTGACTAATTCTAATGCGTGAGATCCTAGCCAGTGGGGATTTTGGTAGACAAACTCTGTCTTAGAACCTGCTATTTATTTTTAACACTGGAATGTTTTTGTTTTTGCGAGAAACCCTAAATTGTTTTAGGATAGTAAGCCAGTAAGGTGGGGGATTAATGAGCTTCGAATGTAGTTGAGTTTTTGTGGTTGTTGAGTGTATTTGTGCGTCTCCATAACTAATCATGGGGTTTGGTTTCGTAACCTTCAGACTTGTATTATGATTTTATTAGGATTAACCTATCTCTGGTGATGCTCTTATAACATGTCTTTCTATGGTAAAAAAAATCACTGTATTAATTTTTACATTTTCTTGTTAATTTTTCATTGATGTATTGCCATCTTGAGGTTTAGATGTATGCCTTATTGCCCTTCCAGGGATCCCGAAAATAATAATTTTGTACTACCTCATTTCAGTTTCTTCGATTCATAGAAATAAAAGAATCTTGTGACTTCAAATTCGCATCAGCTTAATTCTTTTCCCCCCGAGGAAACACATCAGCCTAATTCTGATGTAGATGAAAACACATCATAGATACTCCCTCCGTCCGAAAATACTTGTCTTCAAAATGGACAAAAAGGGATGCATGTAAAACTAAGATACATCTAGATACATATTCTTAACGAAAACTAATTCTGATGTAAATGAAAACATATTCTTAACGACATGCTATTTTTTATATATCATGGATATCATATTGCTGGATGATACTTCAAACATGATAGCCATAAGAAATGAAGAAAATTACTATCTATTGCTAATCGTAGACCAATCAATTATTTCTATAAACTCAAAGATGTTGTTCCTAGTAGCATCTTGTCTGTTACTTATATATGTCCGCTATAGGCATGTCGTTCCCAAGGTTAATTGATATTTCTACACTATGCTCATACGTTTTGAGAGACAGTATGCTCATACTCTATGTCAGAAGGAAACACAATTCTGGTATCAACATTTTCATTACCGGTTAATGCTCTCCAATTTAACTTTCCAATATAACTATTTATCTTAGAGATGTATTTTGGAACTGGAAACTATTATTCCAATTCTAGTAAAAAAAAAATCTGTCTTTATATGGGACATAAGGAAGAATTTCAGGTCAAACATATGAATTCGTCTCTTGTACAACTAGAGTAAACATTGTACTGTTAGTATGGGTGCACTTGTTAGAAATAAGCAGATATCAGGGTACCGTAGAAATTCTGAATGATATTATTTTCGGCAACTCATTTGCTAACGCCAGTTTCCTATTCAAGTTATCTTGTTGGGATGTATTACTAAGTATAAAAACTTTATTGTAGATGCTATTCAACATGATGGACCTGCTGCCAAATCAGTGAAGCGCGTTCGGAAGAATCAGTACAGAGGGATCCGCCAGCGTCCCTGGGGGAAATGGGCAGCTGAAATCCGTGACCCTAGCAAGGGTGTCCGGGTTTGGCTCGGGACATACGACACTGCTGAGGAGGCAGCCAGGGCATATGACGCTGAAGCCCGCAAGATCCGTGGCAAGAAGGCCAAGGTCAATTTTCCTGAGGAGGCTCCAACTGTTCAGAAGTCCACCCTGAAGCCAACTGCTGTGAAATCAGCAAAGCTGGCTCCACCTCCGAAGACCTGCGAGGATGAGCCCTTCAATCACCTGAGCAGAGGAGACAATGATTTGTTCGCGATGTTTGCCTTCAATGACAAGAAGGTTTCTGCAAAGCCAGCTGAAAGTGTGGATTCCCTTCTTCCAGTGAAACCTCTTGTGCCCACTGAGACATTCGGGATGAACATGCTCTCTGACCAGAGCAGCAATTCATTTGGCTCCACTGACTTTGGGTGGGACGACGAGGCCATGACCCCAGACTACACATCCGTCTTCGTTCCGAATGCTGCTGCCATGCCGGCATACGGCGAGCCCGCTTACCTGCAAGGTGGAGCTCCAAAGAGAATGAGGAACAACTTTGGTGTAGCCGTGCTGCCTCAGGGAAATGGTGCACAAGACATCCCTGCTTTTGACCATGAGATGAAGTACTCGTTGCCTTATGTCGAGAGCAGCTCGGACGGATCGATGGACAGCCTTCTGCTGAATGGTGCGATGCAGGACGGGGCAAGCAGTGGGGATCTCTGGAGCCTTGATGAGCTCTTCATGGCGGCTGGTGGTTATTGATGGTTCTTGTCAGTGTGGTCTGCGGATAGCACAAATGTAAGCCATCCATACTGCATATGGTTTCGTTCTCTTCCATGATTTTCTTGCGCAAAATACAACTGTTGTTCTTAAATGGTCTTAACTTTGGGTTCATTGCCAGGTCCCTTGCATGTGGCCAAGATGAAGAAGTGGTGGTGCATGTGGCCAGGATGAAGGATAGGTTGCATCTGTTATGCTTGGTAGCGGATCAAACCCTAGCTATGCTAAAGACTGTATGCTGCTAGCAGTGGAACCGTATGTCATGTTTATAAGTATTTTGTTGTTGTATATCGCCTCTATGATTGGGTGCATGTTGGAGACTGGAGTTTAATAAATAAATACATTGGTCATATGCCTGATGTAATGTGCTTGTTGAGTACTCCTATATGATGATCGTGCTTATATTGTTAAGTACTATCTACAATGGCGTTTTGCTGAGTGCTTAGCTTTCGCTTTCTGTGAGACATCTGAAATCCAGAGAGATCTAAGACCAGATCAACAAGCTCACATATTAAATGGTTCTGTCTTAACTCAGCTGTTTGTTGAGAACGATTAGTGCCATGTTCCAGCATTAGGTTTTGATTGGTAGGCGGCCACACTTGTGGACGCAGATTAAATACTGCAGCTGACTGTATCTGGGACGAGTGCGACCTGAAAAACTGATTCTAAAGATGATCGTTTGCACACTGGATTTGGTCCCTGGTTTTGCTTTATTTATCATACTCTTTAGCGCTCCTGCAACCAACAATTAGCTTGCATCACCGTCTTTGATTTTCCTAGGGGAAAAGTCGGCACCAAGTTGCATATATAACTGTTAGCGCATCCTTTTCATCGTACATGCTTGGCGATGCAGCTTCTTTGCAAGTAGCAATAATTTTGGGGAAATGCAGGGCCCAGGCCGGGTCTAATTCATCTCCGATTATTTCCCCAAGATTTGCTTCCGCCACCGATCGAGAAATCTAGGGTGCAAATTGGCCAACTTGGATACTTGGATGTGCTGTCATGGAATCATGTATATGGATGGTCCTTGGAATTATTCATCATTGCCATGGTGAGTGTCAGTGACAGAGACCGCATGTCCAGTTCCATTGCATTTTAAGGCTCCCACACAAGTGGGTTCACACAAAGTCAAGCAAGCTTTTATTAACCTTGCATGATGAGCACAATAATTTGTGCCAAGTACCGCACCTTAAGGATTATATCTTGCAAGATTCAGGAGCTGGAACCCAGGGCAGGGCAGTTTCAGTTTCCTATCACTGTAATTTGAACCTAAGACAACGACAGGTATTACGGTACGGAGGGAGTAAGAGTTTAGATCCTGTTGAAATGTGAGATGGGCCTAGAGCCCATATGACAATTTCAGATTTGATCTCTAAGGACCCATGTAGGTGGCATGACAAGGTGGTGGGAAGTTTAATCCCACCATGCTAGTGGAAGGAAAGTTGGAGTGGTTTATAAGGGTTGCGGGTTGCGGGTTACGGGAATGAGCCGAGCCGAGCTCACACCTATGCGCTTATTTTTGCCGGTCACTAACGGAGAGATTCTGACAGCAGGGCCACGATCCCAGATGTCGGATCGTGGGCTGTCACGGACTCGGACGTGGGTCAAGCCCACGTATCTCCACGCGGCTGCGTCTATATAAGTGTGTTGTGTCCCCTAACCCTAGCCGCCACGATCAGAACACATCTGCTCCACGCGCATCGCCGACCGGCGTTCCTTTGCTGCTGCTGCCGCCGGTGCCTCCATCCCGTCCGCCGCGTACACGGTCGACGGGAGAGCAGGTCTACGAAACTCCGTCTCTCTGGTTCCTGTACGGGAGAGAGACGAATAGGTTTTTGAGAAGCGACTACGCGACTGCTCGCCTCCGATCCACTACTTCCTCTACGTCCGTGCCGTCTCCGTCATCACCATGTCCAGCGACGCCGAACGCGCCGCCGCCGAGAAGACCGAGGCCGACAAGAAGGCCGCCGAGGACGCATCTGTTGCTGCCACTGTGGCGGCGGCTTCTGCATGGCCTACTAGAGGGTATACCGCGTTTATCCCTCTCATGATAATTTCCGTATTAGCAGTGCTAGCATCATGTGTAGATTTGTCTACTATTTGCATAGTACGTGCTCATTTAGATCAGTACCAGTATGTTGTTAGTTCTGTCAATGCCATGCTAGTTATCTACTTATGGATTAAATTAGTCGAAAAATTGCCTATTTTCTTAGCAGATCCAAAAACCTATTATGTGTAGGAATTTTTCGGCAAGTGGCTTTGCCGCAGCACTGAAACCGGATAAGTTTATCGGTACGTATTTTAAGCGTTGGCAGACAAAGACCAGTTTATGGCTCACGGCTATGAACGTGTTCTGGGTCACCGGTGTGTCCACGGGAACGATTGCTCCTGAACAAGAGAAGGCTTTCAGGGAGGCAACCACTGTGTTTCTCAGAGCAGTTCTTAGCGTGATCGAAGATAAACTGGTCGACTCATATTTACATGTGCATGTCGCCAAGGACTTGTGGGAGGCGCTCGAATCTAAGTTTGGGGCCGCCGATGCAGGGAGCGAGATGTATATTATAGAGCAGTTCCACGATTACAAGATGGTTGAGAACCATCCTGTACTGGAGCAGGCTCATGAGATAATATGCATTGTTAAGGAGCTTGAGCTTCTGAAGTGCGAGTTACCGGGCAAGTTTGTCGCGGGCTGCATAATCGCTAAGCTCCCCAATTCCTGGAGGAACTTTGCCACCACTCTGAAACATCAGAGGCGTGAATTCTCCGTGGAGGATGTCATTGGCCATCTGAGTGTTGAGCAGAATTCGAGGGCAAAGGACTCGCACGAAAAAGGGGCCGAAGGGATTTCTGTTGCCAACATGGTGAACCAGAGGAACTTCAACTCCCACAAGTTCAAGGGAAAGAATGGTGTCCAACAGAATACCGACTTCAAGAAGAAGGGTAAGAAGACCTTCAAGAAGAACAAGAAGGATGAGGGCTGCTTTACTTGTGGTTCGGCTGAACATTGGGCCAACAAGTGCCCAAACAAGTTTAAGAAGTCAGGACAGGACTCCAAGTCTGTCAACATGATTGTGGGCAACAATGAGAATGGTGCATCTGGGTACGGTAATTTATTTACTGTTTTTTCAGTGTTTCAGCCTACCGATTGGTGGGTGGATACAGGTGCAGGTGTTCATGTGTGTGCTGACATTTCATTGTTCTCTTCTTACCAGGTCACAGGCCACGGGTCCGTATTGATGGGGAATGGCGCGAGTGCTTCTGTTCATGGTGTTGGCACGGTCGATCTGAAATTTACTTCGGGAAGGATCGTGCAGCTGAAGAACGTGCAGCATGTCCCCGCCATCAAGAAGAACCTCGTTAGTGGCTCCCTTCTATGTAGAGAAGGGTTTAAGTTGGTATTCGAGTCTAATAAATTAGTTGTTACTAAGTATGGACTATTTGTTGGAAAAGGTTATGAGAGCGGAGGGATGTTCCGCCTTTCCCTCGCGGATTTCTGTAATAAAGTCGTGAACCATATTCATTCGAGTGTTAATGAATCTGAGGTTTGGCATTCACGTCTTTGTCACATAAGTTTCGGTGTTATGACATGGCTAGCTAAGTTGGATTTAATCCCGAGTTTCACTTTAGCCAAAGGTTCTAAGTGCATGTCATGTGTGCAAGCTAAGCAACCTCGCCAGCCTCACAAGGCTGCGGAGGAGAGACACTTGGCACCATTAAAACTCATACATTCTGATCTTTGTGAGATGAACGGTGTATTGACTAAAGGTGGAAAGAAATACTTCATGACATTGATAGATGATTCCACTAGATATTGCTATGTGTATCTGTTAAATACTAAAGATGAGGCTCTACACTACTTTAAAATCTATAAGGCAGAAGTTGAGAATCAACTTGAAAAGAAAATTAAATGATTCCGTTCAGATCGTGGTGCAGAGTACTTCTCGAGTGAGTTTGATTCCTTCTGTGCGGAACACGACATTTATTCATGAGAGGATGCCTCCCTATTCACCCTAGTCAAACGGGGTTGCCGAGTGAAAAAACCGTACTCTAACTGATCTGGTTAACGCCATGTTAGATACGTCGGGTTTATCCAAGGCATGGTGGGGGGAGGCTATATTGACGGCATGTCATGTCCTGAATAAAGTTACGATAAAGGATAATGAGATCACTCCGTATGAGAGATGGGCAAAGAGAAGGACAACACTCTCGTACTTGCGTACTTGGGGCTGTTTGGCGAAAGTCAACGTGCCGATCCCCAAAAAGCGTAAGCTTGGACCCAAGACTGTGGACTGCGTTAATTTGGGCTACACTAAGAACAGCGTTGGCTATAGATTTCTAATAGTGAAATCTGAGTTACCTGACCAGAAGGTCGGTACAATCATAGAGTCTAAGGATGCTACATTCTTTGAGGATATTTTTTCTATGAGAGATATGCAAAGCACTTCTAGACAGGAATCTGAGGAGACTCCTGAGCCTGCCATTCCTATGGAATATTATGAACGAACACATGATGAAAATCCAGAGGAGGATGACGAGGAAACCCTTGGTAGGGGCAAGATACAAAGGACTGCAAAGACCTTTGGTGATGATTTTTTCATGTACCTCGTGGATGATACTCCCACTTCTATCTCAGAAGCGTATGCCTCTCTAGAAGCTGACTACTGGAAGGATTCGGTCCGTAGCGAGATGGATTCCATCATGGCTAATGGGACATGGGAGATCACTGAGCGTCCCTATGGTTGCAAACCATTGGGATGTAAGTGGGTGTTCAAGAAAAAGCTTAGGCCCGATGGTACGATTGAAAAGTACAAGGCCAGGCTTGTGGCCAAGGGCTATGACCAGAAAGAAGAGGAAGATTTCTTCGATACTTATTCACCTGTGGGTAGACTGACCACCATTCGAGTATTACTCTCGTTGGCGGCCTCACATGGTCTTCTCGTCCATCAAATGGATGTTAAGACGGCTTTTCTGAATGGAGAGTTAAATGAGGAAATCTACATGCAACAGCCAGATGGCTTTGTGATAGATGGTCAGGAAAGGAAGGTGTGTAAGTTGCTGAAATCTTTATATGGCCTGAAGCAAGCACCTAAGCAATGGCATGATAAGTTCAATACAACTCTGACATCTGTTGGTTTCGTTGTTAATGAGGCTGACAAATGTGTATACTATCGCCATGGTGGGGCCGAAGGAGTTATACTGTGCTTGTATGTTGATGACATACTGATATTCGGAACAAACCTCAAAGTCATTGAGGAGGTCAAATCGTTTCTGTCTTAGAACTTTGAGATGAAGGACCTTGGTGTGGCTGATGTTATCTTGAACATCAAGCTACTGAGAGATAATGAGGGTGGGATCACACTTCTGCAATCCCATTATGTTGAGAAGATGTTGAGTCGTTTTGGATATTCGGACTGCACACCATCTCAAACACCATATGATCATAGCGTGTTGATTCGAAAGTCCAAAGACATGGCTAAAGATCAATTGAGATACTCTCAAATCATTGGTTCACTGATGTACCTAGCGAGCGCAACGAGGCCTGACATCGCGTTTGCTGTGAGCAAACTGAGTCGGTTTGTTTCCAAACCGGGTGATGTACATTGGCATGCTGTTGAAAGATTTATGCGCTATCTGAAAGGTACTATGAACTATGGACTTCACTATACCGAAGACACATCGGTACTTGAAGGGTATAGTGATGCGAATTGGATCTCTGATGCTGATGAGATGAAGGCCACAACTGGGTATATGTTTACTCTTGGAGGTGGCGCCGTTTCCTGGAAGTCTTGCAAGCAAACGATCTTAACAAGATCGACAATGAAAGCAGAATTAACAGCATTAGACACTTCTGGTGTTGAAGCAGGATGGCTTCGAGATCTTTTGATGGACTTGCCACTGGTTGATAAACCGGTTCCGGCTATCCTTATGAACGGTGATATTCAGACTGTCATCACCAAGGTGAAGAGTTCAAAGGACAACATAAAGTCCAACAAACATATAAGAATGAGATTAAAAGCTGTCAGAAAATTAAGAAACTCCCGAGTGATAGCGCTGGACTATGTCCATACGGCTAAGAATTTATCCCTTTACGAAAGGGCTATCACGTGTAGTGATAGATAGTGCATCGAGGGAGATGGGTATGAGACCCACATGAGTTGCCATGGTGGTAACCCAACCTATGTGATCGGAGATCCCGTGAAGTAGGACCTGGGAAACAAGCCAGTGGTGAACTGAGGAGAGTAACTTTACTAACCCACTCCGTTGGAGATGCAATACTCTCGGAAACTGTATGGAAGGATGACTACTGTCTTAATGTGTTCCAAGGCTTATATGTATAAGCAAGATGCTATCCTACAGAGCGATCTTTGGAGGAACACACCTATGTGAGCCCGACTGCTAGTCACAGTCTATGAGATTGGGGTGATCTCTAGTAAGCTCATGAATAGGCCAGGAGTGTGACTTATATGCTCCACCCGAGGGGTCAGCCTTCGGCAGCCCAGTACTAGTAAGACATGTGGTGAAACTTTTTTACGCCAAACTGACAATTCAAGGCATAGTCCATTGTTCAGTTGTGAAGGAGTGTAGCTACTTGCTCTAGGTGAAGCTCAACCTTAACAGGTCTTCGCTGAAACAATAGTATATCAAAACAGCGTTTGGAACAAAGGACAAAGTGGGCCCCTGAGATCTGGTGGGGGATTGTTGAAATGTGAGATGGGCCTAGAGCCCATATGACAATTTCAGATTTGATCTCTATGGGCCCATGTAGGTGGCATGACAAGGTGGTGGGAAGTTTAGTCCCACCATGCTAGTGGAAGGAAAGTTGGAGTGGTTTATAAGCGTGGCTCTTCTACATGCTATTGGAGCTTGAGAAGAGAAGAGGCCCTCGCGCGCTCCTCCTCCGCCGCCCGCCTCGCCTCGCCTCGCCTCGCCTCGCCTCGCCACGACGCGCCGCGCGTTGCGGGAATGAGATGAGCCGAGCTCACACCTATGCGCTTATTTTTGCCAGTCCCTAATGGAGAGGTTCTGACAGCAGGGCCAGGATCCGAGATGTCGGATCGTGGGCTGTCACGGACTCGGACGTGGGTCAAGCCCACGTATCTCCACGCGGCTGCGTCTATATAAGTGTGTTGTGTCCCCTAACCCTAGCCGCCACGATCAGAACACATCTGCTCCACGCGCACCGCCGACCGGCGTTCCTTTGCTGCTGCTGCCGCCGGTGACTCCATCCCGTCCGCCGCGTACACGGTCGACGGGAGAGCAGGTCTACGAAACTCCGTCTCTCTGGTTCCTGTACGGGAGAGAGACGAATAGGTTTTTGGGAAGCGACTACGCGACTGCTCGCCTCCGATCCACTACTTCCTCTACGTCCGTGCCGTCTCCGTCATCACCATGTCCAGCGACGCCGAACGCGCCGCCGCCGAGAAGACCGAGGCCGACAAGAAGGCCGCCGAGGACGCATCTGTTGCTGCCACCGCAGCGGCGGCTTCTGCATGGGCTACTGGAGGGTATAGCGCGTTTATCCCTCTCATGATAATTTCCGTATTAGCAGTGCTAGCATCATGTGTAAATTTGTCTACTATTTGCATAGTACGTGCTCATTTAGATCAGTACCAGTATGTTGTTAGTTTTATCAATGCCATGCTAGTTATCTACTTATGGATTAAATTAGTCGAAAAATTGCCTATTTTCTTAGCAGATCCCGTGACAAACATCTGCATCGATGAGGGGATGATCACGTACGAACCCTCAACTGGATCTTCACACCAACCTAGTGCGAGCGACAAAAACGTCGCCGCCTTAGCAGCAATCGTGCTACAGCGATGAGCACATAAAGCGCAGCAAAGGACAAGATATCGTGTCGATGGGTTCGCTTTGGTGGGCCGTGTCGCTTGTGATGCTGATACCTACGTTACGTTACCTTGTTTTGGTTGCCAATTTGCCATGCCATGGGTGAATGATGATGGATCCCACTCGCCCGCCTCAGGTTCAGTGCACTGAACTGAACCCCTTGTTGAGTAGCCCTTCCTCTTGTGCAAACCCATTTCTTTTGACAGCTCTGCTCACGTAGTGCCGTTCGGGCGACTTGATACATACAGTGGCCGGATTGAACTATTTAGGGATATTTTTTTTTTTGCGGGGATGGGTTCTCTTTGGTCTATTTCTCTTCTACAGTGTTAAAATTTTTTGTTTGTTTGACTCTTATCACTCTCTGAAAATGAAGAGAGGAAGATGAAGAAGATGATGATGATGATGGAGAAGTGCTCTGCATCGTATGTCCACGTCTCACGTCTGCTACCAGCTTGGCCTGGCCTCAGCATGTGGATCCGCCGTCGCACCATATCATTTATTTTTATTTTGCGCGCGTGTAGACATTGTGTCCACACGACGAGATATCTCATTGCAGGTGTCCGCCTCCTTGTCTTTAGTTAGCTCCATGCCGCAGGGCACCAATGATTTGCTTGGCTTCTCGTCTACACGCGCACCACTACTAGGCCAGTGTCGTGTCTGACTCTGACCGACGTGTGTGATTGAGGGGCAACAGAAAGTCGTTCCCTGGCATTTCTATACAATCAACAGGGAGTTTGCGCCCGTCACCGGCGTCGAGCTCAGCCGCCGGCGCTACGCCAGAGGAAGGCAGCAGATGCGTGGCGTGGCGTGTCGAGGCCGTGCCCTGGCCTTGATCACCCCCTGTCGAGGAGGCAAATGCCCAATGGCGACACCGTTTCCCGGCCGCGGCCCCAGCCTCCTTCCATAGACTGCTTTCTCTGCCAAGTTTGTGTGCAATCTGCTGGTCCGAATGCCGTCCCAGACCTGCCGCCGTACAGCGACGTAGCACAAGCAGCTAACATGTCAGCCATGGCTTAGCTTGCAGTACATGGGACGGCTCTCCTCCTTATCCCGTCGGCCCTGTCGTGCGTGCGTCGCCGCGTGATCCATCATATTCATCTCCACCAGGCACGAGCAGTTTTTCCGGCCGTGGCGCCATGTAAATACCGCAGCTAGCAAAGAACAGGGACCCGTCCGTCCGCGCCGCCCCGCTCCGCTCCAGCGGCGCGGCCGCGGCCGCGGCAACGCGGTCTGGTGACGACGACACAGCGCAACTGCCCGAGGTAGAGGAGACGAGACGAGCTTGGTACGTGACACGTCCACATCCGAGCGCGGACTCGGCGCAAGTAGCTAGCCGCGTACTTTGCGTGCGCGTCCTGCCTGCACCCAGAGCGCACGTACGTACAGACGTGCTATACGTGTAGGTAGGTGAGGTGCATGAGCGGTCCATCGCTCCGTCGACCGGGATACCCGGCCCGCCGTCGTCTGGTCCATGTCCATCTGCTCGCCGCCGGGGAGCGCATTACGGATCTAATCCATCTACCACGACGCACGCAGGCGTGGCTGTACGCGCGCATCTCCGGGCGGCGAGAGTGGACTTGGGGCGGGGTCTTTACATTAGTTCGGAGCTTTCAATTATTGCTTGCAACGGGCGGCAACTGCATGCAAGTAGTAGATGTCCATGTCTTCACTCGTTGACAATGACTGGTCGTCGTATACGGCCAGGAGGGTGCAAATGTAGCTACGAGACCGGAAGGTAGTAAAAGGGAAAGGAAAATGCGGGATGAAGTTTTTTTTTTTAGGGGAAAATGCGGGATGAAGTTGTAGGAAGAAGATTTGGGCTAGGATCACATTTGCACCAATGCATCACTTGTTGGCAAACACCGGTTGATTTTTACAGTCACACGCCTGTTAAATTTTACCGCTACGATCAACTACTTTTTTTTTTGCATGTGTCCCTGATTTGTTTGTGGCTTATTTTTTTTTAGTCTAAACACACTTTATTATTAAAAGAAGTTCATATGGATACAATGAATGTCTGGTGGGTTTATAAGCCACACATGGCCCAAAATCCAAACCGAAAGCGTGCTTAGCGAGGCTATGCGCTTCAATATTGGTGGATCAACCTTCGAAGATGAAGGTACACTGCGGAAAATCTCTTGACGTTTCAATAATCTCTTTGACGGTGCTTGCATACGTCCCTCCCGTTCCATGCTTGATGTCGTTTACTACTCCCTGACAGTCAGTAGCCACAATGAAATCGAACAGGGCCAAGTCTGAAGCTAATGCTAGTGCCTCCCGGCAAGCTAGCGCTTCGAGAGTTGTAGGCTCCGTGATCCCATGTATCTTGATTGCTGATGCTCCCAAGAACTGACCAGAGGAGTCTCTGCAAATTGCGCTGAAAGAGCCATGCATGTTGTCCCTCGAGACCGCGCCATCAACTCTTATCTTCGCGAACCCCGGCGGTAGAGAGATCCACCTCTGCCTTGGCTGTTCAGCATTTGGAGCTGAATGCGGAGCGCTCTTTTTGGGTTTGCAATCCTCCAACTCTCTGATGTATCTCATGATAAAGTTATGCGTGGCCAGAGGACTTTGGAAAATATTTTCATGTAATGCCTGCCGAGGAGCATACCAGAGAGCCCACATGGTAACTGCTACTTGGATGAATTCAACAGAAGAAAGTGTGTCCAAAAGGGAGAAAAGTCAACGTCGTGCATCCGGCTCGTGGGTGTTGTTTAGAGCTTCAACCAAGTCATGATCTTGCAACGCCCATACACATCGAGCTACTGTGCAATGGAGCAAAGAGTGTTGCCATGAGTCCTCAGAGCCGCACAAACCACACCTCATGGTGGTTGACATGTCCCGATGATGAAGGACATCAGCTGTGGGGATCGACTGTTGTGCTAGCCTCCATAGAAAGATTTTAACTTTTGAAGGTACATCCACTTTCCATAGTCTCTCCCAGGACTTAGTTTCTCTGGAAGTGTTTGACGAGTGGCCTCTCTCCTCGAGCCAGGCTTCTCTCCTTATCTTTGTTTCAACAAGCATACGGTAAGCCGATCGAACTATGAAAACACCGTTCTTCTCATGTACCCATGACCAAAAATCATCTATATATCTCGTACACAAAGGTATCGACAATTCGACATGATCACTTGTGCATCCGTGGGTAAGAAGATCTGTGAAACTGCAGCTTGGTCCCATTCTCTGTGCTAGGCAAGATAATATCACTAACCCATTGAGGTGGATTAGCAATCAGACTAGCAATAGGTCGCATGTTTGCTGATCTCGGAAGCCAGTTCTGATCCCATATGTGTGTCGTGAGTCCATCACCAATGTGTTTGATAATGCCATGCTTAAGAACGTCGCGACCCTCAATTATAGCCCGCCAAATTTGAGAAGGAGCCGAACCAATTTCCACATTCAAGATATCAACTCCTGGGTGGTATTTGGCCCTCAGAACCCGTGCGCTGAGTGAGTCTGGGTCCGTTAAAATTCTCCATGCTTGCCTTGCCAGTAGAGCTAGGTTAAAAAGCTCGATATCCTAGAAACCAAGGCCTCCACAATATTTTGGCTTGGTCATCGTGCTCCACGAGACCCAACTTGGCTTCCTTTTTCCTTCTTTGCTCCCCAACCAAGTTTGTGGCTTTGCACGTCAGTCCGTGTTTGACTGTGCAGGGCTGAATGTCCAGGCCTTCTTGCGTTATACTAGACCTTTTTTTGTTTGCTCATTTATCATTTTTCTTTTCCTTCCTTTATTTTTTGTTTTATTGTATTTTTTTGGAGAATACATAAATGATTTTGCTGGAGATACATAATCATTATTTGTTTAGTCATTTAGTGTTCAAAGTGTATTTAAATAATCACATTTATTTAAATAATGTTCAAAATTAGTCATCGTCTACTTAGTCCAATCATTTAATTTTCACAGTGTAATTAAAAAACAATCATTGTGTATGTTAAAAAAAAGTCATTGTGAGTATTGGTGAGTGTATTTTTGTACACATTTCTATCCTTGTTTTCACCAGATAGCCCCGAATTCTCTGAGATAATCACCTCGATATGTATTATATGCATCTCTGACTGGAGGAGGGGCATAAGTATTATGTGCTTCCCCCGTCAACCAGATTCTAAGCCAAGGGAATCAGAGAGCACCACCGCGTCCTTTCCCAGTGTTGCATGAGGTCGACGAACCATCCACCCTGCCCTGGTTCTCCTTGCTCATCTCGACATGGATTTGGTCGAGGTCGAATGCCATCTACTCGCGGATGCCGTCAACCCTTGTCGTGATGAGGCCATCGAGCGTAGCAGTATTCACCTCGAGAAACTTTGTCATGGATTGAGGGTATCTCACCTTGGCCCTTAAGTTTCTCATCCAGGTCATTGGTGAAGTCAGTGTGGAGGAGCTCATAGATGCCGCACCCCTTGGTCGACAGACCCTCCATGGCCACCGCTCGCCGCCGATCTCAAAGTCGGGTATCGTGGTGGTGCCGTGGGATCTCTGATACCAACTGTAAGCTACATAGATCTTGCTTGCTAGATGGCTCACAAATTGAAATCGCAGAGATGAAATCGATCTAGGAGAAGATTAGCTAGCTGATTAATCCAGCGACACAACAAGTGCTTACGATCGGCCTTAGCCGCCCATTTCTTATCCGCCAAGTACATCAGTAGGTCATGGGGGCTATTTAAACTAGGTAGCCGTTACATGGGTCAATTGACCCAGTCTGAACCTGAATGCCACCCGGGCGGGCCTGCCTTGCGCTTGGGACGAGCCGTCGGTCCAGCTGGGATCTGAACTCCATCAGCTGTCGTTGCCGGATTAGCTACAGGGCCATCAGCTGTTGTCGCTGGTTCATCAGGATCCGGAACGCTGACATTGTTCCCTTCCTCTTCAGCAAACGTGAGCTAAAAGAATCATATCACATAGTTTTAAAAGAATGAGCAGTGGACGAACCAGAGGTGCATGGAAAGTGAAACGTGAGCTGAAAGAATCACATAGTTTTAGCAAGTTGCATATGCTATTAAGTGTAGATATTCGTCGGTTAAACGAAAGTGCAGAAATTCGTGCAACTGTGCGTCAGAGAAAAGCCAGTAATGTGTACTCTGTGCTACTGCTAATCAATAACAAACCATTGTGAGATTTTAGCAAGAATGACCTGATATTAGTACTTGCATGCTGATCCTATATGCTCAAGCAAGAGGACCGCCCTCAAAGTTGAATGCCTTGACAACATTCATATAGCTGTACCAACAGCCAAATACGTTTGACAACATGTTTCTTTCTTGCAATGGAGCAGCAAGCATTGAAGGCTAAAAAAAGTTTCAGGAAAACATGAGATGGGGAAGGTGTTGTATCTTTCAGGATATTGTACTTCAGCATTATTGAAGAAGATTACCTAGCAACAGAGTCTCACTAACTACAGAATTCAGCATTCTAAAACCATCTACTTGTATCAGCATTCAGCACTACAGAATTTGCTAGCAACAGAGTCTCACTAACCGGTACAAGAGCATTTCCAACAGCCGCGCTGAAAATTTTATGTTTTTTTTGCGCGCGCAGCCGCTCCTGGCGCTCCAGCGGAGGCGCAAAAACCGCGCGCGCGGAATAAGTTGTTTAGCGCGGGGGGCAAAACGGCATCGCACGCCGTTTATTTGTTGCGCCCGCTCCCGCGTGCTGCACACTCGAGCGCCCCACGTCGCGACTTTTGCCTACCCCAATCCAGGCGCTGGCGCCGCCGCCCGCACCACCCCATTTGTTCCGGCGACCATTTCGGCGCTTCCACGGCCTATCCCCGTGCCGCCGCTATGTTCTCCGTCTCCCTCTAGTCGCCGCTGCCCCTCGCGCGCGCCATTCCTCTAACGAACAGCGCCCGGCCGCCCACTGCCGCGCGGCGCCCACAAGGTGTTCGGCAAAACGCTTGCAAGGTATGCATTGCTTCACTTTCACATTTTTTACATGAATTTGATGCATGTTTTTTTTGCAGTTTTTAGACTAGTTTAAATCCAACATTGTAGACGAGTTCGTCATATGATTTTTCTTAAGAAGAATTTGATATTGAAGAGGAGGAGGACCTTGCAATGATCCTAGCTATGCACATCAATAAAAAACCAAAGCAAGGTTGTTCGGTTATAGGTCGGCAGAAAATTTGGAGGGACAAGATCGATGCTGACAACAGATTGATGAGGCACTATTTTGTGGAGAATCCCACATACCCCAAGTCGTACTTCCGGCGCCGGTTTAGGATGAGCACCGAGTTGTTCAGGCGCATTGGAGAGAAACTGGCGAGCCATGATCGGTTTTTTCAGCAAAGAAGGAATGCCGCCGGAGAACTCGGGCATATCACCTTTCAAAAGGTGACAACCGCTTTGCGTATGTTGGCATACGGTATTCCGACTGAACTAGTTGATGACCACTTGACCATGAGTGAGAGTCAAGCCATCATGTGTGTCAAGCACTTCGTAGTTAGAATTGTGCAAGTGTTTGACCCAGAGTATATGAGATCTCCCAATGTAGAAGACGCCGCAATGCTTTTGAAGATGAACAAAGCCCGCGGGTTCCCAGATATGCTTGGCTCAATAGATTGCATGCATTAGAGTTGGAAAATTTGTCCTAAGGCATGTCATTGGCAATTCCACGGTAAAAAAAAAGGTTCCACTATAATCCTTAAAGCGGTGGCCGATCAAGAGACTTGGATTTGACATGTTGTTTTGGAATGGCTGGATTTTTGAATGACATCAACGTTGTTAATCGGTCACCACTCATGAATAAGATTGCAAATGGTGAACTGCCACTGGTGCAGTTTGTAGCAAATGGTCATACATATAACTATGGCTACTATCTTGCAAATGGCATCTACCCAAAATGGAAAACATTTGTGAAACCATTGAAAAAACTAGAAGGTAAGAAAAATCTAGATTTTCACAATGCTCAGGGGACAGCTAGGAAAGATGTGGAGAGAGCTTTTGGCATTTTGCAAGCCCAATTCACCATTGTGAGAGGACCAACTAGATTTTGGAATAAAAAAATGCTTCGGTACATCATGCACGCTTGTGTGATCATGCACAACATGGTCATCGAAAATGAGCGTGGCCAAGATTTAGACTACTCTCAGTATGAGCTCTTGGGACATCCAGTGCGACAATGGCAGAGGGCTGAGAGGGTGGCCCGATTTGTTGCCTCCTATCATGTCATTCGACGTGCCGAAACGCATGATAATCTTCAGAAGGATCTCATCGAGGAGCGGTGGGCATGAAATGGCCAAAAAAGAGCATCATGATTTGTATGTTTGATATTGTATTGTTGAACTATTTGTTGTATTGCAAGATAAACTATTTGTTTGAGTTGTAATAATAAAATTAAACTATTTATTGTTGATTTATTTTGTTTGTGTGTGATCTTCTTGGTTGTGTTTGGAGTGCATATGTTGTTTGTGCTGAGCGCGTGTGCAGTATTTTTGCAGCCCTTGCTGGAGTGACTCGTGCGCGCTATATTTTGCAACGGCAGCTGGAGCCCGTGCTCCGAGGCACGCAAAAAGTCACAATTCCGGTGATGTAAACACATTTTTAGCGCGCCGCGTGTTGTGTGGCTGTTGGAGATGCTCTAACAAGAAATAATGCAAAAAACTTGCTCTTTCCAAAGTTGCATTTCAGGCTGGAAGGCGATAAGCCGCCCACACGTTTCACACAGGGCGAGCAAAGCATGAAGTTGGGCGACCATTGCCGCAAACTAGTGGTTGCGACTTCACCCTATGACGCTGCTGCACGTTTTCATTTAAAAAAAATACATAAATCTTCACTTCTATCAAAAAAAATAGCTTAGAAAAAAATTCTCACCTCCATCTTAAAAAAAAGTAAAAAAGAAAAACAAATACCACCGCCGCCTATCAGTAAGCGCCACTTTGCATAGCCCTCCATTTACAAAGAATACATGAGTCCCCACCTTCATCTAAAAAAAGTATTTTAAAAAATTGCTCACCTCCATCTTTTCTTTTCAAATGCTTTTCCATTGCGGCCAACCAGCTTGCGTCACATGGCATAGCTGTCACATGGCATAGCTGGTTGGGCCACACTTAATGGGTTTAATTTGGGCTAGCATTGCGCTCCTCTAGTTAAGGTGTACATATCAAATAATGTTTCTGACAAGCACCGTTGATTTCTACCTAGTATTGACACTGCAATGGTACTAAGACAGGTAAACTCACCAGCCTCTTTGCCTTTGGTTCACTCTGTTGCTGTTGCTGTTGCAGCTTGGCTTTCTTTTGCTCCCACAGGTATTTCTGGTAGGTCCACTCCATTTGATCAGTCCCCTTTGGTAGACGGCCTCTTGCATACGCCTCAAGATGGGAAATCTCCCACTCCTTAGTCTCCTGCAAATGCAATGACAAGTACACAATGTCAGTAACCTGGACATATTTCTCACAGCTTCTGAAACCTCCCCTCCCCTGTTTAAGCTACAGTTTCTGAAACCCCTCTCAGATGTTCAGAACAAAACCTGCGGCTTCGAGACTTGCTCGCCACCGCCGGCGCCACCATCCCTCTTCCCGTGGTCGTCGGACGGCTTGGCAGGCTGGGGGTTGTGGCCCTCGCCGTGGTGCACCCACACCGTGTACCCTGGCATGAACCCGTTCCGGCCCAGATCCATCGTCATGTCGAACTTGGTCCTCGGTATCCTGTTGCGGTTGCGGCAGCGCGCGCAGGGGCACAGCATGCCGAAGTCCGGCGGGACGCCGCGGAAGGCGCGCTCCACAAACTCGGTCGTCTTCTCCGCCCACTCGGGGGTGATGGACTGCCTGCTCAGGCGCCCCGTGTACATCCAGCTGCGGTCCTCCGCCGTCCTCGCCGGGCCTCCCTCTCCCTGCGCCGCAGCCCGCGCCCACTTTTGATCCTTCTTTGGTAGCTTGCCTCTTGCACACGCCCACTTCTTGGTCCCCTGCAAATGTCAGTAACCGCTGCTGAAACCTCCCCTGTTTAAGCTACAGTTTCTGAAAGCTCCTATGTTCAGAACAAAACCTGCGGCTTGGACACTTGCTCGCCACCGCCGGCGCCATCCTTCTTCCCGTCGAGACCGCCATTCTCTCCGGGGTGGTCGTCGGACGGCTTGGGCTTAGCAGGCTCGGGTTTGTGGCGCTCGCCGTGGTACACCCACACCGTGTACCCTGGCGCGAACCCGTTCTTGAACAGATGCAGCTGAATCTCGTCCTTCCGTCTGTACAGCCTGAACTGGCAGCGAGCGCAGGGGCACAGCACGGCCTGGTGCCCCGGCGGGAGGATGCGGAAGGCGCGCTCCACGAACTCGGTCGTCTTCTCCAGCCACTCGGGGGTGAACTTCTTCCTGCTCTGGCGGCCCGTGTACATCCAGCTGCGGTCTTCCGCCATCGTCGCCGAGCCGACCCTCCCTGCGCCGCAGTCCGCACACACATTAATGATGTCAAAGCTCAGAAACCAAACCATTGAGGGAGTACGAGCAGATCTGCCGCTCCGAGCAGCGCAAATGGCGGCGAACTGACCTGAGTGCCGGCCGGTTTCTTCTTCTTCAAACGTGGGCTGCGAGCGCGAGCTTCCTAAACGGCAGGCTCGGACGCGGAGACGAGCGGCGGCGCGAGTGGGAGAGGATGGAAG